>NW_026592118.1:5813590-5864076 GCF_907164565.1 Psammomys obesus | reverse complement strand
CTTCCTTCCTTCCTTCCTTCCTTCCTTCCTTCCTTCCTTCCTTCCTTCCTTCCTTCCTTCTTTCCTTCCTTCTGTTTTTTTTTTTTTCCTAGAAAATTCTCTTAGGGAGTCATCCTAACAAAAGGCTATGCTTTCTTAGTCTTTTTATTACTTTATTCTTGTGACATTCTGGAGTTCTCAAATGAAGTTGTAAATGAAAGAAGCCTGGGATTAGCATTGAAGGCAGGACAAGGATACTTTCATAGTTCACCCAGAAGGAAGTGACTCCCCTGTAGCTAGGAGGATGCTGCCTTCTGAATGGAAACCTATCTAGTTGCTACCACTGAATTAATTAGAATTTATTAAGTGGCTAGCATGTGCTATACAGTACTAGATTCCTTTTGTTCTCCTCAGTCTACCCGGGCCCAAAATCAGGGTTCCTCAAATCCCATTCTCCTGTGAGATTCATTCACTTTGATTACTCCTCTGAGAAGTCTGACTACCCCAGCAAACATCACACAGTGTGTTAACCCTTTACTTGTTGGTTTTCCTTTCCATTTGCGACCTTCTTTATTGAAGGAACTAAGCATTGGTCCACTATATCTCAGGAACACAGTCAATACAATCCTGCAGAAACAACTTCCATTTGTTGAACTAATGAAGCTGTGTTCAACAGCATACTACGGGCATGGATTGCATCAGGCGCGTGTTCATAACAATGAAATGGCAGAGGAAAAGACATTAACAGGAAAATAAGTTTCCTATAGCAATTGCACACTTACCTATTGCATTCAACTCATTTTGGGAAAGGAAACGAAACAGATTTCGTGCCGGCCTTTCAAGAGCACGGTGTTGTGGCTTGAGTGTCCCCTCAAAACTTACAATGAAATTTACTTGCCGTTGTCACAGTAGTGAAAGTGGTGTCTTTAATCATGAACTAATGCTAATTCCAGGACCAATAAATAAGATAAAAATGCAATGTTTGTCTTTTTGAATTGTGTTTACTGTCTCCATGGAATCCATTTTACAACAAACAATATACTTTTGTTCCTCTTCATAGATAAATACAACCCCATTGTATATACATATATTCTTAATCAATTCATTTGTTGAAAGGTAGACAGGCTGCCTCTGTAACTTGATGATAAATATCAGTTTACAAATATGTGTGTGATTTGTTGACTTAGAGTCATTTGAGTATATAGCCAGTAGTGGAACAACAGGGTAATATGTAAGTTCCACTTTTAGGTTTGTGAGGCAACTTGATATTGATTTCCACAGTTGGCTAGACTAAATTATATTCCCACAAGCAGTGTATAAGGGCTCTCTTTTGCTCACATTCACATCAGCATTTATCGTTTTCTTAGTGGTAGTCATTCTTATTAGAGTGAGATGGAACTTCAGTGTAATTTTAACTTCCCCTTCCTTTAGCTCTAAGGATATTGAGTATTTTCTATCCATTTATTGGACACCTATACTTCACTGTTGATTGAGTGGGTTGTTTGGTTTCTTGGTGTTTAGTTTTGAGGGTTATTTTTAAAGATTTATTTATTTATTGTGTATAAAGTATTCTGCCTGCATGTACACCTCATGAAGAGGGCATCATTATAGATGATTATGAGCCACCATGTAGTTTCTGGGAATCGAACTCAGGACCTCTGGAAGAGCAGCCAGTGCTCTTAACCTCTGAGCCATCTCTCTAGCCCTAGTTTTGAGTTTTTTATAGTCTAGATATTAATCTAGATATTTATTGTTTGTTAGATGTGAAACAAGCAAAGGTTTTTCTTTTACCCAAGGGTTGTCTCTTGATTAATTACTTCCTACACTGTGTGGAAGCTTTTTGATTCCAAGTAATTACATGTGTCAGTTCTTGGAATTATTTCCTGTGCTACTGGAGTACTTTCCTGAAAGCCATTTTTGCTGTCTGTATCTTGAAGTATTTTCTTGTCACAGTTTTAGAGTTTCAGGTCTTAAACTAAGAAGCTGATTTTCTGCATATGGGCATCTAGCTTTTCCAACACTGTTGTTGCAATGGCTGTCTTCTCTCCAGTGTGTGCTTCGGCACGTTGTCAACACTGTGTGGTTGTAAGTGTGTAGCTTTACTTTTGTGTCCTCTCTTCTATTTCATTGATCTATGGGTCAGGTTTGATGTCAATATCATACTTTTTTCACTTGAAAATAATTTTTATAGTGCTAAAAGAAATGCTATATCTACTTTAATGACATATAATAAGTACCATTTCTTAATCATTTATATATAATTGTTGTAGTGTGGCCTTGCCCTCTGGGCATATCGTGATAATCCACTGTCATTTTGTAGTGGAGATTCTTTTGGTCTGGTATCCATGCCAGCTAACTGAGTAGAACATCTACAGTAATAGTAGTGGAAATGGAACTAGCACTTGTGAGTAGGAAGAGGAGGGAAAGGTCACAGGATCTTCATGTTGGAGTTCTATTTTATCCTCTGACACAAGCGATATTTGGAAAGCTATAGTATACAAGAAATTTAGGAAATTGGCTGAAGGACTCCATGATACAGCTTCCCTGAGGTTATCAACCATGATGGGATGAAATGCTGTAACAATACGCTGCTCTGGGATACTTATTTTCCTCTGAGACAGCACAGCAAAATCATTGGCTTATTAGGTTGGACTTTAGTGAAATATTAACTCTTCTCTGTTATCTGTGCCCTAGCTGGAGAGAAGAAACATTTGTTCAAGTCTTTCCAGAAAAAGAGTATGCATAATACTTTGCTTTACTTTATCTTAGATTAAATCTGTTTCTGCTATTTCATGTCTCTTTTTTTCTTATTTAACCTTAGTAAAAACTATAACCCATGTATTAGGTTCTGTGGTCCTCATGACTCAGATAAAGAACGAGCCTCAGAAAGGGTGAAGTTAACACCATATTACAGGATTACCACCCCGCACAGGAGAGGGAGGTCTAAGTGAAACCAGGGGGACTACAGAGCTACAGAAGTCCCATGTTCAAATTAAGCTCCTGAAGTTTAGGTTTATCCTACCCCACAACGCTCTTTCTCTAGACTTTCCATCTTTTTCTACCATTCTTGATGTTCCAACTTTACGGACATGCTTAATTCAACGCAATGCCCAATCTATCCGCGAATTTTCTTACCTATTCAGAATCACACTGTTGCTTCCTTTGCCCTTCACTGCAGTTGTTATAGCCCAGTCATAGCTGAGGAGCTTCCTCAGGCACTATACATGCTGCCAGAGGAGAAAAGTGATCATCAATCTCATCTAGCTATGAACTCTGTGAGCTACAGTAGAAACTTGCCTGCATGATACACCCACTACAGCAATGATGGCAAAACACTATGGGAATAAAAGCAAAAACCAAGCAGTTGGAAGGAGAGGTGGGGAGGAGAGGTTGATCTGGGGGAAGTTCTGGGAGGGGGAAAAATGACCAAAATATATTGTGTAAAAATTTAAAAATAAAACTTTAAAAATGTTTTCAGTTGGAGATAACAACATTTACCTGTTTAAAACTTATACTGCCTTTCTAACAGAGGGAAACTTAATGAGACTCAGAACATTCTAACGGGTTGAAAGAGGATGTTAGTAACTCAGAAGTCTCAAGAGGTTCCTAAAACCTTTTGGGTTCACAAGGCTTCTCTTCCCTAAGGATATATAAGCATTAGCAACTGCTGAGCAAAAGAAACTCTCAGACTCATGGAACTGCTCATGGAGTCACACAAAGAGCTTCAAAGGTCCACATTTTCTAAGTCGTCACCCATGCTGGGGTTGGCTTTTTGGCAATGAAATTGCCTTTGAGTTGTCCATTTACCAACTCCCCTAAGTAGCTCTGTATGCTTGTTGGTTCACCATGTTGCACTGGGTTCCTACCGGGGCGAGGAGATGCTCATGTCTCCCCAAGAACAGTGTCACAAAACAGCTGTGACATCGGCATATGGTGCTGCGCAACCTCTCTGACTTAATTCCCCACTCCCCTCCTTGCTCATTATGTTTATCCCTGTGCTCTTTCTAGTGCGTAACCAAGGTTCCTCCCCAGGGCCTTGGCAATGCAATTCTCTCTGTCTTTAATTCTCTTCTCCAGATGTCAGCATAGCTAGTTCTCTTGTTACTTGACATTTTTGCTCACATGGCACTTAGAGTTTATTCTCGGCCACTGTATAGCCTGAGCCACTTTATATATCTATAGCGTATTATGAACTATGACTCATTCCTACTCACCTTTCACCTACTTTGAATTAGTGTCCTCTGCACAGCTAAAATGTAGGCACTATAGAACCAAGATGCATTTGAATAGTGATATCTTTCACAGTTAGTCAGTATGAAGCAAAATACTCTACATAGTAAAGACTAAAATAGTTTCTCACATTTTTTTTCAGTGGGATATCAGATATAACTACTTTTCATATGGGAAAAGTTTCAAGTGACCCCATTAATACATTAGAGTTTTAGATTGCCTTCTTAAAATACAGAAACCAGGAAACTGAAAAAAATAGTTTCTAGCCATGAATTAAATAACACATGCAATTATTCACCCTATAGTCTAAGTCCTACAGAAAACCTTTTCCATCATAAAGTGTGACTTCATCTGTACAGCATGAAATGTCCTTCAGCTCTAACACAGTACAGTTGTACATTGTCTATATGACATGGTTCTTGTTCCAAGGTCATGTTATATTTGTATGCACATGACCAGAATACACACACACACACACACACACACACACACACACACTCACACACTCACAAATCTGGGAACTGCTGGCAGAAGCAGAAATGCTGTTCTTATAAAGCAACAAATGAAGCTGATGTGGAGGAGAATAGTTATAACCTAATTGTGGAAGGAGAACAGAGACTGGAAACCCTTCCTGACCTGGGCTTCGTAAAACAAATGAAGCATACCCAAGAAAAGCACCCAGTACACAAATGTGCAAGGCACAGGCGCTTCGTAAAGGCCTATAAATTGTCATCCTCTTGATGGTCTCATGTATCTATATCATCTACATCTCATCTATCTACTGTCTATCATATGTATATATATATTGTATATCATATATATATATCAAATATATATATGTGTATTTGTCTTTGTATATATGTGTATATATGTATATTTGTCTTTTCTCTAGCCAATACATATTCGCAAAAGTGCTCTTTTGTCTCAATAAACCATCTCTATTCTCATTTCAAACTATGTATCTCTGGTCTAATTCTTTGCCATGAATGTAAGAACCCAAATCCTTTAACTTCCTTATCTTCAGCAGGATGAGTTCAAGGCCATCCTGCAGATAGCAAGATCTCATCTAAGGTGAACACCCCAAATAATTTCATCTTCTTGTACACCACTTGAGGGAGGCAGAAGGCCTTTGCTTTGCTGTTGGTTTGAACTCCTAAATTTCAAGTCTGCACCGGTGATGGAGTCACTTATACTCCCTGAATGCTGAGGCCCCAGAAAAGCTGGGTTGCAATATCACAAGGAAGAATCTTGCTGAAGAAACTCAGAATTCACACGAACACGCAATCTACCATCTGTCTCTAAGTTGTGTGGCATTTGTTTCATTCAGCTGCTGTCTGTGGCCACATGCGCAACTGAGTCCTCAGGTATCTATTTAGGTGCAGAGAGAGGCATGCTTGCAAGAGGCCCGTCTTCTATTATTGGAGACTGCTTCTTTGCTTAGGATTTAAACAAGCTGTGTCTTCTCAGTTAGTTAAATGAAACATTTCATGTTTTGTGGGCAGTTTAGCCAGAGTCTAATTGTTTAGTTTTCTAAGGAAAAAGCATTCTTTTTTTCCTTTAGGAGGGAGTAGTTGGATTTGGTACTATTAAATAAAGAAATTAAAGAGACAACACATGTTTTTGCATGTGAGTGGGTTGTTGCTTCTTCAATTAGTTTTGTTTTGATGGCCTAATATCAACTCTCATGCTGCTAACAACATTGCTGTCAGTGTAAAAGTCAAGAGTCCCCATTCTTTCCTTTTCGAGACAACTTGAAAATACCCAGCTCCCTTTTCCCAATTATTTTTCTAGCTTTGCTGAGCCCAAGCTCTGCCTCACTCTGTATTTCTGTGCTTTGAAGAAATGGTCTCAGGCACTTGCTTAGGAGCAGTTTAAGAAAAAGTTTAGTTTCCTGCAAGAGAGAAAGCCATGGCAAAAGTTTTGTTTTGTTTTTTTTTTAACTTCATTTACCAAACAAATATTAAGGTTTTTTTTTTTTTTTTTTTTTTTTTTTTTTTTGAGGTAGCCACTCTTCTAGGTATTGAGCAGATAGCCGTGAATGAAGGGAGTAATGACCCTTGCATACTGTGGGAAGGATACAAATTGTCCACACAAACATAATATTTATAGCGTATCAGGTGGCCACAGCACTATGGAGACCGACAGAAGCATGGAGAATGATATGGGCGTGGCTGGTGGTTGTTTGAATGAGAATGGCCTGGAAGTGGTTCCGGAAGGGTTAGGGAGTGTGGCTTGTTGGAGGAGGTGAGTCATAAGGTAGGGTGGGGTGGGGTGGGAGGTAGGTTTCGAGGTTTTAAAAGCCCACACTGGGCCCAATCTTGCTCTTTAATTTAATTTTTTACCTCCTGTTTGTGAATGAGAATGTAATGTCTCAGTTAATGCTCCTTGGTGCCATGCCTGCCTACCTGCTGCCACATTTCATGCCAGATTTATCTGAAACTGTAAGAAAGACTGCTTTCTAGGTAGAGGATAAGTTAGTGAGGCAATCTTGAGGCAGGAACCTGTCTTGAATGCTTGGTCCAAAAAGGGAAAGAAAGCCAGGTGGCTGGAGCAGAATGGTTCAGGGGTCAGGAAAACCAGTTAGCTGAGGTGGCTGGTAACTTTCCTTCTCAGAATCCAAGGTGAAGTCCAGAGTCCATCTGACTCTGGACTTCACCTTGGATTCTGAGAAGGAAAGTTACCAGAGGCCTCTGAGAAAAAAGCCACAGTGCTGCTTACATCGATAAGGATAATTCTTGGTGTTTTGTTAAGGACATACTATATATAAGGGACAACAGCGAAGGTAGGACACTGGCCAATTCTACAGGGAGTCCTTCATAGTGGTGTGTTACACACACACACACACACACACACACACACATACACACACACACACACACACACACACACACACAGTGATCTCAAATCCTTAACCATACCTTCTAGGAGAAATAAAGGATTGGATCCTGAGAGACCAAAAGATTAAAAATTAGCAGCTATTAATATTTAAGGCCTGAACTAGCTGGGTGGAGAAGTCCAGGAATGCCCTGAGGGGAAGGACCTCCTTTCTGCATTCTTTCCCTACTCACTAGAGATACAGTTGCTAGGAAACTGGCCCATCCCCCTAGGGAGGGACACCAGATCATTAACGGTCTGGGGACCTTCCTATAGCCAATCAATCAAAATGTAGCATTTTGACCAATAGATGCTTGCCAGGCAGGAACTGCCCCTGCCTTGGGCATGCTGGGAGGGACCAGAATCTTTAAATCACCCAACTAACCTGGGCACAGGGCTCTCAGCTCCTACTGCTTTGGCAGTGGGGGGTGTGTGGGCCCAAGCTGCAGCTTGTAATTTGTAATAAAAAGAACCTCATGTATTTACAGTGGAGTCTGTTTATTCTTGGTCTTTTGGGGTTCATGAACTGGGCAGAACAATCTGTGTGAGCCTCTGTCCACATTTTGACAATAGAACTTTTTAAAAAATATGTTTCTGCTTAAAAACACTCTGTCCATATTTTAGATTCACCAACACTGAGTTTGTGGCCAGAAGCACTACAACTCAAGCCTGAATATAATTATCTAATGAATATACTTTCTCTGTAAGACACACCATAGCCTTCCTGCAGTGCAGCACTATTTAATGCCATCCTATCTAGCAGTCATCAATGACTGGAAAAGAAGGAAAAAGAGATCCCTGAAGTGCAAAAGTATGCATTAAATGGACCTCAAAAGGGACATTGTTTACTGTCACTGATTTAGTTTGGATTCTCATATATGTGTATACAATAACCTGTATTTTTCAAAATGTTTTTTATTTTTGACAGGATCATGTATGCATATAATGGATTTTAGTTCTTTCCAACATGAGCTCTTTCCTCTGTTATCATTCTTCTTTTTAATACTAAACCTTCTCCCTAATATATGCTCCCTTCTATTTCATGTCTTGGGTGTGTTTGAGAAAAATACAGTGACTTTAGATAAGGTTGCCTTCATAGAATACTCTACAGTCACAGATTCTCTGTACTTTTACCAGTTGTTAAACTTAGTCTTACCTGCTGTTAGTACTAAACTAAGCTTTTCCAATGGGGGCTGAGAAAACTAACCTACGAATGTAAACATAAGTGTTTAGAGGGTAGTTTGATACCATGTTCATCTATCAAAACAACAGGAGTAGATTGTTCCCTAGGGCCTATTACCTCCCAAGCCCTGGATTCTTGGCTGAGCTTCCCATGAGTTTCCTGGGCATGAATTATCTTCAGTAGAATGGGTTTTAAATCCAATTTTTTAAAAAAAGCAGTTAACTGTCCCTTTTTTGGTGGTTTGAATGAGAATTGACCAGCAGGTTTGGTCTCTAGTTGGTAGAATTATTTGAGAAGAACTATGAAGTATGGCCTTGTTGGAAGAGGTATGTCACTGAGGGTGGAATTTCAGGTTTCAAAAGCTCTAAGCTATTCCCAGTTATCTCTCTTTCTCTGCCACTCACTTCTCAATCAAGATGTAAACTTGTTGGAGGATGTTTTGTGCCATGTGTATTCATAGGCTGATTTCTGTACCCAGAGATCTGGTTTCTGTTAGGACTTTGACATTGTTATTATTATGAAGCATCTCCTGTTTCAATGTATCAATGTTGTGTAAAAACAATTCTCCATTACTTCTGATTAGTTAATAAAGAACTGAACAGCCAATAACTGGGCAAGAGAGGATAAGGCAGGAATTGAGGCCCAGAGAGGGGGAGGGGAAAAGAAGGGGAGGGGAAAAAAGGGGAGGGGGAGGAGGAGAGGGAAAAGGGATGGAGAGGGAGAGTGAAGGAGAGGGAGGGAGAGAGAGAGAAAGAGCTGCCTTAAGGACACAGATGAACAAGGAGCAGCCAGAGCAGGACTAAGATGGCAGGTAATGTAGAAAGTAAGCAAGGCCAGCATAGCGTGGTTAGAGTAGCTCAGGATCAGCCCAGTTAGAGTGCCTCAAGCATTTAATAAAACTAATAGGTCCTCATGTCATGATTTAGAAGTTAAGGTAGGTATTAGAAAGCCCAGGATTCTGCATTAACTCTCAGCTACTGTTCTAGCACCGTGCCTGCCTATCTGCTGCCATGCTGTCTGCCATGATAGTCATAAACTTACCCTCTGCAGCTGTAAGCGCCAAACAAACTCTTCTGTAAGTTGTCTTAGAGTCCACAGTAATAGAAAAGTAACTAAGACAACCCTATTGTATACATGTCAAATTGTACCCATGAGGACATTCTCCGAAGTCAGTCATTGATGCACAGTACTCACTGTTAGGTAAACGATTGCTGGCCTTTCTCCACCACATAGCACCTTTTAGCACCGTTTAAGTTAGACATTGGGGAGGAAGTTATCATCTCAGTTCCAGTTTGATTTCTCTATGTCCTATGAACATGTGTGATATGTTCAGCAATATGGTCTTACCATGAATTTCTACCGGCCACTAAGAGCAATGACAATAGCCTGTATCGTTTTGGGGGTGTCTGGGACAGCCATTACCAACAACCTATAGAAAGATATTCTCAAGAGACATTATTTTTCTATTGAATTATTTTCTATTGAATACAGTAGGACTTGTGTTTAGGACAAGGATCTCAAATCTTTTATCTTCATCATCTTGTAAGACTTTTATGCAAAAGTTGTAATTCTCCCACCAAAACCAGTAGAACCTTTGCTTAATTAAAGTGTCTGGCCCCTTCCCCTTTTATTTCCTGCTGCTGATTCTTTTATGACTAATCAACTAAATAGGACTGTGAGGTTGGACCCCAGCCAATGGGGAAGAACATGGGATCAGTACTTGAGTTATAATAAAACCTAGATGTACTTCCTGTGTCTGTGTGCTTACTTTTCTGGGCGTATCCTCTTCACCAACAGTAATGTTTTGTCTTGGTCAGTTGGAATGGTATTCTCTTTCTTTGTGACTCAACTTATATTTAACATATTACATACCTGGAACTGAGATTTTTTTTTTTATTAACAGAGTCTGTATGTCTTCAATATTCAACTAATGAGAATAATGAAACCAAAAGATGTGCTTTCTAGAGGGACATTCCTTAAGATGGATTGCGAGAGCTTCACTATTTCTATTATTTCCTGTCCATTAGGAAGTAGTTTTGTCCCATTTTGTATTTGTGCTATTATCTATCTGTTGCTGTATGCCCAAAGTAACAGGACCAACCTCCGATGAACTGAAAATCAAAAAGCAGAGTCAAAGCAAACACGTTATGTCTATCAGCTGATTTCCAAGCACTGAGCAGCTCAGGTCTTCACAGTTCTGTGTGTATCTGCAAATGACCATGGAGATTCTATAAGAATTGATTTGGGTGTTCTAATTGTGACTGACCAAGAGTTCTGACTGGGGAGTAACTCTCCATTTTGTTCCTGAATGTCTGCAACAGCTTTTGTCTGGTACTCTTCAGTAATATTTGTGTAATTACGTAGTGCAGACAAAAGTTTTGCTTTTCTTCAGGTGAGGAACATTGCTCTCTACTGGACTATATAAGCGAGATCACATGCCTCGCTGGAGACTATGTTCGGACAATTTTTCAAGCCGTGTCTGTATAGATTGGAAGGTTCCTGATGTGTGAAAATCTTACTGGATCTGTCTCTAAATTACCACCCTTAGATCTGGGGTTGAAAATGGCTTATTCTGTCTAATGTGCTGTGAATACTAAAGGCCTTTGTTTCTGAAGCTCAGTCTGATGTCTTTAGCCAGAATCTATGAAACTCTGACAGGCTACATTATAGACTTACAAGTAGAGTACACATTTCTGACTATTTACAATTCTTGCCATAATTTAAAAAATCCATTCTAAAAGTATTTTTAAAACTTTTCCTTGCAAGCTAAGGGTCAAACGAGTGAGAACCTCTTTAGTTAAAAAACAACAGAAATAGTATAATTTCTTCTCCAATCATTTCCAATGCAAAAATATGTCTTCTCTTAATAGCTTCTCTTAATACGTTTCCCTCTTATAATAAAATTAGAGAATGTTCGTTTTTTTCTGGCTTTAAGGATTATCCTGTCTACAAAACTTCTTTTAGGAACTTCAGGCATCTGTTGGCAAGTCAAAATAATACCATTTAAATTTGTCTCAGTTAAAGAAAAATGAAGTATAATTTGAGAAATAAGTGTAATTTTACATATATAAAAGCTATTTTGACTGAGATAGCATTTTAAGTGACACTAAAACAGGGAGTAAAAATATCTAGAAATATAGGATTCCCTGCTTCCCACATGAACTAATTCATATGGATGATGCTCATGAATGCAACACTAATTATTTGACTTCTCTTTAAAAAAATATATATATATATATATATATATATATATATATATATATATATATTCTATTTTCAGAAAGACTTGCAAGCCTGAATCAGAAAAAAAATTCAGTAGAGTGCCTTACTTGTGACACTATTATCATAACAATATTGGTATTCATGAACAATAACCAGTCAAAAGTATGTGAGAGATTTTATTACAAAAGAGGCTATTAGAAGCTTAATTTAAAATGAACATTACAATAGGGTCAGACCTCATATCTTGATAAGGTTTGCAGCTCTTCCACTACTGGGACCTCTTAAGAATAAAGTCTGATTTAAAATTTAAAAGAAGCTGATGGGGGAATAGAAATTTCCAAAGATGACTCAGCTAAGCTTGGGTCTACTTGCCGCCTTGCTAAATCTTCACTGTAGCACTTTTTCCTGATGCTTTGTTCTATGTTGCCAGTCACACAGTTGCATTTATGACAAAAGGCAAAGCCCAAATTTTAAAAATGATGCTATCACTTTCTATTCTTCACCCTAATTTCAGATATGACATTCTTCAAGTTTCTCTTAATTTCAGAGGTTTTTATTTGTCAAATTTAGTGAGTATTTTTTAAATTAAATTTGTTCTAGTGCTGTTCAGAAGACTCTTGATGACTAGTGTGCAAGCCTGTAATATGTTCTTACTCTATACCTATACAGGAAAGAGTGGGCCGACTTTAGTGTCATACGTCTGTCTCCCCTTCTACCTGGAGAATTTCCTTTGACCCACTAGGGAACCAGCTACATGAATTTCTGTACGTGGAGATACTATGTTGTCTAAGCTAGACTGTCTTCCTGCTTTTGGGATTGCTGCTAAGGGATGCTCTTGCCTTATGCCCTCAACTTCCATGCTTGCTTCAGAGCCCTGGAGACCTCAGTGCTCTGGAGACCCTACACAAATGTGGAAACATTTCTATTCAAAGTACCATTCTCATTGTAGCCATGTTACCTGTGCACTCAAGTTCTTAGAGACTTTAAGTAAAAAGTTACATTGTTTATTCCAGTAATTAAATTTATGGGAGGTGAAACACCAAAACCTAATGAAATTGTTCTGATCTCTTGATGATGGGGATGCTGCTATTAACATCTTTCTCCTTTATGCCTAGTGCTTTCTCTGGAAATAATTCAGAACTTGAAGGTAGTATGACTTTGGTGGCCAGTTTTACCTCACAACAGGTAATACAACATAGTATTCAGGATCATGGAAGCTGGAGCCAGACTAGTAGAGTTTGAAAACAGCACCACTATTTACTATTTCAATGATCTTGGGCAAATCACTTGACCTATTTATAATCTCCAGTACTTAGGATTGTTACAAATACATGAAAGAGATAATAAACAAATCCTTTAGGACAATGTTTGGTTCCAACATGCTGATCTTTGCTATTGAGTATTAATAAGTTATTATGTCAATATTAAATAATGCTACTTAGTTGATCATTATAATTTCCACAATTTTACATTGACATTCACTAACCATACTCGGTATGTTATTTTTAATCATCTCTTTTATGTATTTCTGGAGCCTCTAATTCACCTGAGTGTATTGTTACACTTCATCAATTACCTGCTAACTAATGTTGCTGGAAACAACCCAACTTGTCAGTCCCGAATACTGGAGCTTAGCTGTGCTCTCAGATTGATGACAAATCACATATAAACGCTCCTCTAAGATGCAAGTGACAATCAAGAAGCTTTGTTCTCTGCTTCTGAGGATTCCTATCCATATTAATGAAAAGAGGTAGAAGCAACAACACTGCCCTAGATCCCAGTGGAAGTAGAAAGGAATGGTCTATTTCCGTGCAACATTCATTCTGAAACCGATCCAGGTCACTGACTCGGTACAAATGAAGTTCCTCTCTGCTTCAACTCAATTACTAATGAACATCCTGATTGCCCTCAAAAGTAAATTGGCAGCTGTAGTAGGTGATACAAGGAATTTGTACCTCAGGCAAGCCAACTATAGATTTTTGTCCTCAATGTAGCTTCCAGATAGTCCCCCTAGGAGAAACTTAAGTAGAACATTTTGAGTAAGAACTCAACCACAGAAAACAGACAAAGGAGGACCAGAGCTTTGAGTTTGAGTTTTCTGAAGTTGGGACAGAGATGGCCAGAAAGAGAAGGATTTTTTCCCTTCTTTTCTGAATCTGTTCTTCAGGCTTTGGTAAAGAGTGTATGGTATTCTTTTTCTCACATCCAGAGCCAATACTGTGGTGAAAGTCATCCACATTCTACCAGAGCTAATGTTCTCATGACAGAAAAGTTCTACTAGAGAAAAATTCTAGAATTTAGTGAAAAGGCTCCATCTATTCCAGCAGTTCAAATATACTGAGTTGATCCACACTAGAATGTCAGCATTAAACTCTGCCTGTAAAAATATGTACATTATTCTAAGAATCAATAGAATATATAATTTGAAACATAGAAAGTATTATTAAATAATTAATAGACACATTAAAAAGGTTTTCTCTTATTTCTTACACAAATAAGAAAGTAATAGAGCACAGAGTTATACAATATACAACTAAAGATTATCATTGTATTTCCAACACACTTCTCAGAAAGCTAGAAGTGACCTTCATAATGCTCTGAAAGGTTTCAAAAGGTCTTGCTGATCATGGAAATTAGGCTCAGTCAATTTCCACAAAGAGCCCAGAAGATATCGTAAAAGACAATATTTAGAATGAATGGGATCCAGTTTATTGTAACTACTGCTTACTTCAAGATAATTTGGAAGTTGCCTCTAAAATTATTTTTAAAGCCCTTAAAGAAGGTAATTTTCATTTGTTTTTAATTTTAAAGGGTATAATTGGATAGCATGGTTGACTCATCTTGCTTTACTCTCCAGAGAGCTGAGATTATAGATATGTATCTCTCGTGCCTAGCTAGGACAGAACTGTTTAAAACTATTTTCACTTGTAAAGTGCATTCTCTGATATTAATATATAGTGTTATTTGCCATTTGTGGAGTTTTCTCATTTTTCATGTTGTAATTTCTTCATTAATATGATGAATGCATTTTTTCATGAGTTGTAATAATGGCTACATATTTTCTATGCAGTAACTGTTTACAGGTAAATATACATTTTACAGACAGTTCAATATAATATCTATGGCTTGGAAGCATTATGGTAAAACCTATAAAATGTATATTTGAGTGAATGACATATGGGAATAAGTAGATGCATACAGTATCTGAATTAGATTTGCCAATTTTTAAAAGTATAAAACATCAGTTAATAGTATATTTTTTCTTAGTTACTGATAACATTATAAAAAGTACTTTTTATACATTAACATTGGTAGATCGTTATTTTATATAATATAGATATAATAATGTTAACATATGGTAACATTTATTTTTGTAATTTTTGTTTCTTTTCACTGTCCATATAATAAGTCTTTTTGTTACTTCTTCATAAACTCTAAAGACACAGTGGCCCTGTAAGGAAGCCATCATGCATTGGGATGAAATACTATATGTTTTCTATTTTTAAAATATTCAGTTTTATAGAAGTTATGCATTGAAATAAGAGTCATGTACTCTTTTATCACAACAAGTATAAAATAAATAAATGGACTTGGGGAGGGGCATACATTGAGAAGGGGAGGGAAGGTGGGATTGGGAGGGATGAGGGAGGGGCTTATGGGGGATACAAAGTGAATAAAGTGTAATTAATAAAAATAAAAATAAAACTATTAAAAAACAAATAAATGGATGGAAGGAGGTTAGAATCTGAGTCCAATTTGGAAAGTTGGATCTCGCTGGAAAATTTCTTGTCATAGGGAGATGCCACTAATACAGTGCTTTCTCGGCTCCTGCACTTCCTCTCTTGACTGATGATACACTCACATTTTCACCCCTATCTTCAAAAGTATCTAATTGGAGAACTGATTTCAACGGCCTTCATAGGAACAACAGTTTATATTTAATGTTCTAGGGAAGGTTGTCTCTCACAGAGTGTTTAGTGAAGCGGTGGTAGAAACTGTTGTCTACCCTGACGACAGCACCTTTTTCTGGTGTGGTAGTTATAAATCCATCATGGAAAGAATGATGTGCCATCGAGAGCCAGGAGTGTGGTTCACAATGTGTGCGCACGTGTGTCTGTGGTGTCGTGTGTTGTATCTAAGTGGATCAGATGTGAAACATAAAATTATTTCTCAGAAAGAAATAACCCAACTGCAGAGTCAATTATTTTGTTATGTATTAGATTGAAATTTTAGTAAGCATATTAATATTTTTAATTTGCTGGGATGCTCTAAAGAACAGTCATGTTTTATAGCATATTTTACGTTCCATCTGAGACATGGTCTTTAATTAGAAAATCTAGAGGCGTGTTTTAGAATAGCACACGTTATGTCTTTAATGGATTCTCCTAAGTACTTTTAATGTATGTTTTTAATGGTGTATATTTCATTGCAATAACTATCTGTAAACACAAAATCATGCTGTTATGAAGAAATACCAAAGCCATTTATTTACATTTGTAAGAAATTTGTGATAATGATTGCAAAAATGAGACACCTAGAACAGTTCAATTTGCCTCAAGTTTTCCAAGCACAATTTTAATTAGAATTAAAGAAGAATTAATTAGAAGAATTAGTTAGAATTAAAAGAAGAAAACTAGAATTAAAAAAAGAAAATTAGAATTAAAACAAGAAAATTTGATCTTGAGGTTTTAAATACTATTGATATTAAACATTGTGTCTTTAGAAAGATAACATTTCTGGAAGTTAGTAATTTATGAACTAGATATTTGGCTCTTTACTTTATAACTTCCAATTAAATATAGTTAAAATTTGAATATGAATAATTCTGCTCCATCTCTTTTAAAATGTTTTCATTTTAAGACTCTGTTATCCAGGCTGGGTTTGAACTTGCCATCTTGCTGCCTGAGTATCTGGGTTGGCAGGCACACACTACTGTACTTTGCTAGCCTTTTTTTTTTTTTAAACAAAACTAGACTTTCCAAACTATGGATCTTTTTCTGTTTTGTTTGATTTCCTGCCCATTTCTTTAGAAAAATATATTGAAGAGTATATATATAAGATAATTTCCTAAGGTTATGCAATTTCTCAAAATAGGAGAACAGCATGATTGATCCTTTCTGTTTTCTGTGACACGGATGGTAAAGCTTCCATTTTCTGTATCTTATTAAGTTCACTTTGAGAAGAGATTTGGCACTGTAATTACCATTTCTTGTGTAATCTTATCTCATGCTTTATATCAGTTTTACATTTGAGACAATTTAAAAAGGTATTATTTTGAATGCCAGGTTTGCTGATTCTAAAGTGGAGTTTTGAGTCACTTCTCTGGCCTGCTGTCCTGACCTACAGAGGACGTGGAAAGAGCAGGAGTACCGTGTAGCTTCCCTGTGGAACATGCCCATAGGTGGCTGGCCATGACCAGGGAGGAGTGCATCTGTAGCTCTATTCAGTTCTTTATAGGTTTTATTAAGTTCGCTGTAGCCCAAGTGTGCAGTTTTATTATAGCCGCTGTTGTTCAGTGGGGTACCCATTAGCAAAGCTTATTCAAACCCTTCCTTAGGGGAAGGCGGGAGGTGGAACTTTCTTTTATTCACCCCTGGGCACTGATATTTTTCAATCAACTCTTTATTGTCTTTACAAACACAAACTTGCATTATATTTTCTTCATAGGTTTTTGGATTTTATATGTTTATTTCATAATCCTAGATTTTTCCCGGCCATTTAAGGCACCATTTAAATGCATTTGTCCTATTTTTATTCTCTTGGGTCTATTGTTTTATCGGACAGTTTCAATATTCTGGTACTACATAAGCTTTTCCCCTTACTCGGGTACTGGAGTTTGTAATAATAGCAATCAAGGCAGTTCGTTCTGACAAATGTGTGTCAGAAAGAGCCTGCTGTGGCTTTGAAATATTGAAAGTGACTGATAACATAATGCGTAGAGCAGAATAAATGCATACAAATGGCAGTTTTAGCTGAGCAGTCAAAGTGTGAACTAAATACAGTGTCAGAACTCGGCCCTGAAAGCTCCCGGTGCCAGTGGTTACAATGGCAAATTACTAAATGCACTTTGCAAAAATGTTTTATGAATAAAGCAGAGGCCAGAGAGTTATTATCCTTCTTGGTGCCTCAGCTTCCAGGGGAAACACAAAGAAGTGATGTTCTCTTAAAAATGTTCTGGTGTGGAAAGTCAGACATTGTTTAAGAAGATAAAAGTAGTAAAGGGAAATTGGGAAATATGATTAGAGAGTTGACACTAGCATTAAATGTGGAATGTGACAAAGTTGGCTAGTGGATAGCCATGGTTACAACAAACCTAATACTTTCGTAGTCTGCAGTTTCAATTATCCACACCGGTAAATTGTATTCCAAAATATTAAGTGAAAAATTCTAAAAATAAGGACTTTCAAGTTTCAAATTGCTATAACCTGGTGGTGTCTTTTACTAGTCTGCTTAGGGTGTGAATCATCCTTTTGTCCTGTGTATCCACACTATACAGTCTACCCATCCCTTTGTCAGTATCCTTAGGACTGCAGTGATATCAAAGAGCTGGTGTAGAAGCAACCCTCATTTTACTGAATAATGGCCCCAAGGTTCAAGACGGCTGAGGCAAAAAGGCATTAGAGCACCAGACACAAAAAGACAGCTTAATTCTTATATGCCAATACTACAATGCCTATAGGTAAATAACTATAAATATGAGGTTTAATATTGGTGGTGGTTGCAGTTACCCACTGGGGATCATGGGTCACATCCCCCACGGGTCAGGAGGAAGCATTGCATTAAGACACACCCAGAAACTTAGGGAAAAATGTTGACTGGTAAATTGCCATAACCTGTTCTCATTTTTGAAAAGCATACTGACATTTAAAATGGGACATTTGAAGAAAGAGCTAATAAAACTAAATCCTTCTAATATTTGAACGTTGCATAGCTGCCCAGTAAGGTATGAGACTCCACGGCTTTACATACGACATATGTTTTCCTGACTTCTACCTCTCCAATGACAGTACTCTTAATAAAATCAGCCCTCCATGCCAAGAGTCCAGCAAGGACTGGCCTTCGCTGAGGAAAGCAACTGCTGTGCACTAAAGGCAAGGCATTTCCTGAAAGTTCAGTTAAGTAGCAAAGATATTGGGGAAAATCCCTCTCCTCTCACTTTCCTTCTTTCTTTTCCTCCTTCCTTGGCTCTCTCTCCTGGCTAACTACATTAGGAAGGCAGCTCATTCTTCCTCAGGGATGTCAAAGCTGGCGATGTAAGTTGAAAGGATCTGTGTGTATTCTCCTGGCAGTTTTCACACATACAAAACAGAACACTTCTGGGCAGTATTATAAATATAGGTATTATAGAATATGCCTCAAACCATGTTCTTTTTAGAAGTGTGAAGGAATTTTGTATTCTCCAGTCTCAGAGTTCAAGAGTCTGAGCCTGAGATTCACTGGAAATGGCAGATGCCTTAGGAGCTGTTGCCAAATATATTAACTAATAAAAATGGAACTTGTCCTCTGCTGCTATGAGGGTGGTTATCTCAAGAAGAGACACTGTGCTCTGGGTGTGGGGGGCTTGAGGACTGCTAAAGATGTCCCCATTCTTTCTTCTATACTTTACACAAGTTTGTTTTTTAACTGTCCCACATGGTTTCTTATCTCCAAAGTCCAATCCTCCCTCTAACTCTGTTTTGGGTGCATATCATCTGTCATCTGGATTAGTGCAATACATTTATGATAACTCTCCCTGAGCTAGAATCTAGTTAAACAATAACAGTGCAGCAAACAGCGTGAGTATGGAAATTAAGCCTTTTATGACCATGCTCACAATCAGTCTGGACCATGGCCAGTGATCTCCAGATGCAGTGAATTGAGATGAGAGGTCTCTTTGTCCTTCCATTTTGTCAGGGCCTTGTGGCTTCATATACCCACCATCTTGATGCTTTGTGGACCTTCTTTCTCCTATCCCTTCTACAGAGGATTTACTTCACCCACTCTATTTGTTGCTAGGTTCCCTACAGTCGATGTACCAGAGTGATGGTTTGAAAAAGATCTGCTTGTTTTCCCCCTCACTTCTTGAAGCTGAGCATTGCTTCAGGCTTCCTGCGAGGTTAACAGCTTTTAGGCTTCAACTCTCTTGGCACTGTACTTCAAACTTCTGTTCTAGGAACATCAGTGATAGTGGATAGGGCACAATTTCCTGACTTTATTTAACTTCAATTACTTCTTTAATATATAATGACATTCTGAGTCACTAGAGCCAGGGTCTCTGCATTCTAGCTCATGATGTTCTCCAACTTGAGTTGCTGACTTGTCCTTTCAGTGATGATTCACCTAGAAAACCTTGTCAGCAGTTCTACAAACCCTGTGTTTGTAGCACAGAGCACATGAGCAGAAAGTCACCGATTCATCCATTCACTACACAGTAAATGACTTGTATTGAGGCTGGATTATATCCGGAGTCCATTGCACACCATTGCATGAATGTCTGGCACTGAGCATGTGCCCAACACATAGTTGAGAGCCACCAAGATTCCATTTATCCCCATTGCAAAGAAACCTAACTGCCACAGCTCCTAGAAGCCCATACTTGTGGATAAGTCAGCCTTTACAATTTTTTCTTTCACCCCTTTCTATTTTTAGTAAACCTAACTTTGCTTTGTTTTTGGCTCACTCTGAAGTTAATTTCTTTATCAAATCCACAAATGCTGGTTTTAACTAGGTGGAGTTCTCTAAACAGAACTCAAGCCCTGCTGCCTTTCTTGGAGATAAATCTGTGGTTTCCCTGTAGTCTGTCTCCTAAACATTTGTGTGTCCTCAAGGTTATTTTCTCCATTAGTCCTCTAGTGGAAAGCATCAACATAGTCACACAGAAGGCAATGCCGAGGTGGCGTGAATTCCCAGAGTAAGTGCTCTGCTAACAGACCTGCATGAATTTAAAATGTGACAGGAGCAAGGCCCCGAGGTGCTGTTTGCTGGTGCAGATCATGGGGCCCACCTTTCCTGTGCAGTGTGAGCTCCACGGAGTAATGACACCCTTTTAGAACTTCCCCTGTGCGATCTGGCAGCCCTCAGACTCAAATCCTGTGTTCTCAAAAGAACGGCTCCTCCGTGCTGCCTGCAGAAGTGGTAGGGTACACAAGGGCATCTCTGGTGGCAAAGAAAGGGAGCATCCTAGCCTTGGGAACACATATTTGGGATGTTTACTGACAGGGTTAAGGTGGATTTTCACTGTTGGCAGAAGATGTGAGAGTCTCTGAAGGTGGGATGCAATGGCTCATTATTTAATTTTTTTTTTTTTTTCTGGAAGGGATTTCTTAACCATCTTTTGTGAGTTTATGCAGACTCTGTACCCTAAAGCTAGCCAGTTTTTAGTGAATGGTTTTACAGACGATGGTCACAATGGCTATTTTAGACCTAAAATGGTCACCTTTACATCTGAGTAAAACTGAACTTGATAGCTTTGTATTCAGCTTGCTAGCTCTACAAACCTTTGTTTTATAATGGAAAAAATTCTGTAGCATGTGTATAAAAGGTTTCAAGGGACGACTCCATTTAAGCTTTCAGTTTGTTCTCCTTTTGTTTTAATCAATGATAACACAGAAAATCTTTGCTTGAAGTTATTTTTTAAAGCTTTTCTTTGAACATGCCACTTTTCTCATTTATTTTTTACAATTTTACACATGCACTGAAGGTCAGAAAAGTTCTTAGATTTAAAGTAGGACATAGAATTCTGCATAAACCCTCCCAAAGGGCTTTTGTTTTTCAATGTAAGGAATCTGAAAGGCAGAGTCAGCAGCATTGGCTTAGGAACTAGAGTGTCTGTTGCTCACTATTCTAAGCACTGAACTACAAAAAAGGAAGCCAAAGAGAGCCTCCTGCATGGTAGGCTTACACACTCATTATCCCTCCCTACACCTCTCCTCCTCCACAGGAAATGGAAGTGATGCATAATATTTAAGCCTCTTAGTTTACAGGAAGTAAAAACGAAAGCATTGACAGAGGTCGCTCGATTTTAATTTTTTTGAGGATTACAAAAAAAAAAAAAATCTATGTTTCTCACCTCAATGGAAGTACATTGCATTCTCCTAGTCTAAAAAGATATGATCTCAGAACAAATGATAGCTTTTTAAATTGAGTTCATTGAGTTAACATGAGACTTATTTGTCCTGGTTTCCCCCTCACTTCACTATGAACTGGTGACTGTCCCCTTAGGGCTGATATCTGTATGTAGAAGGACTTTAGAAGTTAGAAATATGTGAGCAGATTTTTGCCATGTAGACAGGCTACGTAAGTTGATCCTGGTAGTAGGGCAGGAGTTACCCAGAGGCAATGTGAGGTCTGAAATCAAGGCTGTGAGGTACAAGTCAGTCCTTAGAATCTCACAGTTTCTTGGAGATCAGTTATCAGGTGTGCTGGATAACCTCACCTTGATATAAGCCAGGTCATTTGGGAAGGGGGAATTTCAATTGAGAAAATTCCTTCCAGTATACTGATCTGTGAATAAGCTGTAGTGCATTTCCTCGCTTGATGATTGATGTGGGGGTGCCCGGCTCACTGTGGGAATAAAAAATCCTGAACTAGGGATCACCGGTACTATAATTAATCAGGGTGAGTAAACCATGGCCAACAAGCCAGTGAATAGCACTCCTTTATGCCTTATGCATCAGCTCCTGCCTCAAGGTATCTGCCCCATTTGAATCCTGCCCTGACTTCAGTCAGTGATGGCCTGTGATGTTGAGCTGTAAGCTGAAATAAACTCTTTACTTTTTACCATTTTACCACTAGGAAGGGTAACTTGTATATCCTTTATACATCTTTCTGTTCTTATTTTCATGATGCTTGACTCAATACTTGTTTCCTACTTAGAGTCTAATTATTCTGTTTTGAAGATGGAGTTGAATCTGAGGGCTACAAATCTATTGCTAGAAAGAAGTGTCAAAGGAACTCTAGAATTATTTGTAATCTGACTTCTCCCAGGCTCAACTGTCCAATGCTGGTCTTTCCTTTCTAGGCTTTGTTTCTTTGCAGTGGCCTAGGTAATTATGGCATTAAAACACATGACAAAGTACCCCTCCTATAGTTTAACTTCAGGGGGACTTCCTGGATTTTTGGCATGATTCAGATGGGAAACACTAGAGTTGATTTTTGGGGAATAGGACACTCAATTTCCTTCTTCAAATAACAAAAACTATCTTTGTAATATTTCTTCTCCCTCTATGAAAACCAGGTAAAATTTAGAGACTATAACTGATAGTATTTATACATTTAAGAGATTATGTTAATAACACCAACAGACATGACAAGTTACTGAATAAGGATGATGGAAAAGCATGCGATGACCTAGTATCAGTTAATGTCAATAGTCAAGTCTTTGAAGGAAAAGTACTGTTTTGGTGACTAGACTGAGCTACAGAGACTAGCTGGGGATTCCCTGAGAGCATCAATAACAGCCTGGAAAAATTTAAAGATAATGCCAGTGGTCAAAACACGCAACATGAAAGGTGACTTTTGGTTGGTGAAGATGAGCTCATGCTTGATGAAGTAGAAGGAATTAAATAAGTGTCACTAGAGTAGACATAAAACAGAAATCACAGCTTCAGGCTGCTGTGTAACTTGTTTATTGATTCCATGTGAATAATCCATGATTTCCTCATGTTTCCTTTGTGATACTTTTATTCTGCAGTTTTTGTTTATGTCCTTGCAAGGCAAGGTTTTGTTACATAGTCCAGGCTGGCCTTATATCACAACTTTCTTGTCCCAGCCTCCAAAATTCTAGGATTCTTGGCAAGCACCACCCCGCTAGATTTCCTAACTGACTAAGCACAATAATCATTTGTAGTTCTATCATATAACATTTAGACAAGGTAACAGAAGGTTGGAGTCATCTACGTGTGAGAGCATTTACAAATAAAAGTATCTCCCAAGTTTATTAAAATATCTCACAGGTAGATAATGAGTAGAAAAAACAAAAGAAGTGATAAAAGAGATAAATTAGAAATAATCATAATAGAAGTTAACAAACATGTGTTAAAGTAGTGGCTCTCAGTATGACTCTGACAGCAGCAGTGACTAGAACTTGGTAGAAATGAAAATTAGGCACACTTCAGAATCAGAAATGCTAGGGCTGGAAGCCAGAAATGATTGTTCTGTCAGGTCCCCCAGGTGCTTTGACACTTGCTTAAAGGTTGACAGGTGCTGTCTCAGGATGAGGAATCTAGTACAGCTGAGCTGGCCATGAGATTCACTTAAAAAAAGAGCCCTAGAATACCCACCCAGGTGAGGGAATGATCATTCTCAGGAAAATAAGATTCACAGTTTGCTGTGTTTACTCATTCTAAAGGCATTTGTTTTAAAGTCTCTTCCTCTTGTTTACTGTCATATTCAGGGCGTGGGTCTTTCAACATACCGTCTCCCAATGGCTCTTTCTTACTTTGCGCAGCTGTACCTTGAATCTGTATCTCTTTTATTCATCCTGTCCAACCTCCCATCTTGTACTGTTTATTTTCAGACAGACATCTAGATGTCACTACAAGTCCAGTGCACATCAACACACCTCTCCTTTTCTCCCATCCTGTCCCCTTCTGTGTCCCATTCACAGTCCTCCAGGTGAGCACAGAAAGGCTTCCCTCCTCCTACTTTCATGCTTCAGACTAAGCTGGTGAAGGACACGGCCTCTGGAGTCAGATTCCTCTAGCTTCAAATCCCAGCTCAGCTACTTATCAGCTATAATTTCACCATCATCAGAGCTTCTACTGTGTCAGATACTTTCATTATAAAATGGGATGCCAATAGCACCTACCTATGGGTGTTCTGAGGGTGGGGGAGGGTGGTTAGCATGGGAGCTTTAGAGGGGTGCCTGGCACAAGTGTTTGGTGGTAGCTGTTCTAGTATGTTATGGGCTGTGATTCTTTCTCCTGTGTTCCTGTATTCTCAAGTAACCCTCAGCGTTCCTTCAGATTTGCTGTAAGGGACAGTACAGTTGACTAATCCATTTACTGGGTCATCAAAGACACTAGTGTGTATTTTACCATGCTCAGGCTGGGATAAACATGGCCTCAGATGAACTCCCTATGTGGAGGAGTTAGAGGCACAATTTTGCTGAAAGGATAGATTACTGTCTTTTATGAATAAGAAGACACTGTTGCTTGTGGTGCTGCTGTTAGCATCCCTCGGTCATAGAGCAGACGCTCTGCCTTTTCTGAGGAGGGGTGTTTAGAGAGGTAGAACAGGGTATATGAGTGTCATCCTATTGACTCATTAAAGCCCCAGATTTCACTTATCTGTTTGAAGTCAGAGTTCTGTCCCCAACACCCACATCAAATGGTTCACAATTATCTGTACCTCCTGCTCCAGCTGTTCAAATAACTGTGAAATAAGATAGATAAGAGGTGTTTTGGATTCTACCAATTAAAGCCATAATGAATTAAAATTCTTCCGCGAAGGAAGAATTCACACCACGGTTTACTAGAGCTTTGAGCTACTTTCTGATGGGCGTATTGTTTGGCTTCGCTCAGGTGGTGTAAAACAGTGTCAGTCTTTCCCATCTTTTTTTTTTTTTTTTCTTCTAATGGAGGCGTCTCAGGTTAGCTGGCTAACTTCCTAAAAACCATGGGCATTTGACGGAAAGAGATGCCCAGCACTCTACTGTGAAGGAGGTACCTGCCTGAGCAGGCAGGCTGGCAGTTTGGGCGGTCATTACGTGTACACAGCACAGCAGCATGTGGCAGGCTGTCAGCACGTTAGCGCGGGCTCAAAGGCCAGCCCGCCACGCCGCTTTGCGACCTAGAAAAACTGGAACTCTCTAAGTTTTCTCAAACCTAAAGCGAGGTTAATAGAGATGTTTAGAAGCTTATGTTGAGATTAAGTTACTTAATATAGACAGGCGCTTATTATACAAAGTATCTTTTAATGTGGTCTCTCCTGAACGTTAACTATTTTAGAAGACAGCATTGTTTCTGTGTCATCCAGGAATAACACATTCATCCATATTCAGAGCTTAGGACATAAAAGCCAAATAGTTAGCCATAGCTTTTTTTCATGAAAAATAACATTAGACTTAGGAATTAAATATTTTTAACAGCTTCCAAGTCTTGAGAAGACAGGTTAGCACACACACATAATTCCTAGACACACACAACATATATGTACATGCACACACATGCAAGCACACGCACACACACACACACACACACACACACACACACACGGAGGGATATCTTTTTAGACTTTTGAATATTTAAGATTCTGAGATCAACACTGCAGTTAGTTTAATAGTCCAACTACATCAATCTAAAAAAGCACGATTCTTAAACATGTTAATGAAATATTTGACTGATTATTATTATTTTTTCTAAGTTTCTTTACTGATAACTATTATTTAAAAGGCCACCTAACACAAATAGCTAAGAACCAGTAAGTGCTATGATGTCCCCCCTTCTCCCCTGTCACCCACACACATATTTCCATGGAATTTTCTAGAAGAGTTTTCTTTCTTTAATATGCATAACTAGGCAAGTTGGCAGCAGAAGCCAAAGGTGCTTGTATACCTTAGAAAAAATAGCCCAAGTGTTAGTGTGATGGACAAGGCTTGCAGTGAATTCTGTTACTAACTAGGAGTTGTAGTATAAAGATTGTAAACTTCTGCTGGCTGTTTGGTTTTTGCTCAGACTAAGAAAACAAAAACCGGTCAAAAGCATATACTGTAGCACTTACTGGTTTTAAAGTCATCTGCTCACACACAATCACAAATGTGAGTGTGTCAGCACAGCCCATGTCTTCTGAAGTGACCCTAGCTTTGATACATTCTTGGTGAAAGTACTTGTATCATAGTTGTCCTGCACTTTCACACAAGCCTGTGACAAGCAAAAGCACAACACTGCCTTTGAATGCACGACTTTTCCATAACACATGCAAGCATCCAAGAGACCTGGCAAATGGAGGTAACGCAAGTAGTTACTGTATCAACACATATTTTTGGATGTGATATTCAATATATATTAGATTACTTTAATACAGCCATAAAGCCTTCTGAAAATGATGAAAACTGACTTAGAAATTATCACTCAGAATATTTTCATTTTCATTGAAAACAATCACAGCCCCTTTCAGTGATCTGGTCTAGACAATGCCTGGGTTGAGTTGATTCTTCAAGACTGTGTGTAAGAATTTTGTGTTGATAGTGGGTACCTTTGATGTTCTTTATAATTTTTTGTTTTGTTTTTTAAATTTTTATTTTATTTTTAATTACACTTTTTTTTTACTTTGTATCCCCCCTCTAGTTCCCTCCCTCCTCCCCACCCAATCCTAAAAACAGTTAATAAAATGATCCTATTTTCTTAATAGCAAAGGGAGTGATTACAGATATATTCTGATTCCAGGCAGAGATTGCGGGGGGGGGGGACAAACTAATGTCGCACACGTATTTGGAAAGATGAGCTGACACACGGCTGGCCGTCAGCTGTATTCCAGCCCTGGCTCCGTCTCTTCCAGATGCACAAAGAATCAGAATGCAGGCAGCTGTTACCAAGTGACCACATAGAAAAGGACAGCTCCAGCTTCCCACGTCGATGATAGAGATAAAACAGAGGGAGACAATGCCCAGTGCCTAATATTGCATTTTAGGAGCTAGATGGACTATGTTTATTCAGAATTAAAATCTCCGATAAAGGAAGGACTCCATATTTGCCAAGAAACAAGGGCTTGGAGTGATTAACTTGATATTTCTCTGATTGCTTTAATTTTTACTGCAGTTTTTTTTTTTCATAAAAGACTAAGAAATAAGATCTTATCACTAAGTGCATCTTTAGTGGAATGAAAGTCAATTAACCATGATGGATAATCGATAATCGTTTTTCCAGCTACTCAGCTGATATTACGGACTCACTGTTCTTTAGTGCTGGTCATTTGACATGGAACTGCCTTGTGTTTCACTTGCCTGTTCTTTCCATCACACATGCAAATGATCAATGCCCTTGTTTCTCAGAAGCAGCTTTTCTATTTTTTCTTCCCTGATTCATTGTTGGCCAGTTTAGATCCAACCCTCACTGTCTCAGGATACTATGTTTACTTAAGTCTTGCCAACTTGATTCCACCCTTCATGGAAGATAGAGATAACATTCCCTTTAATGCCAGCGTTGCTGTCTTACTCATGGGCTCCAGAACAGAGAATGGGATTTTGTACTGCTTATGGCCTATTATACAAATTTCAAATGTCTTTTAAGACATGAATTTCCTTATTTTTCTCAACCCATTCTGCTGTTGTCTATTCTTTTCTGTGGTCTCTATTATTTGGTTATGAATTATCTATTTCCTTTCAATCTAACTGCTTTTTGCTAATCTTCTGGATGTCAAATTCAAGGTTTGCCTTGAGCTATTAATCATTTTCCCATTGCTTAATTCTCTTTAGTATTCTTTTCATTTCTTTTCACATTTCAACCACACAATCTAACACTAAACACCTAAATGGAATTGGTATTCTTTAGGTATATGCATGCATAGATGCACATTTACAGAAATGTCTATATTGTTATTATTTAATGTGAATGGGTTTTGGATTTCCAATGAAATTGCAAGTATAATGTATTCAATTTCCTTGTGGTATTATTGATTTTCTAGCTTGTTCCTTTTAGAATCTGCTCATCAATAAATGTGTTTTGATTGATTAATAATTATTTAGACCTCACTTTTTGCTTTTTCAGCTATATGTGTTTTGTCTTATTTATGTAGAACAAGAATGTATGATATAATATTTCATAATTGTTTATACCTGTATACCCCTTCATTTAGTGGGAGGACACAGGGATGCCCCATTGACTTTGAACCTGATTAGTGGGGTGGGTGTAGAGAGATGTCTGGCGCATTTAAGAAAGCCATGAGATAGGCAAGTCAGTGCTTAGCATTCTCTTTTGCCACGATAACAGGCTAACCTACAGTAGGATGCTTTGCCCATCTGGACCTATAATTGGTAAATGAACAAAGAATAGATCAAATGACTCACAGCTCATAACAGAACTCAGTCCTCATTGCTCATGTATAAGAAATAATTTTTTTTTTGAATTTTATTTTATTCTTATCAGTTACATTTTTATTAACTCTGTATCCCAGCCGTGTCCCGATCCCTCATTCCCTCCCAGTCCCTCCCTCCCTCCCTCATCCCCACCGTGCCCCTTGCCAAGTCCACTAATAGGGGGGACCTCCTCCCCATTCATCTGATCCTGTTTTATCAGGTATCTTCAGGACTGGCTGCAAAGCTCTCTTCTGTGGCCTAACAGGACTGCTCCTCCCTTGGGGGGTGGGGAGGCCAAAGAGCCAGTCATTGAGTTCCTGTTAGAAACAGTCCTTGTTCCCCTCACTATGGGAAACCAATTGGTTACTGAGCTACCACAGGCTACATCTGAGTAGAGGTTCTAGGTTACATTCATACATGGTCCTTGGTTGCATGTCAGTCTCAGAAAAGACTCTGTGCCCAGATATATTTGGTCCTTGTGGAACTCCTATCCTTTCCTCATCAGACTAACTCCCCTTCTTCCTTATGATTCCCTGTACTCTGCCAAAGGTTTGGTCATGAGTCTTTGCTTTGAAAACACTGCTAGTTAGAGTCTTTCAAATGCGCTCAGTAGACTCCTGTCATATGTTCAATGCGCATCCCATCTGTCTTTCTAAACGAAGATTGATAATCTTACCCCATGTCCGCTCTCTTGATTATCTTTTTTAGGTGTGTAGATTTCATTATGTTTATCATATCTTATAGGTCTATATAAGTGAGTATATACCGTGTTTGTCTTTCTCCTTCTGGGATATTTCACTCAGGATGATCTTTTCTAGATCCCACCATTTGCCTGCAAATTTCATGATTTCTTCCTTTTTGATTGCTGAGTAGTATTCCATTGTGTAAAAATACCATAATTTCTGTACCCATTCCTCCGTTGATGGACATCTGGGTTGTTTCCAGGTTCTGGCTATTACAAATAATGCTGCTATAAACATGGTTGAGCAAATATCCCTTTTGTGTACTTGAGCAAACTTTGGGTATATACCTAGCAGTGGTATAGCTGGGTCTTGAGGAAGCACTATTCCTAATTGTCTTAGAAAGCACCAGATAGATTTCCAGAGTGGTTGTACCAGTTTACATTCCCACCAGCAGTGGAGGAGGGTTCCCCTTTCTCCACAACCTCTCCAGCATGTGTTTTCCCTTGAGTTTTTCATCTTGGCCATTCTGATGGGTGTAAGGTGATAACTCAGGGTCGTTTTGATTTGCATTTCCCTGATGGCTAATGAGGATGAGCTTTTCTTTAAGTGTTTCTCTGCCATTCGATAGATATTCCTCTGTCGAGAATTCTCTGTTTTAGCTCTGTTCCCCATTTTTTAATTGGATTACTTAGTTTGTTGCTTTTCAGCTTCTTTAGTTCTTTGTATATACTCGATATTAGTCCTCTGTCCGATAAAGGGTTAGTGAAGATTCTTTCCCAATCTGTAGGCAGGCGTTTTGTTTTGATGACAGTGTCCTTTGCTTTACAGAAGCTGTTCAGTTTCATGAGGTCCCATTTATTGATTGTTGCTCTTAGAGCCTGTGCTGTTGATGTCCTGTTCAGGAAGTTTTCTCCTGTGCCAATGAGTTGTAGGCTGTTCCCCACTTTTTCTTCTAACAGATTTAGAGTATCTGGTTTTATGTTGAGGTCTTTGATCCACTTAGACTTTAGTTTTGTGCAGGGTGATAAATATAGATCTATTTTCATTTTTCTGCATGTGGACATCCAGTTGGACCAGCACCATTTGTTGAAGATGCTGTCTTTTTTCCATTGAATGGTTTTGGCTTCTTTGTCTAAAATCGAGTATTCATAGGTGTGTGGGTTTATTTCTGGATCTTCTATGCGGTTCCATTGATCCTCCTTTCTGTTTTTATGCCAATACCATGCAGTTTTTATTACTATTGCTTTGTAGTACAACTTGAGATCGGAGATAGAGATACCTCCAGATGATCTGTTGTTGTACAGGATTGTTTTGGAGATTCTGGGTTTTTTGTTTCTCCATATGAAGCTGAGAATCTTTTTTTTTTCAAGGTCTGTAAAGAATTGAGTTGGTATTTTGATGGGAATTGCATTGAATCTGTAGATTGCTTTTGGCAGGATGGTCATTTTCACAATGTTAATCCTACCAATCCATGAGCACGGGAGATCTTTCCATCTTCTGAGATCTTCTTCAATTTCTTTCTTCAGAGACTTGAAGTTTTTCTCAAACAGGTATATATAAATAATTTAATGTAAGTCACCAATATTATGTTTTTTATTTGCTTTTTGTTTCTTTGTTTTTAGAGCACCTGACTAATACAGATATTTAGAATAAATCTTCTCTTTCCAGAGAAGGAGAAAAGTCTGCTCTCTATGGCTACTTAGTGGAAACTATGGTGTAAGTCATGGATAAGTGCTCTGTAGCTGCCTGCCCTCTGAATCTCCTGCCCTTTTGCTCCATTACAATTTGAAGAACCACATCTGAAATGTACGCTTAGTTCATGCTGTTTGAACCTAAGTGCTTTTCTGGTCTAGCATTATCTTCTAGAGAGTATCAAGTAAAAAGGGAATAATTAGTGTCATATAAATAATATCTCTACCTAGAAGACAATGCCTTCTCTGATGCCAAAATTTTTCTTGTAAATTGAATGCAACACTGTGTTTCTCTCCAATAGAAACTATTAAGTTAAAAAAAATATTATCAAACTTTCTTTCTTAAACAGTTTCCTATCATGTAGCATTCTAGTTTGAAGTTGAATGTATTATTTTTATAAACTCTTCCTTGTGTTCCATGGCAAACATCCCCATATACATTTTAATACCAGATAGAGGATTTTAAAGTTTTTACCATTTCCTTTATAAAATTCAGATGAAAATATCTCCTGTATATATCTGCAAATTAGTATTCTAATTTGGTCCCAAAGTACGTATTGTGCTTTCATGTTCTTAGAAATAAGTTAATTTCCACAACTTTATGCTCTTCACTTCCTCCAGCATAGCCTAGACTGCTGAGCTTCCCTTGTAATTTGTAGCACACATACTCTGCTTGGCAAACAAAACTGTGGAGAGTAAAAGAAGTTATACACAACAACACCTTTTTCCTTATTTATGGAGGAATAGAACAAGCTTCAGACAAGAAATTTCTTGTAAGACCCGCTTCTAGAAACTGGATTTGTATAATGCTTTTCGTAACATGAAGGAGGGTATGATGAAGCAGACAGTGTGTGTAGTCTCGTGCAGTTTTAAAGTCAATATTTCTTCCTCTTTGTCTAGATGATGTAACAGCCTTACCTCTGTGAGAAGACATCTCGGTAGGGGCTGCCATGCTGCAGTGCGATGCCGTACCCGCGGTCGGCAACAGTGTTTCCAACAGTGTAGAAGGAACAGTCTGGGTCATTAATAGCCACATATTCCAACACAGCCGCGTCCCATACAAAAGCATAGTTTCCATATTTTACCTGTGAAATTATGGGGGATGGACAAAATAGGACTTAAGGTTAAAAATTCATTGAATAATAGATATTACAATAGTATATGCAAAATTATAGGATATATGTGTTTATGTAAACTCATATTTATGCTTCTACTAGTCTATAGCTCTTTACTTCTAGAAATGTGGTGAGGGTTGAACACTAGCTGTACTTCCAGGGAACAAGGCTTATAATGATCGTATCCCTAAGCTGTGGATGCCATGTGGACTGGAAAAATGTTAAAGGCATGTCTCTGAGCTTTCAGTGAGTCCTACCACTTAGACCCTTAAAATCTATGCTTCCAAAATTGTTGAGAGATGCTGATTCAGCTAGGCTACTAGGCCTCTAAACTGGGCACATTTCTTCACACTCATATGTCTTCCTCATGACCTATGTTTTACATAAATGTTCACAATTCAAATTTAGGAGAAATTACAGTTGTAATTCTATCTATAAGCTTCACTCTGTTTAACTGAGTTCATCTCTTTCTGTGTATATATTATGGAGCTCTTACAATTACAGCTAAAATAAATCTCTCTTGAGTGTTTCATTAACATGTGTTAGAAAATTTTATCTTATGCTACACTTTCCCTTCCAAAGACACCTCTTTTCTTGATAGTCATTGTAATGAGGAAAACAATTCTACAACTTCTGTATCAACATTTGGGAATGGAAATACATAGTGAGTCATCTACAACATATTCTAATGATTTTTTTTCAGTCAACAATTACTCATATGAGAACATGCAGTTATGGTTGGATGTGTCATATTTCCCCTCAAAGATCATGTTTGAAATACTGAGGATGTAGCTGGTGGTATGGTTCAGAGGGGATGGATCATGAGGGCATAGCCTTCATCAGTGGATTAATTCATTGACAGGATCATAGTAGACAGACTCTTGAGAGTTGGAGCATAATTCTCAGCAGCAGGCTATCTGCCTTGGAAGATATTTCTTGTTCCTGAGCCCTTCCTCTTTGTCCCTGCTTCTTGCCACACCTAAGGTGATGAGCTCCCCTCCTCTCTGGATATCCTTCCATCATGACTCTTTCTGCCTTACCAGAAGCAACAAAGCCAGAAGCAAAACTTTTGAAGCTGGGATTTTTCTACTCTTGTTTCCTCAGGTATTATATCACAGTAATAAAAAGTAACTTATTGTGAGGGGGCTGGAGAGAGAGGCTGCTCTTCTGGAGTAGTAGCTGTCAACCATCCTTAATGCTGCAACCCTTAAACACAGGTCCTCATGCGGCGACCCCAACCATAAAATTATTTTCATTGCTACTTCACAACTGTAATTTTGCTACTGTTATGAATCATAATGCAAACATCTGTGTTTTCTGCTGGTCTTAGGCCACCCCTATGAAAAGGTCGTTCAACTCCTCAAAAGGGTTACAACCCACAGGTGGGGAACCATTTCTAGAGAACCTGGGTTTGATTCCCAACAGCCAAATGTTATTTTATGACCTTATGTAACTCTAATCCCATGGGATCTGACATTCACTTCTGGCATTCCTGGGCACTAGGCATGTGCATGGTATACTGACACACATGTAGGCGAAATACCCATACAGACAAAACTTAAAAATTTTAAAAAGGAAGGAAAGAAGCAATTATGATAAACATCTCAATAATGTTTACCCAGAAAAATATTAAAGATAAAGATAAAATTTAATGAATTCATAGAACAAATAATAAAACCCCAAGTTGGTTTATTTATATTAAAAACAGAATGTAGCATTATTGAAAGGAAAAGAAAGCATTGGTGATGGCTCAATGGCTAACCTGCTTATTATGCAAGCAAAAGGATTAGAGAGTCAGGTCTCCAGATCCTAGTTAAACTCTGGGTGGGCAGGTCAGCTTATCTATACTGCCAGCCTTGGAAGGAAGAGACAGGCATAGTGGTGCATGCCTTTAATCCCAGTACTTGGGAGGCAAAGACAGGAAAATTCTTTTTTTTTTTTATTTTCAATAAAAGGTTCTCATAATAAATGGCCTGCAACCCTCAGGGCAGTTCCCCAGACTACAGCCATCAAAATCACGAGAGGATTCTTGTATTAGAAATAAAGATTCGAGATCAAATAACAAATTTACTACATTGAATATTGGAAGCTCAAAATGTGGGAGTCTTCATCTCAGCAATCCTGATGGAGCATGTACAGAACTTTTAAAAGTTTCTGTTGCTCCTGATGAAGCATTAGTGTAAGGAACCATTTTCTACAGATAAAGCATAAGAAAACTTAACATGGAGAGAGTCCTACAGTGTTGATGTGGGACAAACTGGGAATATTTGGCTAAGTTTCTTCTGCACGAAGTCTCTTGTTTGCAGAATTATTCTACAGGTTTTTCTTTTTTCCTTTTTCTTATTCTTTACACTAGACATTAAATTTCTGGTTTATTTTTAGCTTCCTTGGTCTAACCCTTCAGTTTTTGAGATATATCAGTGACCTTAAAACTTGGAGCTCCACAAGGACCAAATATATCTGGGCACAGGGGTCTTTTTTTGAGACTGATTCTCCAACCAAGGACCATGCATGGATATAACCTAGAACCCTGGCTCGGACGTAGCCCGTGGCAGTTCAGCATCCAAGTGGGTTACTCTAGTAAGGGGAACAGGGACTGTCTCTGACATGAACTCAGCGGCTGGCTCTTTGACCCCCCTCCCCCTCAAGGGAGAGGCAGTCTTGCCAGGCCACAGAGGAGGACATTGCAGCCAGCCCTGATGAAACCTGATAAGCTAGGGTCAGAAGGAAGGGGAGGAGGACCTCCCCTATCAGCGGACTTGGAGAGGGCCAGGGAGGAGATGAGAGAAGGAGGGTGAGGTTGGAGGGAATGAGTGAGGGGACTACAGCTGGGATACAAAGTAAATAAACTGTAATTAATATAAAAAATTTAATTAAAAAAGAACTTCCTCTTGAGAAGAGGAAGAACTTAAAAAAAGAAGAACTTCCTTTTGACTTTTTCTCTTCTTTGTCAAACTGTGCCACCTCGGACCTCTTCCAGCTTCTATAGAATGGTCCTCTGTCAGGGATGCCCCATTGTGCTCCTAGAAAAGAGTTCTAGTGCTATTGTTACTGCTTTGTGAGCTCTGGCACACCGTACTTCAATTGATGGCAACATTATCATTGCTATTACATATACTATTTTTTTTTTTTTTTTGCAATTTAATGTTAGGCAGCTTTCAGAGTGAACTAGTAAAGAGAAGCACTGAAATTATGCAAGAATAGCCTATAGCAACACCAATGAAACAATTTTTAAAATGCTCCTGGCATTTTTCATTGCCTAATTAGCATGCAATCACTGTCCTTTGGATGGTTTTAACTTTGATGGTTTTAAACTTTAATCGAATTTAAACTATTAAGAAAATATTCATCAGCAAAATCTACAGCCATCTTTCAAGAGAGAAAATAATTGAAAGGCTGATCTAGGAAATGTCCAATCCACCTGACTAGATGGTGGGTGTTTCAGTAGTTTTCAACTGGCTTTCGTTCTTGAGATCATGTTTGCATTTGCAGCTGAAATGAATGCCATTGATTTATTTACCGGGGTGGGGCTTCATTTTAGGTTAAGCAAAGGGCAAGAGAGTATCTGAGTGCTTCCTCTTCATATATCCCAGATGCAATTGTGAGGAAGACCACAAAATAATATCTACTGCCACTATTCTCCATGAACCCAAAGTAAAGGTATAAAGATGTCATGGTACACTAATGGAGAAAAGTAACCGTCAGTGTCACCATCTTTGAACTATGCACACAGAATATACTCATTTGCGCATAGTGACATGAATGCTTTGGGAGTAACCCATCTCTTCTGAATTTTATCTAAAGCCTGCTCCATGAGATAAAACTCATCCTCTGCACTGTTAATGGGGCCAAGAACCTGTGGTGTTTGACTCAATACTGTACGAACATAGTTTTAAAAAGACATTTAATGAATTATTGATACACCCATAGAACAGTGCATCTCTCATCAGGGAAGCTTCTTCTTGAAGTAGATGACAACTGAGACAAAGACACCCTCCCCAAATGGTTAATGTACAGAGAAGAAGAAACTACAGAGTGCTCAGGCCTGACTAGACACAGCTATATTCCCAAGGTTCAGGAAACTGTGGAAAAAGAGATGAAAACAACATAAAAGTCAGAGGCAGGTGGTGCTTTCAAGAAAACAGTCTTTTCTGAACACAGCAGGAGCACTGAACATAAAAATTTACAGCAATTGTGGTGACATGCACAAGTCTTGCAAAAGCTCAAGCCAGACAAAATCTTAGCATGGAGAGAAGTGGGTGAGCACAAAATTCCACCACTAGCTGAGGAGCTTTGGCATTTAGTAGCTTTTGTAGGAAGAAAGGACCATTCTTCAGTGATCGGACCCCTGGTTGGTGACAGCCCAGAGCAAGCTGCATGTCTAAGACTAGGTGTGGACCAGATGGGGGAAAGTGAAGAAAACTAAAAGTTGGGTAGGTAGGGAGGATGTAGGAAGAGTCATGAGGTCATGAATATGATAAATTCATTGTATGAAATTTTCCTTTAGTAAAGATGTGGGGAGAGTCTCAGAGGATTTGGGGAAGGGGAAATCACCATAAGAATATATTGCATGAAAGAATATTTTCAATGCAATAAGATAGAAAAAAAACCTACTTAAATAGAGGTCCTACTGTGATTGGTGGACATTGGTACCCACTGATGGTCACTACAGAAGACCTCCTAGCAGCTCCAGAGGTGCGGTAACCCTCAGAAAGGGCTTGATTGTCAGATCCCCATGATATAGCCACACAATTGCCTTAGGTTCAGTTTAAGGACTTTCCATTGAGATGTGTGCTGACAGCTTTCACGCATCTCTTAAGACCCTGAAGCTGAATTTCTGTGGATGATGTCAGTCTTGAGCTCCTCTCCTTAATCTGTTTGTAGCTGGGTCACTGAGAAAAATCACACAATTGCTGTGGCTTACTGTGCTATCAAACGCACAGTTTCTGCTGAAACATAAAGCAAATTCATTTTTCGTGGAGAGGAATAGGGACAGTCTGCTCAAACATTCTGGTAACTGAAATAGTTGTACAAAAATTCAAATATTTAAGTTCCATATCCATGTACCTAACTGATTAAACACAGATACTCTGTAGAGACCACTTCTTGTTCATGCACACTATACTCAGCTAATCATTGTTTTTACAAGTTTCTTCCTGTCAGATGAGGAAATGTAATCTTTCAATGTCATTTTCTCAAATATTTGCATTTCTGGCCCAGTAAAGAGAAAAAGAAAAAGAAAGTATTTTTAAATCGTATGCTCCTCACTGTGCAATGGAAATGACATATTTCTTTCTGTCTGTCACTGCCCCTGTTCTTGTGTTCCTATTCCAAGGTTCTCATCCTGAGACAATGAAGAAAGCACTTGGTAGTTTATTAGGTAGGGCCTGCCAGTGTAACTTGAAGCCACAGTATAAGCGAATACACTTACCATTTACCATCCTACTGATCTTGATATGAGTTAAGAGATACATATTCATTCTTATGTGGATTTCTAATTTAGTAAAAATTTTATAGGCTCACTTCAAAACCTAAATCCACAGAAAATAGTAATCATAATCTTTTCTTTTATTAAGGAAATTGACTGGAAACAATTTCAGAAAGATGACATTTAAACCCAAACAGTAAGATAAAATTTTTCCTTATTGACAACCCCCCAGTATTTCTTTTTTAAAAAATCAGTATAGATAACATTCCAGACATTTTCAGATGTATAAAATGCCCTTTTTATGATTTTCTTTGATATTTCTAACACTTTGATATTTCTTTGATATTCCCAACACTTTGAGACAGCTGAATCTATAGCACCTAAGTCACAGATGCAGACAGCCAGCTTCCTCCAAGCTATAGTGATGATAGCGACCAATACGGAACTCAGGCCGAGGGCCATCTGCTATGCTCACTTCACAATATTAAAGACATGATTTCATGGAGACATTGTCCATAGGAAAGCAAATGCAGGTGAGGTACAGAAATCTCCATCTTTAAGGCACAGAGCATCAAATTTGAGAAATACATTTATGTAAGCAAACATATCGTGATACAGTATGTGACAAGCACTGTAAAAATGCTGCTTCTTTGATGTTCTGTAATCATACTAGTAAGATAAAAGAACTGAGCTTTTAAAAGAAAAAGTTGGTGTTTGCTAAAACCATGAAGGTGGTGACTTGTTTACTTTCTGTGGATGCAAAACGCTAAGTCTTGCTGTGACCGTTACTCTCTAAGCTCGTCTGATTCTCACCATTGAAGAGATAAGATGTTTAGTATTAAACTGAGCCTGAGAACGGAAAACGTTAAAATTAAAAGACCTGAGAATAATGTCAGCAACATAAATTCTAACATTGTACACAAAACTTCATTATTGTTTTAACCAGTGGCCAGCAGTGGACAAAGCCATAAAGTGGACGAGAGTTGCAGGCACAGAGTTGTGATGAACCCAGAATCGATCTGTCTTGGTCTTTGTAATTCACCGCTCACAGAAGTCCTCAAGTTGAGATAGCTTTAATATGTATTACATGTGGATCTAGGTGTTGGTTGGCCTGTTGCACTACAGGCAAATTGATAATTTAGCAGCATTCATCACTTCTGACCATATGCAGCACATTAAATCATGTTTAAGTCCACACTTAAGTATTTAGGAATCACACACACACACACACACCACAAACACATGCACACACATACAAATACACACACATATTTATTCAAATACAGATATGGTTTTGTTTACTGCTGCTTCAAATATAGACCTACCATAGTTTTGTGCGCTTTATGTTGAAAATTTCTGCTTTAAGATGGTCATCATATGGCACATGCTTTCATAAAGATGATATGAAAGTGTTTAAAATAAGTCAACACAAATTTTTAAAGAATGTTTTGTTTCAACACACATGCAAACCTATACTAAACAAAAAAAATGTAATAAATAAGGAACAGCTGTTGGTAAAATGTTTATGATTTACATTCTGAAGTGAAGGACAAAAGAATGTCTTTCTCTGTGATAGAAGAACATTGAAAATGACAGTGCATAAAATAATTACATTAAAACAAAAATATTCTTTTCCACACTTGCTTAATTATGTTTTTGAAGAAATCAGGAGCCTAACAAAGGGTGAGCTTATACCCTTCAGTTATTCAACATTATTTGTAAATTGAGACAAAAACTCAGTAAACAGTAACACTTTAAAAATATTAAATAATAGTATTTTTTAAAGTTAGGGCTGTCTTAGTTTCTTTATTAAAACTCTAAATACTGTAAGTTGTTTGAAAACAAGTTGAAGTTGCTTTCATGCTTTATAAGCATTTTTTCTACGAAAGAGAGTTTGGATCTACACTGTCAGTGATGTGATTCAGCTGCTTATAAATAGACATTTTGAACAAGTCTACCCCACTGATAAATTTAAGGATGCTAAAACTGTGATTGGTCTACAGGAGAGAGCTGGTGGCATCTGTGGAGAACCGGAGACAAATCTCTCCAAGATTAAACCCTGGTTTCCAAAAAAAATGAGCCATGTACTATTTTAACACTCAAGGTTTATTTTCATGAAGAGCGTGTTTAGTTGGATGTCATCACAGGACAGTGAAGCCAGACTCAAGGAAACTGGGCTTGGAAGAGCTACAAGCCACAGAGGATTTCATGTTTGACCATAAGAAAGAGAAGAAGGCTTTGATCTGCAGTTCTGTCCTACATGCAGGATATGCTAGAACAATGGTGGCACCAATATCCGATTTGATTTAAAGCCCACTTCACAAGATGGAACCCAGGCCTGACACTGTTTGGGAACCAAGAACCTGAGGATAGATAGCTGAGGGGCCTAGTGGAAAAGCAGATACTATTGTTTCAAAACAGAAACAAAAACAATGCCCTAAACCAACAAACCAAACAACATAGCAATCAAATGACTCCCAATGACATCCTATTACGATCATCAGTGCCTTGCTCAACTATCACCAGAGAAGCTTTTTCCTGCAGCGGATGTGAACAAATACAGAGACCCATAGTCAGACCTTGGAAAGAAAGCAATGGAACATTCAGCAATAAAAGGGATGTGCTCCATCTGACCTGTCCCCTCAGGGCTCAAGGAACCTGGAGGAAGACAAGGCAAAAAGTGTAAGAGCCAGAGAGGGTGTACACCAAGAAAACATGTACAAGAGTCAGAGATGACTTTTGTAATAGACATAATCTGTAAATAAGCCCCTAACTCACTCTTCTTAAACGGTATTAATCTATTCATGAAGGCTGGGCCTTCATCTGATGATTGCTTCATAAATGCTTCACCTGATACTACTTACCAGAAGATGGTGATCAAAGGTCAGTAAGTTTCGATGTAGACATTTAACACATTAGCAAACACTAATCATCTGATCATATAAATATAATCTCAACGCTCTATTGGTTTCTTGACTAGGACAAAGAAGCCAGAGGGATGAACGCAATTGATTTGTCTTTTAGACAGCTAAAATGAACCCTATGAAATGATCTATAATGGGATTTGCCATGATCATTTAACTATTTTGAAATGTCTTCAAATTTTTTTTTGATAATTGTTTTAAACTTTCATTCCTGCATGTAAATCTCTTTAGCAATATTTTAGTTTTGGTGAGGATATTTTAGTGAATTTCTTAGTTTACAAGATTGTATCTATTTACTTACGCACATGTATATTTGTCTGTGTGAATGTATGTGAACATGCTTGTGCAGGTGTGGATGCCTCTGCATACACACGGAAAACACTAGACAGAGTCTCATTGCTGGGAGCTGGAGGAACAGACATTTGCAGGAGGCACAATTTGTTATTACATAGCAAATGCTCTTAACACTTATAGGTCCACAGAAAAGGACTATGGTATTCTTTCTTTCTATCTATCTATCTATCTATCTATCTATCTATCTATCTATCTATCTATCTATCTATCTATCTATCATCTATCTCCTGGGCTTCTTTAGAAATGAAGAAAAATTAGTTTTCTCTAATGGACTAATAATGGAGTCTCCCTTGGTATACAAACCACTCTTAAGAGCAGTCCCCATGTCCAGCCATAGATGGCCTAGTCAAATGAATTCTGGTATTTTTGGAGGTATATTTGTCTCTCAATACTTAGTCTGGGCTTCTTTTTCTCTTCCTCCTCCTTCTTCCTTCTTTTTCTCCTTCTTCTTCCTTCTTCTTTCCTCCCCCTTCTTCCTCTTCTCTTCCTTCTTCCCCAACAGGTCTTTTGATCTTGTGACTTTAGGAAATTTATGTGTGTGCCAATGTGTGTGTCTCTTTACATATTTGTGTGTGTTTCTGGTTGTGTTTTTTCTTTGATCTTTTTCATTTCTGTCTATATGTTTGTTTTTTAATTATTTTTTTTTCTTAGATGCCAGTTTGTTTTCTAATGAGAGAGAAATGAAAAAAATGTGGATTTGGGTGGGTAGGGAGGTAGAGAGGATATGGGCAGAGTTGGGGGATGAGAAACCATAATCAGAACATACTGTATAAAAAATAAATGTAACAAGCAAAATATGATGGATTACCTTGTTGGTAAATCCTGAATGCTCTGGAATTGAAGTCACATATTTTACTATAAATAGTAACTAAAATGCTTATGATTGTTACCCTCTGATACGACTCTAAACTTAGCTCACTCTTGGAAATGACTTTGAAGTTTTTTCCGTGACATGCTTGGACTTGTGGAGCCAGGGTTAGCCTCTAGAAAAATATTTCTAAAAACAAGATTTTTATGACTGAGTATTTGACATAAAAGAGGGTGGATTTACAAGGAGAGGCTTCCTTCGTTCCTATTCGTGTTACAGCTTCAGTTAAAACAGAAAACGATCATAACATCATTCCCAAAATAGAGTCTGTTACATTCATACTTTTAAATATAAGCATGCATAGAACACTGCACCAACTATGCTGTATATGATCTTAGAAACACAGTCTGTTTTATGGAATCATTGGCTAATGGATTATTTAGATCAGGACACATTGTTATTTAATATTATGGCTGGATATTTAGAACAAAACATAAAAGTAGCACTGTCCATGGAGTGTTGTCTTTTGAGGTCTAGTCTTTTCTATACTCTATTTCCATATGAATGATGAATAAACCTCTGTATAATTTAAAAAAAGAAAGGGAAAGAAGTCACAAAAGTGGAGAGTAAGCAAGAGAAATGATGACTTCATGTGGGATATAAAGAATACACCATTGTTATTTGCCATTGAATGTCTATAATACTCACCTAATTTATTCCCCTTTTTTATGAGTCTTTTATAAGTCTTAAAAAAGCCTATAGAGCCAATTTGGTGGCACATGCTTTGAATCCCAGCACTCTGGAGGCAGAGGCAGGCAGATCTGTGAGTTCAAAGTCAGCCTGGTCTGCCTAATGAATTCCAGGACAACCAGAGCTACATAGTGAGACACTGTCTAGAAATAAACAAATAAGCAAGCAGAAATGCCTACAAATGTCAACATCAATAAAGAGCTGAAAAGGATTAAAGATAGCTATATTATCAGTAAACATAAAAGAATACTAAGATATTATACAATGTGTGATTATATTATCAAAAATGTTTTTGTATGTACGTTATTTATGCAACTATATGTTTTGACTTATAGAATGCAGGTATAAATCTATTTTTAGCACATTACTTACTATTGCAACTGACACTGTTCAGTATGTCATTATTATTTTGTCTAAATATTAACGTTTTCAATAAAGAAAATAATAAAGAATAATATATTATTTTGAAATGTATATTTTCACATCCTATGTTAGAGTCTTAATGCGCAAAGAATATTATTATAAGTTATTGGGACAGGCTTTTGTTTGAGGCACGAGTGTTCAGAGTTTTTTCCATAAAAAGTTAATCAATGTGTTAATAACTGACAGAAATTAAAAAATAAAGTCTTTTTTTCTTTTTCTCTTTTCTTTATTATTATTATCATTTATTACAATTTATTCGATTTGTATCCCCACGAGAGCACCCTCCCTCATTTCCTCACAATCACACCCTTCCCTCCCTCTTCTCCCTCTATGCCCCTCCCCTACTCCACTGATAGGGGAGATCCTTCTACTTTTCTATTTGACCCTAGCTTATCAAATCTCATCAGGGCTGGTTGCATAGTCTTCCTCTGTGGTTTGGCAAGTCTTCACCCCACAGGGGAGGTGATCTGAGAGCCTGCCACTGAGTTCAGGCCAGAGAAAGCCCCTGCTCCCCTTACTAGGAAACCCACTTGGAGACTGAGTCTATGGGCTACATCTGAGCCAGAGTTTTAGGTCCTCTCCATGCATTGTCCTTGGTTGGGGTACCATTCTCTTCAGGGCCCCCACAGCTCAGGTTTTTATTTTGGCTCTGTTGGTCTCCTTCTGGAGCTCCTGTCTCCTCTAGATCTTTCTATCTCCCCCTTCTTTCATGAAATTCCATGCATTCTGCCTAAAGTTTGTCTATGAGTCTCAGCCTCTGCTTTGATACCTCAATCAGTAGAGTCTTTCAGAGGCCATCTGTGGTAGTCTCCTGTCCTGTTCCCTGTCTTTTCCTGCTTCTGATGTCTATCACATTTCTTCTTATGAATGAGGATTGAGCATCTTCCCTAGGATCTTCCTTGTTTGGCTTCTTTAGGAGTATGGATTTTAGTATGTTTATACTATATTATATGTCTAATAACCACTTATGAGTGAGTACATACCATGTGTGTCTTTCTGTTTCTGGGATACCTCACTCAAGATGATCTTTTCTAGATTCCACCATTTGCCTGCAAATATTACGATTTCCATTTTTTTAATAGCTGAGTAGTATTCCATTGTATAAATGCACCACAATTTCTGTATCCATTCCTCAATTGAGGGGCATCTAGGTTGTTGACAGATTCAGACTATTATGAATAAAGCTGCTACGAATATAGTTGAGAAAATGTGCATTTAAAAAAATTTCCCAATTTTAATTTTTTATATTATTAGAGTTTATTTACTTTGTGTCCCAGCTGTAGCCTCCTCCCTCCCGCCCTTCCCTCCTTCCCTCCTTTCCTCCCTCTCTCCCAATAATCACCCACCCTCCCTCATCTTTTCCCTGCCCCTCTCTAAGTCCAATGATAGGGGAGGTCCTGCTCCCCTTCCATCTGACCCTAGCTTATCATGTCTCATCAGAACTGGCTGCAATGTCCTCATCTGTGGCCTCACAAGGCTGCTCCTCCCTCAGTGAGGGAGAGGTCAAAGAGCCAGCCACTGAGTTCATGTCAGAGACAGTCCTTGTTCCCCTTACTTGGGTAACCCACTTGGATAATGAGCTGCTATGGGCTACGTCTGAGCAAGGTTCTAGGTTATATTCATGAATGGTCCTTGGTTGGAGAATCAGTCTCAGAAAAGACCCCTGTGCCCAGATACATTTGGTCCTTGTGGAGCTCCTGTCCTCTCCAGGTCTTACTAAATCCCACTTCTTTCATGTGATTCCTTGCTCTCTGCCCTTTGATTATGAGTCTCAGCATATGCTTTGACACTACTAGGTAGAGTCTTTCAGAGGCCCTCTATGGTAGGCTCCTGTCCTGTTTCTTGTTTTCTCCTACTTCCAATGTCCATCCCATTTGTCTTTCTAAGTGAGGATTGATCATCTTACCTTGGGTCCTCCTTCTTGTTTAGATTCGTTAGGTGTACAGATTTTAATATGTTTATCCTATCCTATAGGCCTAGTATCCACTTATAAGTGAGTATATACCGTGTGTGTCTTGAGTAAATGTTCTTGTTGTATATTTGAGCATATTTTGGATATATGCCTAGGAATGGTATAGCTGGATCTTGAGGTAGCACTATTCTTAATTGTCTGAGAGCCAGATTGATTTCCAAAGTGGTTGTGCAAGTTTACATTCCTACCAGCAATGGAGGAGGATTCTCCAATTTCCACATCCTCTCCAGCATGTGTTGTCACTTGAGTTTTTGATGCTAGCCATTCTGATGGGTGTAAGGTTAAATCTCAGGGTTGTTTTGATTTGCATCTCCCTGATGACTAAGGACATTGAACATTTCTTTAAATGTTTCTCTGCATTTGATATTCCTCTATTAAGAATTCTCTGTTTAGCTCTGTACCCCATTTCTTAATTGGATTATTTGGTTTGTGGGTGTTTAATTTTTTGAGTTCTTCCTATATTCTGGATATTAACCCTCTGTTAGATATAGGGCTGATGAAGATACTTTTCCAGTCTGTAGGATGTTGTTTTGTTCTGATGACAGTGTTTTTTGCTTAAAAGAAGTGTTTCAGTTTCGTGATCTTAGAGTCTGTGCTGTTGGTGTTCTGTTCAGAAAGTTGTATCCTGTGCCAATGAGTTCAAAGCTCTTCCCCACTTTTTCTTCTTCTAACAGGTTTAGTGGGTTTAGTTTTATGTTGAGATCTTTGATCCACTTATGCTTAGTTTTGTGAAGTATGATAAATACAGACCTATTTGCATTTTTTACATGTAGACATCTATTAAAGGAGTACCATTTGTTGAATATGCTATCCTTTTTTCCATTATATAGTTTTAGCTTCTTTGTAAAAAATCAAGTATCAGTAGGTGTGTGGGTCTTCTGGGTCTTCTATCCGATTCCATTGACCCACCATTCTGTTTCTATGCCTGTACCATGCAGTTTTTATTACTATTGCTCTATAGTACAGCTTGAGATCAGGGATGGAGATAGCTCCAGAAGATTTGTTATTGTACAGGATTGTTTTAGCAATTCTGTTTTTTTTATATGAAATTGAAAATTGTTCTTTCAAGTTCTATAAAAAAAGTATTGGTATTTTGATGGGAATTGCATTGAATCTGTAGATTGCTTTTGGTGGGATGGCCATTTTCACTATGTTAATCCTACCAATCCATGAGCATGGGAGATCTTTCCATCTTTTAATATCTTCTTCTAATTCTTTCTTCAGAGACTTGAAGTTTTTTTCATACAGGTCTTTCACTTACTTGGTTAGAACCACACCAAGGTACTTTATGTTATTTGTTGCTATTGTAAACGGTATTGTTTCCCTAATTTCTTTCTCAGCAATTTTGTATTTTGTATAGAGGAGGGCTACTGATTTTTTTGAGTTAATTTTGTATCCAGCCACTTTGCCTGTAGGTGTTTATCAGCTGAAGGACAACTCTGGTAGAATATTTGGGGTCACTTATGTATACTGTTATATCATCTGCAAGTAGTGACACTTTGACTTCTTCTTTTCTGATTTGTATCCCCTTGATCTCCTTCAATTGTCTTATTGCTCTAGCTAGAACTTCAAGTACTTTGTAGAAAGAGATACGGAGAGAGTGGACAGCCTTGCCTTGTCCCTGATTTCAGTGGGATTGATTTAAGTTTCTCTCCATTGAGTTTGATGCTGGCTATAGGCTTGCTGTGTATTGTCTTTACTATGTTTAGGTATGTGCCTTGTATCTCTTGTATCTCCATGACTCTTTAAACATGAATAGATGTTGGATTTTGTCAAACGCTTTTTCAGCCTCTAAGGAGATGATCATGTGGTCTTTTTCCTTCTGTTTGTTTAAGTGGTGGATTACATTAGTGGATTTCTGTATAGTGAACCACCCATACATACCTGGGATGGAGCCTAATTGGTCATGGTGGGTAATATCTTTTATGTGTTCTTGGATTTGGTTTGTGAGTATTTCATAGAATATTATTGCATCAATGTTCCTAAAAGAGATAGTTCTGATGTTCTCCTTTTTTGTTGGGTCTTTATGTGGTTTAGATATCAAGGTGACCATGGCCTCATAGAATGAGTTTGGTAATGTTTCTTTTATTTCTTTTTCTTTTTGTTGTTGGGGATTGAGCCCAGAGCCACATGTATGTTATGTAAACACACCACTACTGTTACAGCATTAGTTCAGAGCCTTATGCATATTAGGCAAGCACACCATTACTGAGTTTAGGTACATCCTTAACCCCTTAACTCATTTGATAAAAACTTAAAATAGTATTTTCTAAGGAGGTTAAACAGTTCAAATAAACAGAAAATCCATATTAAAAGAAAAACTAGGACCTTGTGTATAGTACATGTATAAAATGAATTTTATACAAACTGTGCATTCCAGAAATGATACACACAAAGTTACAGTATTTCCATAGATTTTAATAGATTCCTATGGTAGTAGCTTTCAAAGTTGACAAATGATTGACAAGTTTTATAAAACATTAGAATTCAGTGGACAAAGCATGAATATTGTTACATAGATAAGAATAGTAGGTTGAAAGGAAGATAGCTGAAAGATCTGAAGCAGCAAGTTAAAATCGGATAGATGCACATGCTCTGAAAACACTGGAAAAACACTCAAACACAACAGGGGTTTTGTCAGTGCCAAATAAAATGACAGTGGGCCACTGTTTTAGATCTATTGGTCGGACATTTAGTGTATTTTGCTGATGGGATGCATGGAAATATGCATTCTCTCACAAAGAGGTGGAAAATTATTATGCTTCTTTTTCTCCTCTAAAAGTTACTTCTATGCAAATTAAAAATATACAGTGACTTTCTGGCCCAGTGATCCTATCCTGAGGGTTGTAATTCAGAAGGGGTGGAGGAAGTCAGATAAATGCAGAGGGTACTCAGTGTGTCATTGTTTACTGTGGCACTAAATTGGACACAGCGGCAATGATCTTTGCTCAAGGGATGACGATGCACCATGGAACATGATGGGACCTTTAAAAGAATCTGTTCCTGCCAGCCTAAGAGTGATTTGCATTATGTATTTACAGAAGGAAAAAAAGCAAGGCATAGACATCACTTAGAATACAATCCTGTAACCCAAAATTGTATAACTATGTGAGTATATGCTACATGCTATATTGTTTTCTCTAATAAAGCTTAGCGAAAAATATGAAATAATATAATGTATCCTATTGCTTACCTGATAGTGGGCTGGAGGTAAAAAAGAGGAAAACGACAGAAAGCTAAGCAGAGAAGTAAGAGTATTACGGGATAAATGCTATGTGTAGTTACAGTTATAAACGTAAGAATGTTATATATGCATGCAAATACATGACTATAGACAACTTTGAGTAACATTTGTTGAATTATAATTTATGTTAGTAAAAAAATCACACTTTTAAGGGATGCATTTACTAATAAAAATACCTCTACGTCTTTTTGTTGCATGTTTTTAGTTTTTTGTTGCTGTTCTGCAAGGATCACACTTCTGATGCCTCGTGCTGTAGCCCCAGGAGTGCTAGCATTGCACGTGAACCACCCTCTCCAGCTTGAAAGTGTCTGATGCGGAAATTTAACCTTGGAATTACATTGTAAAATAAACTACATACTTTAACGTTCATAAGAGTAATTTGATTTTTTACCTTCAATTGGATTCACTTTCCACATTAGTATCATTTACTCTTATTTTTCATTTAATTTCTTAGGTGGCTGTGTTTTCTTTTTTTCTCTCTTGAGAATTTGTTGAGAATGCTTTCTGCTTACAGTTTTCTCTGATTCAATTCTCGTTATCATCTCTATTACATATACTAAATTTCTTCTCAGCTCAAGTGTGGCTTATCCCTGGAAGCCCCTTCTTGGCCTGAAGCTGTGTTCATGTCCTTCCTACATGATCCTGTGGCACTGCTGTGCTTCCCTCTCATGGCACTTTAGCACTGTATCACATCATCTTGTTCGTTTTGTTAGACATCATGTAACTGCAAACTCCTGGTGTGCTTGGACAGTTTCTTCTTCACCTCATCCTATCACTTTCCTAGGGTCTAGCCCTGGTACAAGATGAAAATTTGCTGTTGAATCACTTCATTTCCCAAACTGTTAATTCGAGTCTCTATCTACCAATCTTCAAACACGGGAAGTGACTAAGTACTAACAGAATGTTATGACAAACCCTTGAGTAAACATGTATGGGCTAGTACTCTCTGCATGGTAGCACGGACTCGGAGCATTCATGTAATATAAGGGCACTCAGACAGCACAGCTCAGTGGACCATTTTGAAATGTTGACAGTGTTTCATATTTATGCTATCCAATAGGGTAACCACTAGCTATGCAAGGTTCTTTACCATTTTAAAGGTGAGTAATGTGACAGAGAAAACAAAGTGTTAATTCTATTCGTGATGGCTGTCGACTTGACAGAATCTACAACTTGAGAGACAGACCTCTGGATTTGGGTGTGGGAGATTATCTTGATTGCGTTAAAACAGTTGGGAAAACCAAGGGGAGCAGAGACTTTCTCTAGAATGAATTCAGCACCAGGCTTTCTGATCACCCCCCCCCCCCCTGGGAGGGGTGCAGCCTTGCCAGGCCACAGAGGAAGACCTGATAGGCTAGGGTCAGATAGTAGGGGAAGAGGTCCTCACCTATCAGGGGACTAGGGAAAGGGCATAGGGAGAAGAAGGAGGGAGGGTGGGACTGGGAGGAGATGATGGAGGGGGCTACAGCACGAACAAATTGAAAAAACTGTAATAAATGATAATCTAAAAAAAAAAAGAAAAAAAAAAGAGTTGGGAAAACCCACCCATTATGGGCGACATCACTCCCTGGCTGGGATTCTGGAGTGAGTGAGAGCATAGAAGGAGTAGAGCAGCAGCATGCCTTCCTTAACTAGCTGCTTCTTAATTCTGGATGTGACATAATCAGCTGCTTCAATATCCTCCTGCCTCAAATTCCCCACCAGGATGAGCTGCACCAAGAGCTAAATAAATCTTCCTTCCCTGAAGTTGTTTTGTCAGGCATTTTATCAAACTAACCAAAGAAAATTAAGAAATAATTTAATCCTACTTGACTTAAATTTAAGTAGTTAGTAGCTACCATAGTGGACATATCAAACTGAAAGCTTTTCTGTTTAATCTGAGACAAGACATTGTGGAGACTTAATGTATTGCCTTGAATTTACAAGTCTCACTTTAAGTGGGTATAATTATCCCCATTTACACTAAGAGCACTTAGAACATAGAATATTCTTCTAGAATGACCACATAGAGACAACTTAGGTAAATGCGTGGCTATAGCCTGAACCACCTGCAGCAGGGTGAGTTAAAGGAAAACTCAGTGTTTGAGCACTGCTCCATCCTGAAAAGGGAGTGCCAGCGTAGAAACAATCTTCCCTAAAAACCAAATGAGAAGATTTTCTTCCAAAATGAAGTGAAAAATTAATCATCAGCTCTGGGACTAGGAGTTGGTGTGTTGGTGAGCTAACTTGCTTTGTCAGGTTTGAAATGACTGAACGCGGCATTTCCCCCCTTATTAATTTGCTGGGATTTGGAAACAAGACATTTCAAGATGATGATAACTCACAGTCTATTGCACATTATACAAGAACTGAAGCTACAGGCAGTTCTTGTATATATAGTGAGCTATAGTGGGCTGCCTGATATGGTGCTGGAAACTGAAGCTGGGCCCTTTGCAACAGCAAAAGCACTTTTAACCCCTGGGCCATCTCTCTAGCCCCAACAGAAAATTTAAAAGCTATACAGGCTTGGAAAGATGCATTCTAAGCTCTAAAAGTTCAAAACTGCCAACAGAGATTATTATACCCAACACACACACACACACACACACACACACACACACACACACACACACA
>NW_026592118.1:5741834-5813580 GCF_907164565.1 Psammomys obesus | reverse complement strand
ACACACACACACACACACACACACACACACACACACACACACACACACCAGAGGAATTTATGCCACAAAAAAAAAAAATATCTCAATAGGATGCTAGAAGAAATACTTTGGACTGAAGAGAAGGACACCTGAAACAGTACAGAGGAAACATAAACATATCAGAACAATTAATCAAAAGTGATCTAAGAAAATGCCACCAAATCAACAAAATGAACATACATCTGTCATTAATAAATCTGAATATTAGTGGTTTCCATTCTGCAGGCTGGCAGAATGGACTGCAGAACAAGATCGATATTCTCGCTGCCACCAAAGAAACCCATTTAACTCAAAAGGCACCACATTAGGGTTAAGAGATGGAAAGAGGTACATTAAAGAAACAAACAATGAAACAAGTAGGAATGACTATTCTATTATCTGACAAGACAAACTTTGAACCAAAACTAGTCAGAACATTCTCATAACCATCTAAAAAACAATCCATCAGAGACTATGATAGTACATAAGCTGTCTTTGCTGAGTCTAGCTCCTGACCCGAGGCCCTCAAACATGTTCATTCATGAGCCTGATTTGTAGCATAATTTGCCTCTTTCTTTTCTCACTCTTCTCTTTACCTGATGCCTTCTCAACACCCACATGCCTACCATTAAACTTAAGACCCTGAATTTGTTTTATCAGCCAGTTTTCCTAAGGAGTCACTCATTTCATCTCCCAAACATTCTCGTAAAAAATTCTGATACATATTAAAGACAGTTTTTAGAAAAATTTATATTCCTAAGTGTTTATATTTTAAAAATCACAAAGAACAAATAAATGACGTGATACATCTTAAGAATTTTGAAAAACAAGGACAAACCAAACCCAAATACAGTGTACAGCAGGAAATAGTAATGTTTTCTGGGTAAACACTTGGGATTGAAATGAGTAGCCAGAGGCTAGGTCCCATATTTTAGAGAAAATTTGATAAGTGGATTTTCAAGGTTATTTTACAGTATACAATATTAAAGCCTGAAAACCCTAGGTCTTTCATTTTGATAATATTTGGTCCTATTTTTGTCTGTTTAAACATAGTAATTTTAAATGTAGAATATAAAATTATACCGATTTAATTTACATTTCCTTAATAATATTGACATTATTTCATTACATACATTTTCTTTTACTTATTTGTATACCTTCATTTGTGATGTAGTTCCTTAAACCTTTTGCTTATTTTTAATTATATACTTTTTAATTGATTTTAGTAGTTCTTTATATATTAAGAAGAAAATTCTTTGTAATGTGTATATTTATATGTAGGTATATATGTAAAGCAAATGTTTTATTCCATTGAGTGGCTTGACTTTTAAACGTTTTTGATAGTATTGTTGACAGGCAGAATGGTTTTTTTTTTTGTTTTTTTTTTTTTTGTTTTGTTTTTTTTAATTTTTATAGACACCAATGTGCCAAGTTTGTCCTTGACTGAAGATGTTGGATTTGTGAAGACGGTTTTCATTCTACAAGTTCTTCTGGAACTTTACTGTCATGTCACATTTTCTAGCCATATATTTGGTAAGGTTTACATTTAATCTCATCTCCTAGGCAGCTGTGGTTCTCTAGATGATGCTATGCAGCATCCCCTGGCTCTACCAGGTGCACACGCAACTGGAGATCAAAGATCTAAGATCAAGATCAAGATCTAATCATTTGACGGCTGCTTGGAAGCATCATTGGGTTTCTTGCTGCTGTTCATTCTCCATTTTTGTATATTTTCTTAGTTTTCAGCTGCTCTGGCAGCCTGAATTTCATCCTGTGGTACAAGCTAACAGAAGAAATACAAGTCTACAGTTCTTGGAGGATGTTGTCTTGAGCTGGCTATAGACTTGGCCAGGAGCTCAGTGGAAAAGGCGTTCTGAGTGAGTTATTATAGCTGTTTCAAAGGTCATACCCATTTGCTGCCTTTTTTATTTTGGCTAGAAATGGAACCTGAAGATGATTTTTTTGCTTTGGTATGAGGATAATCATGTTGTTTTCCAGTGAACTGATGGAAGCAGATGGAAGTTACTGTGTAAGGTTTATTTTATCTCAAACTTACATGATGCATTTGAAAGTGAAATTTACTTAGGATAAAATTACATGGAGTTTCAATGATGATAAAACTGTTTTCATGAGACTTTATGCAATCATCTAAAAGCCTTTTTCACATCAGTAAATGCCTGCGATTTACCTTTAGTCTATTTACCTGAAGTGTACCTGAAGTGGCTGGTCCAACTCTACATTTTAGGTGAAACACTTTTAACTTTCTGTATGCTTAAAAGTGTCCATTAATGACAGTGATTCAAGATTTCCTCATCTCCAAATGAGCTATGTTGAGCACTCTAGTAGCTCAGATATTGGGACTACAAACTGCTACAGGTTAGCACTTATCTCTAAGCACACTGGCTGGGTCTGAGCTGTCTTTCAATGCATCAGAGGGCTGAATGTCAGAAATGAATAAAGATGACATCATTTCCTGATCTTAAGAATGCTGGTCTTAAAGTGGGAGAAAAGTATTGTAGCAATATTTATTCACTACATTATTTTAATTTAGAACGTATATGTTATTGTTGAGAAACTTAAAGAGACAACTACTGGAAAGTGTTGGAGTTAGTTAGTGACGTTAGCGTGGGTTTTGTATGCCTTAAGGTGATGAACAACAATAAGAAATATAATGCATGCTCATTTGAAGCTGTAGTTTATATAATATTTACTATATTTCTTATACACATACAGAGATGGAGAGACATTTTTTTGTTTGAATAAAATGGAAACAGAAACAAAATGTGAAAAAAAAGATGATGGTAGAGGAAAAGATAGAAGATTTAGATTTAGTCTAGACATTAATATTTTTACCCTGCCTTCAAGGTGAATGTATTTTGGTAAGAATAAAAATGAATAAGTATAAAGCACATTAAAATGCAAACACAAACAATAATTATAATTGCTCTCTTAAGGGAAAATTGCTTTGGATTAGGTTAGATCTTAGAGAACAAGGAAGATTAATCAGGAGGAGTTTGGCAAAAAGAAACAAAAACACAGCAACTTAAGAAGAAAAATTATTATTATTTTCAGCAGGTCCTAATTGTAAACCTCATGAGAGTGGGGCTTTAAAAATTCATCTGTGTTTAGCAGAGCAAAATAAATATTAAAAGGAAAGGGGGAGAGAGAGAGTGGGAAAAGGCAAGGAGTGGTTGAGTGGAAGAGTGGAAGAACAGAGAGAGGCAGTGAGCTGCGGAAGAGGCTCAGGAGATGGGGGTACTGTGTCGTTTTAGGTAAGATACTACGGAGATGAAGAATAACCTCAGTGAGGCAGGAAGTCCAACATGAGACAACAGTACACGAGTCTACTGACATCATGAATCTGCAGTCAGACTGTGTGGCCTGCGAAAGTGAAATCCAATATTCCTCTTATTGGACAGTTTTGGTCTAAATGAGCTTTTTTTCATAGCTGATGAGAGTACCTTCTGCCGCCAGTTGTCTTGCAGAGTGTATGGGAGGATACAGAGAGCATGAGAGGGCTCACTTTCTCTTCCGTTGACTCAATATGTTTTAGTCTTTCCTGTGGGTATTATTAAGAATTTGGCATAAATCCCATTGAGCTAGGGAGAATGAACAGAAATCTTCCTATGCAAGAGAGGTGACTCTGTATGTAGTTGAAAGAGCAAAAAAATATTATATTCAAAGGATGGAAATTTAAGCATGAAACACAGCTGTGGATACAGAATGTACCAAGAACCGAAGGACCAAAATCTGGCATTAAAGTACCTAGCAAGAATTTTCACTGAGGCAGAGAAAAATATCAGAATGCAAAAGATATGGAAAGAGCTGAATGAACTCTAACTAACAAATTTGAGAGGCAAAAGAGGAGGATAGTCAACGAAGAATGTCTTGGGAGTCCTGGGCTGTGTGATAGCGAGATTCACTGGAGTGACTGCTCCGATAAGGATGATGAACAATGGAGAAGGCTGAGAGGGAAGTACAGAGGGTCCCTGGCAGGAAAGAGCAGTCACAAGCGAACATTAAAATTCATTCTCTTGGCAAGTCAGGCAAAATGATATTGCAAAGAAGTTTAAAACGCAATGGCTCTGAATGCATGCTTGGAGACACAGACGGCATAGGGCCTTGCATTCAGTCTCGCTGCCAATTAGATCTTCAAGTGTTCATTGTGATGTTTTGAAGCTAGAGATTTTCAGAATGCAAATAGATAAAAAAAACTACAAATAGGAGTATGTTGTTTACTTATTAAGCAGAAGCTTACCAAAACACACAGACTAGTTCTTATACAAAGAAAGCCCCAAGAAAGTCAGTGTTTTAATTTGCTAAAATTATTTACCTTTGAGAAGCCCTACATGCCTACACATTGCTGTTTATTTAATTAAAAGCAGCTGAGAAGACACTGTTTACCTAAACAAAGCTACCAAATCTTTTCAGATATTTCCACTTCGGATTTCTGTGCTAAAAGTGTAATTATTTCTCCACAATGATACATCTGCTTACTGTTTACTGATAATGTTCTTTTAAATTTTTCTTCATGCCCAAAGCAATATATTTCTTATCAAATCAAGCAGTTGAACATTGAGCCAAAATGCTATCAAGCCAAACACATTAAATACTGAGTCTGACATAGTATTTTTAAATTAAACACACAGGCCATAAACCAGATCAATATTAAATCAATGATGCTGCATGTAGAGCAGCCTTATAAATGTCCATATGATATATTAAATCTAATTTATTAGAAACTAATATCTGAGAACGAGACAGATCGCCTTTCACTAGAAATATATAGCTGATCCTTCAAATCAGACACTTACTGAACAAAACCCCTAGTGTCACCGAATACCACAAAGCAAAACAATGTAGCATAGTTTTTCCTTGTGTCTGGAAAAAGCCTTAATATAGTAATTTGATATAAAAGTAGCCTTAAGTCTCTAAGAAAGCTTAGATAAAAGGAGGAATATTATAAACAGCTAACTAAGAAGGGATTTATATTAAAGGTATCCCTTTGGAATATTGCTGGGAGTATAGATTTACTAGGAGTCATTTACCCATGAATAGTGAATTTAATAGAGAACATAGAGAAAAGGATGACTGAAAAGAGGGGTATAAGCTTTGGAAAGAGTTCTCATTTAAAACTCAGTTCTGGTGCTGAAAATAGAGCTCAGCAGTAAAGCTCTTGCTTAGCTTTTGTGAAATGTCATGTTCAATTCCCAGCTCTTCAAAAGCTAGCAATTACAACAACAGCACACACAAAATCTGTTTTGGTTCATACTTGTAGGATGAGCATAAAGAATTCATTTAACTATATGAGACTTCAGTTTTCTTGCCTGTAAAATGAGTGTCATAAACTTTGCAGAATTATTAATGTTAAAGGCAATGGAAGGGAATTAAAAAGCCACCCTGGGATGATGCTGCCACATACCACATAATGGTTGGCCAATAGGAGAGTGGCACCTGAAGATGGTGCTGGTCAAATTTATTGCTGGATATAGAAGAATGCAAATAGATCCCTCACAAGACCCAATTCCAAACGGATCAGGGACCTTAACAGAGTATTAGAGAGCTGCAGCTGGAAGAAGGCAAAGTGGGGAATAGTTTTGAGCTCATTGACACAGGAAAAGACTTGCTGAACAGGACACTGTTAACACAGGCTCTAAGATCAACAATTAATAAATGGGGCTTTACAAAACTGAAAAGCTTCTGTAAGGCAAAGGGCCCCATCAGTCAATGTGGTGACCTACAGAATGGAAAAAGATTTTTTAGGCAAGTATACCTCTGATAGAAGTTTAATATCTAAAATTTATAAATAATTTTAAAAAACTGAATATCAAGAAAACAAGTAATGAATTTAAAAATGGGTTTTAGAACCAAATAGAGTACTCAAAAATGATACACAAATACCTGAGAAAAACTTGGGAAATGTTCAACATCCTTAGTCACTACAGAAATGCATGATGACATTGAACTTTCATCGTATACCAATCAGAATGGCCAAGACCAAGAAAACAATGGCAGCTCATGTAGGGTAAGGGGAACACTCGCTATTTTACTCTTGACCAGTAAAATGCTGAAGTACGAATCCGATGAGGCTTAGAAACCTGAGCTGGCTGAAAAAAAGCTGCTCATGCCGTCTGTCCATTGATAGATCATGTTTCTGACACAGGCACAAGATTAGGCCTCACATGTGAAAATTAATGTGATTAGGGGATCAAGTAGAGAACTAGATTGTTTGTGTGACTATTCAGGTCAGCTATTTAGTAGCAGGTCTGCTGCTGGACCCCTGGCTGTCATTTCACCAGCTTAATAGATGTTAGCAACTCATGGTTCACTAAACCAAGGAAAAGTATTCAAAAGTGAAAATAGAAAGTTAAGGCTAGGACCTTAGCACACATGAACAATTTAAGCAAGACAATTTCTTATACATTTGCTCAGAAACCAAGGGTAGATTCTACACGTATATGCCTCACTTCATAAAGTAGAATCGTCCATGTGTTTTCTGATTCTACCAATTTTCCCAGTACACAACGTTTTAAAAGACCAGTCCTCCAGATGTTTCTTATGGTTTAGAATTCCAATGTTCCCCAAAGGGCTCAAGTATTGAAGCCCTTAGCACATGGCTGATGGACGGCCTGGGAGGTCTTGGAATTCTTCATCTAAGTGAAAGGAAGTGAGTGTTTGCCACTTAAAGAGATTTAAGGGACTCTGCCCAGCATACTGTCTATATTCCAGTTCCTGCCATTGGGTGAATCATTTACTCTGCCTCGTGACCCTGCTAAGATGCAGCATGTTGTCACAGACCCAGAGCAACAGGACTGAGTAACTCTGAACTGAAGCCAGAGCTGAAACAACCCCTTTTCTCATTTAAACTGATTCACCCAGGGATTTGTTACAGTTCTGTAAAGCTGGCTAGCACAATGCTTATCTTCTTATTTTTTAATGATAGTAATTAACATGTTCACAAAATCACCTTGTTTTCCTAATTAATTGGTCTGTTAAATTAATATGCAAAGTTGTGGATCCCAATCCTAGTGTATACATCTATAAAACATCTCTAGAACCTAAGGCTCAGGTAACACTGTGGAAGAGGGTGTAGAAAGATTACAACAGCCCCAGAAGATCAGGGAATTAGCTGTGGCTTTGTGCCTCCCAGTAATTTCAAAAGCTATACCGCTTCACCACCAAAACTGTCTAAACATAAGCTGAACCAGAACAACAACAATAGACATGCTAACACCATCTGGGGAAAGCCCACGAGGCCTCAACCGTACACAAAGAATTGCAGAAAACCCAAGGAATTTTGAGAGTTGGAGAAATAGTCTTTCCCAGGGAAGACCACAACAATTGGTTCTCCAATATCAAATGGTCAACCCTGAAAACATACACACAAATAATATTACACAGAGTGAGCAGGTTGTACCTATATACTTACTAACATAAATGTGTGTGTGAACACACACATACTAGTTGGTGAAAAAATGAGGCCATGAATTTGAGAGAGAAAGAAGTGATACTTGGGAAGGCTTGAAGGGAGTAAAGAGAAGGTGAAGTGATGCAATTAAAATGTCAAAAAATGAAGAATAGTTTTTAAAAAATTAAATAAAATTTTTGGAATTTACCTTATATAAACATTTAGAAACTTACTTCTAATTAAAATATTAACTATAAGAGATGCTTACCACTGCAAGATAAGTTCTCTTAGTGTAGCAGGAATTTCTGGGTGTATTTTACTCATAAACTGATGTGTTTTAGGAAAGTGCTTTGTTTGGCTTGAGATAGAGACCTGAATCCCAAGACCCTTTCTAATTTAACTGAGGTCTTATTTTTGGTGCCTCTAGAAATGTGTTAGCATTTTCCATCTGCCCCTGTGGCACTCAAATCTAATATCCCTGCCCAAAGAAACCTTTTTGTTGTTTAGATTTTCTCTCTCTTCCTCTTTCTCCCTTATTTATTCTTTCAATGTTTTGAATTCTACTTGTTGCTATTATAGCAGTTTGTTTTTCAAAAGCCTAAAGGTCACATATAAGCTGTTTGCTAGTGCATATGACTGGAAGTGAATTCAAAAGTGACAATGAAAGGAGATTATGCGTATATGGGTCAAGTGAACTTTGCCAGGCGAACACTGACGCGCTGGAGAAGAGTGGGAAATGTCTGATGCTGGCTTCCATCTCAGACAACTGTGTCATACCAGGCCAGTAACTGAGCCTTTCTGCCCTTTGTTTATGACTGTGCACTCAGAATCACAAGCCAGCCAGGGTGCTGTGTAGAGTGTGGATGCTGAGCTCTGTGACCAGCTTGTAGGAAAATGCTCTCAGGAGAAGAATTAGTGCCTTTCTTCCTTTTATTGTGATTTAGCATTGAGAGGAATCCTAAGAATTGGGTTAGTTTTATTAACAGCAAAAAGTCCATAGCAACAAGAACTTTAATTATAAAGAATAATGCTTTTATGTACTTTCCATCTGAATTTCACTGATATTCATGTCCACCTAGAGACTGAGAAAGGACTGTATTTGGAAATAGAATATTTGAAGATGTAATTAAATTAAGAATAGATAGGAGGATTACTTTGACTTTCAAATTTCACATCAGTGTACTTAGACACAGAAAAAGGCATGCAAGAATGGTACAAAGACAGGAGTGGAGACAGGCTGTACTACTGCAAGCTAAGGAAGGCATGAGCCTCCCAAAGCTAGAAGATACACAGAAGGGTTCTTCCATAGAACCTTTGACCACATGACAACACCAAACCTTGATCTTGAACTTCTAGTCTCCAGAATTGTGCAAGAACAAAATTCTGTTAGTTAAGCCACTAAGATCAGGGTAGATTGCATGGAAACCCGAGGACAATAGCACAGTGCCATATCCAACCTCTTTTGGCAGTAGAACTATTCTCACTCTTGGAAAGGCCAGACAGCTCTTTATTCTCATAATCTGACTATCACTTCATATTTTTATTGAGGATTTTATTTTATTTTTGTTCCTAGAAAAACTCAAATTCATGACAACTAAAATACTATATAAGTATAGTATAAGAGAGGTGAGTACATTTTGTAAAATCCAGGTATTATAATTAATTGTGTAAGTTCATGCCTGCAAATATAGCTACTTATAACTGTACAAGCAAAAATGCAAGTAAACCTAAAACTAAAGAAAATTGAATGATGAGCAAATTATTTTCAATTAAATGCATAATCAGTATAATGCCCTCACTTCCCAATCAAAGAGACAGCTGAGTCGTCATCTCTGGAATCCTTACATAGCTATTTTACCAAACAAGCAGTCCCTAACTCTTCAGAGTTCAGCTGATTATCTGATATTTTCTAGTTGTCCCTGATGCACTTATCATAGTTCTTCTCTTAGTAAGTGTTTCTATTGCTATTATAAAACACAAAAATAACTTGGGGAGAAAAGGGTTTATTTCCCTTTTTACTTCTGGTAAGAGGTCTTTACTGAAGGAAGTCAGGGCAGGAACTCAAGGTGGGAAGTGGAGCTGAGGCCACTGGGGAGTACTTAAGGGCTTGCTCCTCATGGCTTTCTCAGCTTACTTTGATATAGCACCCATGACTTTCAGGTCAGCATTAGCAGCACCCACACTGAACTGGACCTACCTACAGCAACCATTAATCAAGAAAATGCAGCACAGGCTTCTCATATGTCAACCATTAAGGACACTTCTCAATTGAGGTTCCGTCTTTCAAAATGACTCTGGCTTTGTCTCAAGTGGACAAAACCAACGAGCACAGCCCTCTTTCAAAAGTGAGTGAGGGTATTATTTCAAAAGCCTGCACTCCACAAAATTGGAAAATCTAAAGGAAATGAATGATTTTCTTGATATATTCCACTTCAGTTAAATCAAGATCATATAAGTTAAATAGTCCTATAATCCTTAAGGAAATATAAGCAATCATTAGGAGCCTCCAAATCAAAAAGAAGGCCTAAGGCCAAGTTGTTTCAGGGCAGAATTCTATCAATACCAATACTAATACCAACATTCCTCAAACTATTCCACAAAATAAAAACAGAAGAAACATTGCCAAACTCATTCTATAGGGCCACAGATAACTAAACCACACAAAAACCCAACAAAGAAAGAAAATTTCAGACCAGTTTTCCTTTATTTAAGCAAAAATATTCAACAAAATACTTGCAAACCAAATCCAAGAACACATCAAAAATATCATCCATCATGATCAAGTAGGCTTCATCCCAGAAATGCAGGGGTGGTTCAATATACAAAAATGCATCAATGTAATCCACCATATAAACAAACTGAAAGAAAAAAGACCACATGATCACCTCCGTAGATGCTGAAAAAGCCTTTGACAAAATCCAACACTCCTTCATGTTAAAAGTCCTGAAGAGATCAGGGATACAAGGTACATACCTAAACACAACAAAGGCAATGTAGAGCAAACCTATAGCCAACATCACATTAAATGGAGAAAAACTTAAAACAATCCCACTGAAATCAGGGACAAGACAAGGCTGCCCACTCTCACCATATTTCTTCAATATAGTGCTTGAAGTCATTGCCAGAGCAGTAAGACAGCTAAAGGAGATCAAGGAGCTAAAAATTGGAAAGAAGGAAGTCAAAGAAGGAAGTCAAAGGCAGATGATATGATAGTATACATAAGCGACCCCTTAAATTCCATCAGAGCTCCTATGGCTGATAAACACCTTCAGCAAAGTGGCAGGATACAAAATTAAATAAAAAAAACAAAGCAAAACAAAAAAATCCCAGTTGCCCTCCTGTATAGAAATGATAAATGGGCTCAGAAAGAAATTGAGAAAAAACTCCCTTCACAATAGCCACAAATAATATAAAGTATCTTGCTGTAACTAACCAAGCAAGACAAAGACCTGTATCACAAGAACTTCAACTTTCTGAAGAAAGATATTGAAGAATATATAAGAAGATGGGAAGATGTCTCATGCTTATGTATTGGTTGGATTAACATGTTAAAAATGGCTGTCCTACCAAAAGCAATCTACAGATTCAATGCAATTCCCATCAAAATACCAACACAATTCTTTTATTTATTTTTAACTTTTATTAATTACACTTTATTCACTTTGCATCCCCCATAAACCCCTCCTTCCTCCCCTCCCAATCCCACCTTCCCTATCTCTTCTTTACGAGTGCCCCTCCCCAAGTCCACTGGTAGGGGAGATCTCCTTCCTTCTGATCTTAGTCTATCAGATCTCATCAGGAGTGGCTGCATTGTCATCTTCTGTGGCCTGGTAAGTCTGCTTCCCCCTCAGGGGGAGGTGATCAAAGAGCAGGCCAATCAGATTATGTCAGAGGCAGTCCCTCTTCCCATCACTATGTAACCCACTTGGACACTGAACTGACATGGGCTACATCTGTGCAGGGGTTCTAGGTTATCTCCATGCAAGGTACTTGGTTGGAGTATGAGTCTCTGGAAAGACCCCTGTGTTCAAATTTTCTGGTTTTGTTGCTCTCTTTGTGGAGTTCCTGTCCTCTCCAGATCTTACTGTTTCCAACTTTCATAAGATTCCATGCACTCTGCCCAACAGTTGGTCATACGTCTCAGCATCTGCTTTGATAGTCTGCATGGCAGAGCCTTTCAGCGGCCCTCTGTGGCTGGTTCCTAGGTTGTTTCCTGTTTTCTTCTTCTTCTGATGTCCATCCTCTTTGCCTTTCAGGATGGGGATTGAGCATTTTAGTTAGGGTCCTCCCTCTTGATTAGTTTCTTTAGATGTACAGATTTTAATAGGTTTATATTAAACCTATTAAACCTATATGATATATCTATATGAGTGAGTATATACCATGTGTGTCTTTCTGCTTCTGGGACAGCTTACCCAGGACGATCCTTTCCAGTTCCCACCATTTACCTGTAAATTTCATGATTTCCTTATTTTTCATTGCTGAGTAATATTCCATTGTGTAGATGTACCACAATTTCTGCATCCATTCTTCAGTTGAGGGGCATCTGGGCTGTTTCCAGGTTCTGGCTATTACAAATAAAGCTGCTACAAACATGGTTGAGCAAATGTCCTTATTGTGTCCTTGAGCCTCTTTTGGATATATGCCTAGGAGTGGTATGGCTAGATCTTGAGGAAGCGCTATTCCTAGTTGTCTGAGAAAGTGCCCGATTGCCAACACAATTCTTTACAGACCTTGAAAGAACAATTCTAAACTTCTTATGGAAAAACAAAAAATGCAGAATGGCTAAAACAATCCTATACAATAAAAGGACATACAGAGGTATCTCCATCTATCCCTGACATCAAGCCATACTATAGAGCTATAGTAATAAAAACTTCATGGTACTGGCACAGAAACAAACAGTTTAGTCAATGGAATTGAGTTAAAGGACCAGAAATAAATCCACACACCTATGGAAACTTGATTTTTGACAAAGATGCTAAACCATACAATGGAAAAAAGGAAGTATCTTCAACAAATTGTGCTGGCCAAACTGTATATCTGCATGTAGATCAATGCAAAAGAGATTCATATTTACCACCTTGCATAAAACTCAAGTCCAAGTAAATCAAAGAGCTCAAACTAAAATCTGATATATTAAATCTATTAGAAAGGAAAGTGGGGAAAATCTCGAACTCATTGGCACAGAAGACAATTTTCTGAACAGAACAACAGCTCAAGCTCTAAGATCAACAATTGATAAATGGGACCTCTTGAAACTGAAAAGCTTCTGTAAGGCAAAGGACACTGTCAATAGAATGAAAAGGCAGTCTACCGATTAGGAAAAGATCTTCACTATATTTGACAATGGCTAATATCCAAAATATATAAATAACTCAAGAAATTAGATACCAATAAACCAAATAATTCAATTAAAAATGTAAAGAGCTAAACAGAGTCCTCAGCAGAGGAATGGAACATGGCCAAGATGTCCTTAAGAAAATGCCCAAAGTCCTTAGTTATCAGGAATATGCAAATCAAAACGACTCCGAGATTCCATCTTATACCTTCAATACGGCTAAGATTAAGAACTCAAGTAATAGCATATGCTGGCAAGGATATGGAGAAAGGGGAACACTCCTCTATTGCAGGTGAGAATGCAAACTTGTACAACCACATTGGAAATCTATCTGGTGCTTTCTTAGAAAATTGGGAATAGTGATACCTCAAGATCCAGCAATACCACTCCTGGGTATATACCCAAAAGATGTTCCACCATACAATAAGGACACTTGCTCAACTATATTCACAGCAGCTCTATTCATAATAGTCAGAATCTGGAAATAACCTAGATGTCACTCAACTGAAGAATGGATAAAGAAAGTGGTACATTTACACAATAGAATACCACTCTGCTATCAAAAACAAGAAAATCATAAAAGTTTCAGGCAAATGGATGGAACTAGAAAAGATCATCTTTAGTGAGGTAACTCAGGCCCAGAAAGACACATATGGTATATATTCACTTAAAGTGGATATTAGCCATATATTACAGGTCAACAATACTATAATTCACAGACCTAAAGAAGCTAAGTAACAGGGAGGCCCCAAGGGAGGATATTTGACTCTCAATCAGAAGGGGAAACAGAACAGACAGTGGAAATGGTTGAATAGAGGGAACAGGATATGAGAGGGAGGGCTGAGGAAAATGAGTGTGGGGATCAGATATGGGGAGAGCCAGGCAGGAAGACAGAGGGCTTGCAGAGAGAAGAGAAACAATAGGTGGGGGCCATCTTTTAAACAATCTGGAGACCTAAGACATAGTAAGCTTCTGGGAGGATATAAGGGGAACTCTAGCTGAGACCCCCTAGTAGCAGAGGTCATGGAGATTTAAGAGGCTACCAGACAGGACTCCTAGTAGAGGGAGGGGAACCTCAACTTACCCACAGAAACATTGACCCAAAATTTGCCTTGCATACAAGATGGGAAGGGATACAGATAGAGCAGAGATTTAGGGAATGTCCAACCAATGCCTGGCCAACCCCAGACCCACCCCTTGGGGAGTGCCAATCCCTTACACTATTAACTATACTCTGCTATGCTTACAGATGGGAGCCTAGTGTAGCTGTCCTCTGAAAGGCTCCACCCAGCAGTGGGTTGAAACATGCTGAGACTCATAGCCAAACACTGGGCAGGATGGAAGGAGTCTTGTGGAAGAGTTAGGGAAAGAATATAAGTACCTGGAAGGGACAGGACTCTACGTGAAGATCAACAGAGCCAACTAATCTGGGCCCAGAGGTGCTCACTGAGACTGATGTACCAACCAAGGAACATGCATTGACTGGACCTAGGCTCCCTACATATTCGTAGCCAACAGGTAGTTTGACCATCATGTGGGTCCTCTAGAAAGGGGAGAGGGAGCTGTGTGTGACATGGACTCTGTAGCCTGATTTTCAGTCACATCTCCCTGGTTTGGCTGAATTGCCAGGCTACAGGGAAAGAAGATTTGCCCAGTCCTGATGGTACCTGATGATACTTGATGTGCTGGTGTGGGTTGGTAGGGGGTCCTCTCCTTTTCTGAGGAGTAAAAGCGAAGAGGTGGAAGAGGGATGGAGAGTAGGTCTGGGAGGAGAGGAGAGAGGGCCTAGATTTTGATGTAAAGGAAATAAATAAATAAATAAATAAATAAATAAATAAATAAATAAATACTAGGTGTTGGAGGTGGATATTGGGAAGTGAGTAGGACAGGGGCTGAGAAGGGGAGCAAGGGTGGGGATTGGGAGTAGGGAAGGGGGAAGATGGCTGGGTGAGAGAAAGGAAACTGGAGGCGGAAAGCATCTTGGGATTTGTCTGAGACCTAGGATAGGGGGGGCCACAGAAAATCTATGGGGGACACCCTAGCTGAGACTCCTAACTGACAGGGATAGTGAGCCTGAAGTGGCCACATCCTGTAGCTAGGCAGGACTTCCACTGTAGAGATAAGAACACCAATCCACCCAAATCTGGCCCCAAATTTGTGCTGCCTATAAAATGTACAGGGACAAAGATGGAGCAGAGATTGAGGGAACATCCAACCAAAAAATGGTCCCACTTGAGACCATCCCATGGGAGAACACCAGTTCCTGGCACTATTGATGTTACTCTGCTATGCTTATAGATAGGATCCCAGGATACTTCATCTCAGAGCCTTCACATAGGAGCTGATGGAAACAGGTGCAGAGCCCAACAGCCAAACATTAGGCAGAGCACATCACAGGGAGTCCTATGGAAGAGCTAGGGGAACAATTGAAGGAAGTGGAGGGGTCTAGAACTCTATAAGATGGCCTACAGAGTCAACTAACATGGATTCTTGGGGAATCACAGACACTGAACCATCAGCCAAAGAATATGCATGGACTGGTCCTAGGTCTCCTGCAAAATGTAGCAGACATGCAGCTTGGTCTACTTGTGGAATCCCTAACACTGGAGGGGGCCCTCTCTGACACTGAGGCCTCTTTTCACATCTCATTCCCCTACCCTGGCTGCCTTGCCTTGTCTTAGTGGGAGAGGATGCACCTAGTTCTGCAGCAACTAAATGTACCAGGGTGGGTTGGTACCCATAGGGAAAATGGGGGAGGGGCGTGCAAGAAAGGGACTGAGAGGAGGGGCCTGCAATCAGGATGTAAAGTGAATAAATAATTAATTAAAAAAGAGAGCGTGAGGAGGGTTGGAAATTTATTTCACTGATTTGCCTTAGAGAAGCTGGCCATGGCAAAGGAAAAGACAAAATCCTAAAAATTTAGGGAGGAAAGGAGCTCCCACTAATAAGACTCATTTTGAATTATTGACCTAAAGAAATACACACACACACACACACACACATACATATATTACTGTTTTAAGCCATTGTTTGTGGTAACTTGTTAAAGTAACTGTAGGTACCAATACATACAGTTCAAAAACATGCAGCTAATTTACATAAGATACTGAAACATTTCAGCCACAGACTCTAGATTGCTTGAACTAATATTTTCTTCCATTTGATTATGAGAAGAGGAGAACATAATTCTGTTTTTCAATAGCAATTTCTGTGGCCTTCATAACAAATGCTCCATCTAATTCATGTTCCACCGTATCAGCTGACATTATTCATCAACTGGAGATTCAGCCGAAAATGACATCTCACTGACCAGACTCACTAGTACATGCTAGGCCCTGGCTAAATCACTGCCCTGAGTGTCAGTCTCCAACATGAATAGATGGAGAGGTTGGTCCTTTCCAGTTTAAACAAGCAACATGACGAACAAAAGTGGAAACCTTCTTTGGTGTGGGGATGCAGCTCAGCCATTAAGAACACTTGTTTTTACAACATCTTTGTTCTCCAGTTTGGTTCTCAATGCCCATATGACAGCTAACAACCATCTATGACCCCAGTCCAACCAGACCCAGTGTCGTCCTCTGTGTTCCGTAGGTACTTCACACACATGGAGCACAGACATACATGCATACGAAACACCCATATTCATAAAACGAATTAAATAAATCTAAAAAGAGAAAGACCCTTGTTCTGTAGCTCATGACTTTTACAGTTTAAGGTGTTTTGCCTTTGCAGGTTTACTCTGGATATAGAAGCTACCTTTCATGAAGCTTGAACATGAAGGCCCAGGACATATCCTGATCCCTGCTTTAACCTGCATACAACCACTTTGCCGTCTTCCCTTTCCACTGGGCTTCTCTGATAATTACCCATTGCAAGTCCCTTTCAGTGGGGTATGTTATAAGTAATACAAGGCTGCTGTTCTTACCCTCTTCACTCTAAGGTCTTAAAAGCTTTGCACCAGGATCTGAGGACAAAGACCTCATGTTTTCACTGTGCTCAACACCAGTTATCTGAGAATTACCCTTTCTGTACTTTACAAAGTGATTTAAAAGGATGTCAGGGAAGACATGGAAGATCATTTAAAAATACAGCATCATGACACAGAACAAAAGAAAATAAAACATTGCCCCAGATATCCCTGCCTGGAATGACGAAACAGCTAGGAAGGCTTTTGACAACAGAATAAAAAAGTGAAGTACTTCCTATGCTGAAGCTTTCCTCTGGCTTAGTTATCCGTGGCTACCGCTGGCATACAGGCCTGAAAAAACACATTGCTCAGAGGGATGCAGTTTGTGCCTCCAATGAATATATCACATCATGACTTTGCTCTCCTCTATTACTGGAAACTGAGGAAAAAATACAATGATTCTAGTCCATTTCCCACAGTTTATGAAAGGTTCTTGCTGCCCTCTGCATATCCATATCATGTAATAAGGCTGTGTTCCTTTGCATTAAATGTTCTGGAGACAGTGTGGCTCACACATTGGCAGTGGTCACTGAGAAATCTGCCTACCACATACCTTTGCCTGACTGTTTTCAACAGCATTCGGCGAAATCACTGGCACTCATTAACCTTTGTATTTACTGTGCTTTTCAGATCTTTAATCTGCCTTCTGAAAAAATAAAGCAAAGGAATGGTGATAAGACATCAGGCTTAGAAGCTTGGTTGAATAGCTCTAAAATAATTGTTGTAGAGCCTTGATGCCCAAGGACAAAGGTCTGAGTACATAAGGGGGCTTGAAGGATTCGTGTGCATAGTTTTGGCTACCCATTCTTGTATTTCTCATGATCAGTCTTTGGTCTGACAAGAAAATAATAAAGTAAAGGAAACTCAGGCAAACTCCTGCGAGATGAATAAGAGAAATTCTAAACAAAGCCTATGCTGAGGTTCCTTTGGACCAGATGTAACAGGAGTAAAGATAGGAAGTGTCACGGTTGCTTAAATCATCTCAACCAGGACAAGACCTACGCAGAAGGTTACAATACAAGCTTGAGGCACTGAGCAAATACTTTAGTTGCAGTTAATTGAGAATATTGTCCCCTTCAATAGCGCTCTTTCCCTCTGCCATACTTTCCTTTGGCAGCAGTAACGTAGCATTTGGTGTTTTTTTGTTTGTTTGTTTGTCTTTTAAATATAATAAGAGCATCTGAAGTGTGTACTCTAAATAAGGTAATTGCGAAAACCTGGTGATCCAAAGCCATTTCTCCACATGGTTAAATTTACAGGCTCAGAAGACAGCCTGGAAGGTGGGAGCTCATACTGCCCGGGGAGACAGCCTCTAGTGCCCAGAGCTGTTACAGTATCAAGAGGAAGGAGCAAAGGACTTGGCTTGTTGAGAGCAAAAGTTGCACCAAAAATAATCTCTAAATCTAGCAGCTCATATTTCCCACATTTTACAGCATTTCTAACAATTTCCGTGTTAGGCCAATAGTGGGTTTTGAAGCTGAAAGTAGCTACTTCAGGCTGGCAATAAAAACAAAATTGATTTTGATTACCTGAGTAGTGGAAAGATTGAGTTATATTTCTAACTTTTCTCTAGAAAGGGTCTTAAAAACACCCTGTGTAAAAAGGAAATCAATGAGAACACAAAAAGTTTAAAGCAAACCTCCTGGAAGTGTGTGTGACAATTAATTAAAACAATATACAAGATTTTTTTATAGATATGGTGACACACTATTTATAAGTGTTCTTCACGTTATAATGTGATATTGTCTCTTTGCTCATTCTTACTTAATATTGACTTTTGTATCTGAGTTTATGGTTTTCTATTTGTTTTTGTAAAGAATTATTTTCTTCCTTTGACTGCATAAACCTTAAGCCCCAGGAACTCTTTCTTTACTTCTACAATAAGACCACACTGAAAATATTTCATAAGGATCTCTCAAAATATTAAATTTTTTTCTTCTCCAGCGAACTATTAATGAAAAAATGCATATATGAATAAAGAAATGCTGGGAGCAGCTAAGAGCAGGAAAGAAAGCAACATAGCCCTGTCCTGGATGGTAGTGGCGTTGCCATGGCAGCTGAGCGGAAACTACGGAAGAGCAGATAAAACATCATTAGGGGGAGCAGCTGACTGCTCCATCAGTCAGGGTCCAAACTCACAAACGGTGTCCACCTTGCATCAAAGGCTTGCAGACATCCAAAGCACAACTGCTAACAGCACACCAGGCCCTATAAATCTAATCGCCCCTGTAATTTCTTTGGTGTAAACACACCCTTCTAAACAACTGTGCACATTTTTGTGTTACTGTCAATCATATTTTCCTTTAAGTCAAAACAAAATGCAATTTGCTGCTGAGTTAAGGAAATATTAAATGCAAATGTGCTTCCTAACGCTCTTACACATCTTTTCTAGAAAGCCAACACTGCACGGCCTCTGCCTTGCACATCCTGGGTTCTGTGGTCCAGAGGCTCTTTGAGGTCAGGGACTCTTTCTCCTTTATTATATTGTCAACAGTTCCTGTGATGTGATTCATAGCATAGCCCTGGATGCATTTGTTGAATGAATAAATACCACACTAAACTAGTTTTTTTTTCTCTCCAAAATTAGTAAAAATTGATAATAGATTTCAAATACAGTCTGATACCTGTGTGGTATATTTTTCAATGTTCTTTATTAATGTTCACAATCATGACTTTATGTGAAGGGAATGTATCATATTTCTTTTTAAATCCTTTAACTTTACCTTTCCTTTTCTTAGCCAAAAAGGAGCTTCCGTCACTGTGGTTTTTAAATTACAACTTTTGAATTTAGAACTGCTTTTTATATTACAAATGTTTTAATGACAAACCTTTGGTGCTTTTTCATATGAAGTGCAGACTTTCACAGGAAAACTAGGCCTAGTTTAAGCTTTTAGTTTGTGTTTTTATCAGACTGAAAGCCTTTAAGATGTTTGCTGCATAGTTCTTTGTGCAACCTTTGAGCATCTGCACTTCCTAATTGAGAAAGCACCAAGGAGTGTGGGCTCCTTCTCCAGACTGAGCTGAACAGTGAGTCCAGAAATGTGCTGTGTGGGATAATTTCTCATGGAGAGTGTCTCCCTGTGTTAAAAACATAGACCTAGACATTCTGAGCATCTGTATTGTATTTTAAACAAAGATTTCTTTATTTTTATTTTATGCGTTTGAGTATTTGCCTGCATGTGTGTATGTATGCCACAAGGGAGCCTACTGCCTGTGAAAGTCAGGAGAGCCGGTTGGATCCCCTGGGGTTAGAGTCAGAGGCAGTTGTAAGCCACGAGGTGGATCCTGAGAACAGAACCCAGGTCCTCTGCAAGAGCAGAACAGGCTGCTAACTGCAGAGCCATCTCTCTAGGACCAGGCTTAGGCATTTTGAATTATTCTTCTACAATTTTTAGATCAACGAGACAACAGAAACAGAGATCTATTTCATTTTTAAAAAAATTCTTTCTTGCCTCCATTTCTGATAATCTGTTTCATGTTTTCTGTTCCTTTCTTGAGCCTTTTTTTTTACCTGTCACTTGGCCCTCAACTGATACATAATTTGTCTGAATAGTCTTCAAACACTAAAATACATATTTTGTACTTTTTCTACTAGAAGCCCTTTAAAGGAAGGGCTACAATCTTCACAGCCCTTACTGTGAAGAAGACAGTAAGAAATGCACCAGTGCCCTGGGCCAGCAGCACTGTGTGCTAAGTCAAGATGGCAGATGTCTTCTAAAGCCACATGTGAGAATAGGTAGGCAGTGTGCTCTGCACTTGACAATTTATACAGACTTAGCAGTTCTTAATGCAAAATGCAAAGCCTCAAGTAAATTTTATTTATTGGCTTGTTTATTTGACTTTTTTTCTTTTTAAGAGGGTCTCACTATGCAGCAGCTCTAGCTATTATGGAACTTACTATGTAGTTCAGGCTAGCTTCTGCCTCCCAAGTCCTGGGATTAAAGGTGTGTGCCACTACCCTGGGCTATACAAAGTTCATTAAGACAGATGATGGAGTCTGTAAAACAGACAGACATTTTTGAAGTCTGTAATTGTCCTGACCTTCACTAAAGTCATGTTTCTGTGGTTTAGAAACCTGTCCAAATTTTCCCCAAGAGAAGCTGTTTTCTTTTATAGGCAGACTTTTGTTTTTCAGTGCGAAGGAGAGGGTAGCGGAGTGAATTACAGGGTACAACTGTTGCTGCCCATAAGGCAGTAAAATTCATTGGGTGGAAAAGAGAGATTGTGAGTAGAAAATCAATTGCTATGATGCTGCCAGCTTCATCCTTTTCACAATAGAAATTCTATGAAATTCTAGAGTGTAGCGTAGTAGCAAGGACAACCTAGCTGTAACTCAGAGAGTGCTTTTAGGTTCCAATATATGAACAATAATTTTCTCATGTAAACCAGACCCAAATAGTCCTTTTCACTTTGCAATGAAAAGGATTTACAGGCAAGTGACATCTATAAAGTTTTAATAAATATCATTAGCAATACAATTCTAATACATTAACATAACTTTTAATAAAAATTTCAAACTACTAAATAAGATTTCTGAAACTCAAAAAATTAGGGAGATGGTCAATAACTTTCTCACAGATACAAAATGGCAAACGGCAGACTTGGAAGTATTTTAACATAGTCTAGAAAGCCCCAGAGCCCCCTGTCTTCTAACACATCACAAATGTAACCCTAGAGCACAGTCAGAACCATTAGGAAATCCATAATCTGGAACACACGCACACACATACACACACACACACACACACAGATAGAGAGAAAGAGTGCAAAAGAGAGAGAGGGAGAGAACACAAACAAATAAACACTAACGGCACAACAAAGCAACAGAAACGAAACAGCATTTCTTGCTTGTTCAGCGGCCACTACATCCCCTCTTGCAATTACTCTGGGATTAGCTTTGAAGCTGGTTTTGGATGACCACACTGGAATAGTAGCAAGCATGCTATGAGCAGAAGATAGAGGCCTGCTTCTCTTGGATGCCAGGTTAAAAGGTCTAGTTGTCTTGAGGAGAAAACAGGAAATAGATGAAGCTCTCTATGGAGATGTTGGGCTTTGCTGCTTAGGTTGCATTGGGTAAGTCAAGGACCTGGCTTCAGACACTAGTCATGTAGCTGACCACATCCAAGACTTCAAAAGCAATAAGTTAACCGTTCTTATTATTCATTAAATATTCATAAATAATTGAGACAATTGGCAAAGAACTTCATCATTCTTGATATTGTTCCTTTGTTCTATGATTTATTCTTAATGCTACTCTCAAACTTTTTTTTTAATAGGAAGGAAATTGAAGCTTAGAAACATGAATGATTTGCTCAAGATCATAGAAGTTTCAGAAAAATGCATACTTACCAGGGGTATAATAGGATGTATTTTCATGCAATTCCCTACCACATCACCCCCAGGAGGGCATGTGGTCCAGAGACCAGTATGAAGGAGCGGAGCTGGAGGATGCTCAGTCTGAGTTGGCCTTTTAGAAAAGAGAGGCACCACATAGGATCTGGGAACTTAAGCAAGGAATTTCCTTTATGCAAATATGGAAGTGGGAAATGTTTCCCGATGATTCTTCTCATTTCCTGCCTTCCACCAATCGCCATGCTAGCTAGCCCTTGTTGCCTTGCTGCAACTTGTCTGTTATAGTAATGGATCCTCGGGCTTTCTCTCTTCCAGTAGTGCAAATGAGTTTACTGTTTTGTAAATAAACTAATGCTAAGTGATCTAAGTTAGCTAATACACTCTAGAATTTTGAGTTCAAATTCATGTGTTTTACTCCAAATCTTTCTTTCCCCTGCCATTTGAATTCTCTAATGTGGAACTCAAATCTTTGCTCATTTAAGGTTATGTTACAGTTGCAAAGAAATATGCTTTTGTTCATAAGGTATTATGTTTTGAATAGGAGATGGTCCCATAAAGGTTCATGTGCTGAGGGCTTGGATTCAGCAGGTGCTGCTCCTGAGAGGCAGTTGGACCATGAGGGCTCCAACGATGTCTGTAGATTAGACCCATGATGAGGTCATAATATGATGGCATCACTGAGAAGTGGTGGAAAGTAAGCGGCAGGGCCTGGGTGGAAGGAACAGTTTACTAGGATGCGTTTTGAAGTGCATTCCTCGTTTGAAACTATCTGCTACCTTCCAGATTCCTCTCCTTTCAAAAGATGAGCAACTCCACTCTAGCACACCTTTTGTCATTTGCTGGGCTTCACTACGGCCCAGAATCAATGCAGCCATCGTAGTGCAGACAGAATGTCTGGAACAGAGCACAAATCCATCTTCTGTCCTTTTAAATTGTTTCTACCAGGTATTTGTCACAGTGATGGAACATCTACCACCGAAGAGGCATGATTCTCAGCAAGGATACTGAGGCACACTTCAAAGCTAGGACCTCGTTCCTTGGGAAGAACCTGAAAGGAGGACTGGATGTCAAGAGACTTGGTGCAGCAATCCCAACAGGCTGTGCTTTATTTGCTAAGCAGGAGCTGGCACAGAGAATCCCATGGATGCTTTTCTCATCTTCAAGTTATTCCTAGTCTTGCTGGAGCAATATTGTTATACTGCCTGCCTGTTAATAGCATTCTTATGAAGAAAAAAGGAAGAACAGTCAAGTTTCATTAGAGTGACATAGCGTTCCTGCTTTAGTAAGATTATGAATGTTGACAAGTGTCATACCATGCCAGACACACAACACACAATTAATTAGCACCAGTTTTCTCTCTCTTGTTTCAAGTACAAGGGAAATACCAGTAAATACCTTAAAGCTTTAATCTCAACATAATTTCAGAGAGCTGTGCAACAGAGAACTTGTGATAAAAGATGAGCTGGGTACAAAGTCAGACATGTCAACAAGGAAAATACAAACACAGTTAAGTGAACACATTCCTACCTTGGGATATATCAGGGATGCCAGTCTCTGAGATTTATCCCCATCCCCTCTCTCCTTTCTACCTAAATGTATATGCACAGGCACTGTGTATGATAGTATTGATGAAGTTCTAAGCATTGTTCTAAGAATATTATAAATACTGATTGATAAATAAAACCAGTGCACTTCCAGGTTCCTCCAGAGCATAGATTTTAGAACAAAATGGATTTAACATCCATGTGCCTACCTCAGTGTTTAATAATTAGGGCTCACATGTCTATAGTTTGCATAGTGATGTAATCCCAATGAAATACATGAATCATTCTAGTTTTGCAAAATATGTGCTGTGAGATGCTGTGCCTTAGGATCTTCCCTGTCTGCAGCTCTTTCAATACTGCACTGCAAAGGGGCTGAATTGGAGTCAGGAAACTCTACAGAACGTATGGTGATGCTAGTGAGATGAAGGCATGCAACTCAGGTGATGAGGAGGTGGATTGCATTCGCAAGTACTCTTTGTTGAAAAAGTCTATTATCTTTACCATACGTGTTTAATTCAAATTATTTTTTATATTAAGCTAAAACTCTCTCTACATATCAATCAAAAAGCTTGTATGTACATTATTACTTGAAGTCTCTATTCAAATAAAGTTGTGACATTTAAAAAGTGGAAAGTAGAGGACAAAATGATAATATAATAAGATTTCTAAAATTATGTAAAATCATACATGTCAAAAAAGCAAAAAAAATGATTGAAAAATAAATTTCTATTTGAAATGTTCACAATGCTCAGAAAGCAACATGGAAAATATAGGTAAATGCACACACATCTAAACTAATTTTCCTTATCCTAGAACACCTTGACAGACTCCGGACTCACTGAATATTCCGTATACTGTGATGAGCTTTCAAACCCTCTCCTCTAGCTATCAGAGAAGCACGCCAGTCAGCAACCTCCTTTGATTCTGATGCTTAATTTGTTCATAATTACCTTCAAACATCTACTATGTACAAGTACTACAGAACATTTTTCTTCCCATGTATGCTTATTTTTGCAGTACCTTTTTGTCTTTTGGCTAGGGCTCCAGGATGACAGTTTGACAGTCCAGTCTTAACTTACATTTCTGAAAATTTGTCTGCTGCCTCCTTTTTACATGTTTATCTATTCCTCTTTTACAACATAACTCCATTTTAGGAGTAAGATTTTCTTTTTATTTTCATTTTGTGCCCATTCATAGAGTTACAATGATTCTGCATTGTATTTTCACACAAATATTCATCTTAATAACAAGTTTCTCTTGATTTGATTTAAATTTTTATCCCTAATAAACTTATTGTAAGCATGGTTGCATTGTGGACAGTATTAAACTTTACTAGTTCAAAGGAGTAATTTGAAATTCTCATGAATTTTCGATTAAACACTTAAGTTTCAACATGAGGATAAAATGAGGGCAGTTCTTTCTGTCCTGTTTCTGAAGTCATTGGCTATTTCAGCATAACATTAAACTGGACTACTTGAAGGAAGTTCAGTTTCAGTAGAAAACCCACAACTACCTCTAGCAGAAAATTAATTAGGTTCTGTTTATATTTGAATGACTATAATTTACATAAAAACTTGCACAATGAAACATTTTATACAAATGACATGTGGATTTCCACACATTCCAGGACAAGAAACTAGGTGCTGTATTTTATACAGCCAGGAAAGAACATTTCATGTTCCTTTACCTCTTTGAGGCCTTGCTTCAGCTTTCTCCTGGAAACATTCCTTTCCCACTTGACTGTTACACCCTGCGTGGCTTTCAGGAGGGACACTAGTGTCACCAGTTAATTCTTAGTTCCTTTTCAGATCCTAGCTTAAACTTCCTCCGAGTTTATCTTGATGACATAGGCAAGATAATTCTTCTCTTCCTGTGTAGAATGTGTGTTGTAATGTAGTGAATGGAGCTCAGAGGTGGGGTACTTGTCCACCATGCGCTAGATGATAGGTTCAATCCCCGGCATTCACTTCAACCTCAAAAATCTTTCACAAAACAAAACAAAAAGGAAGAGGAGACCAAGAAGAGAAACTAGAAAACCTCAGGAGGGAAACAGAGAAGTCTTTGCATTTTAGGACTTCTGTGGAAGTCTCCAGCCATGCAAGGTAACTTGTAGTCAGTTTACTTGATGCACACAACCATCACAGTTGCCCACACTGGCCCATCCTCAGGCTGAAAATCAGAAAGCCCAGATGGCAGTAGCTAGATGTTTCATGTAACATCCTGACATTAGTACTGATTTTCAATGCTTTCTAATTAATTCACCAAATACTCTTTCTTTCTTCTTTAGCGATCCCCCTCCCAGATAATTCACTTCTACATTTTTAAACTCTTATTACATGTGGGATTTATTTTTACTGCTATATATTCATTGCACATGGAGCTAGGTTTTTTTTTTTCATTTTACAATATTTTGAGAGTTGCATACATGAATTATTACATCATTTTCTCCCTTTCTATCCTCCCTTCAATTCTTCTTGTCCTTCCTAACCCTCTTAAATTAATTGCTTCTTATTTTTAATTATAATTGTTTTATACACACATTTATAAACATAATCTGTTGAAGTCACTTAGTGTTGTGCATGGGTGTTTAGGACTCGACTTTGAAAGTGGTGAGCCTTTCAGGGACTTGTTCTGGAGAAGACCCGGGGTAAGATGATCAATCCTCACTTAGAAAGACAAATGAGAGGTGCAGTGGACATAGGAGAAAACAAGTAACAGGACAGGAGTCTACCGCAGAGGGCCCCTGAGAGACTCTACCTAGCAGTGTATCAAAGCAGATACTAAGACTCATAACCAAACCTTCGGCAGAGTGCAGGGAATCATATGAAAGAAGGGGGAGTTAGTATGACGTGGAAAGGATAGGAACTCCACAAGGACCAAATATATCTGGGCACAGGGGTCTTTTCTGAGACTGACACTCCACCAAGGATCATGTATGGATATAACTAGAACCTCTGCTCGGATGTAGCCTGTGGTAGCTCAATAACCAATTGTTTTCCCATAGTAAGGGGAACAAGGACTATTTTTAACAGGAACCCCACAAGGGAGAAGCAGTCCTGCTAGGCCACAGAGGAGGACTGTGCAGCCATTCCTGAAGATACCTGATAAAACAGGGTCAGATGAAAGGGGAGGAGGTCCTCCCCAATCAGTGGACTTGGAAAGGGGCAGAGAGGAGATGAGGAAGGGAGGGAGGGCTTGAGAGGGAATGAGGGAGTGGGATGCAGCTGGGATACAGAGTTAATAAAATGTAACTAATAATAAAAAATAAAATAATAATAAAAAAGAAAATAGAATGACTGCAGGAAGGTAAGAAACAAACTATTTATTAATGCCCATTCATCAAATTTGGCTTAAGTCAGGAAGAAGGAAAATGGGATCAGAAAGGAAAGAAAGAGAAAGAAGGGAGACAGAGAAGGATGGAAAATAGAGTGTTTCACAGCAGAAAAATAATTAATAATTATTAAACTGATCTAACTGATAAACCATCATTTTGTAACTGTCAGAGATTAATTTTAAAAACTGACACATATTCTAATATAAACAAAATTACAGTAAAAGCACCGTGTTTGCAATCTCAACGTATCTCATTAGAGCAGAGCTGTAACAAAGGTAAACTTCAGAGTACATCGGCCCATCTTAGTCGTATACTAAAAGTGTATTTCAGGCTGGGAATCAAGCTGCAGCAGAGGACTTGCCTAGCACGTGGGAGGCTCCGACTTTAATTCCCAGTACTATAGTGTTAACAGTAACTATAAAATTTATCTCTTTGGTAGAGCCCTTGCCTAGGCTACTGGGTTATTGAAAACTGTAACACTAGAGAAAATGTGACATGGTGTTATTGCCAAGTAAAGTTATTGTATTGTATTTATTGCCAAATAAAAATATTAAATTGTGATTTAAGAACTTGAAAAAATTAGAATAAAAAATATTAAAAAATATTAATAAATAAATAAGAAGTGAATTAATGGCTTACAATAACAGTAAAAAGTCAATAAATGTAGAAATACATGATGGAAAGTATTGGAGGATATGGAACTTACTTGATTCGGCTTGATTGAATAGTCAGAGTAAGTTTCTTTGAAGGAATAACATTTAATTTGAAACGAATATATGGGGGAATCTGAGAGACCAGAGTACATTGCCTTTGAGGTAAAAAAAAAAAAAAAAAAAAAAAAACACTGATAGCAAAAAAAAAAGAAAAAAGTGAGTATATACCATGTGTGTCTTTCTCCTTCTGGGATACCTCTACATATGGTATATACTCACTTATATAGACCTGTAAGATATAATAAACATAATGAAATCTATACACCTAAAGAACATAAACAAGAAAGAGGACCCAGGGTAAGATGATCAACCCTCACTTAGAAAGACAAATGGGATGTGCATTGGACGTCAGAGAAAACAAGTAACAGGACAGGAGCCTACCACAGAGGGCCTCTGAGAGACCCTACCAAGCAATGTTTTCAAAGCAGATACTAAGACTCAAAAACAAACCTTCGGCAGAGTGCAGGGAATCATGAAAGAAGGGGGAGTTAGTATGACGTGGAAAGGATAGGAACTCCACAAGGACCAAATATATCTGGGCACAGGGGTCTTTTTGAGACTGACACTCCACCAAGGACCATGTATGGATATAACCTAGAACCTCTGCTCAGATGTAGCCTGTGGTAGCTCAATAACCAATTGGTTTCCCTAGTAAGGGGAACAGAGACTATTTCTGACAGGAACTCAATGGCTGGCTCTTTGACCTCCCCATCCCAAAGGGAGGAGCAGTCCTGCTAGGCCACAGAGGAGGACTGTGCAGCCATTCCTGAAGATACCTGATAAAACAGGGTCAGATGAAAGGGGAGGAGGTCCTCCCCAATCAGTGGACTTGGAAAGGGGCAGGGAGGAGATGAGGGAGGAAGGGAGGGCTTGAGAGGGAATGAGGGAGCAGAACACAGCTGGGATACAGAGTTAATAAAATGTAACTAATAATAAAAATTAAAAACATATCTTAAAGAAAAAAAATTAAAAAAAAGAAAAAGAAAAATGAAAAAAAGCAAACAAAGGTAACGACAGAAATTTAGGACATGCTAGGAGAGGTCACTGCTGAAGAAGCAGAGATTTGCTGTTTTAGACAGTATTTTAGGAAGATATTTGGAGTTTACTGGAGGAAAAAAAGACAGCCACGGCAAGGTTTTATGTTGGCGAGGGGCCCAATGTTGAAAACTGAAAAGGTCTCTCAGTGAGAGTGAAAAATGGATTGGTGTGATGAAAATACAACCAGCCAAGAGTAGAGCAAGGAGTGATAGCACTGGCTAGGTGAGCGGTGGGTGGATATGGGCATATTTCGGATGAGGGTAGAAGCTGTGTGAGCTGACAGCAAAAGTGGAACTGAGGACATTTTCAGTTCAGTTCTTTGAAGGAGCTGCTGTAATGTTTCATGTGAAGTGAATTCTGAGGAAGCCTTCCTAGCAGAGCCTGGGAAGGCTGTCCTGAAAGCAGTTCAGTGAAGGAGAAATCAAGGAGGGTGTGAGTATGTGCAAAATATTGACAGTGTGTTCTAGCGGGCTTATCCTTGGGTGGCAAAGGGACTGGCCTTTTCTCTTTTGGACCAGTCAGTCATAAAGTTTTGCCTCTTGTGGGATCTGAACTAACTGGTATTTCCTGTTTGGGATGGGTTCCGGCAGTGCAGCTCTGCGACTCTGGAGTCTCCCCAAGAGATTTTACACATTAGGCACAAATATTAGGCAGAGGTGAAGGCAGAACCTCAAAAATTGCCAAGAGCTGTGGAGTTCTCACTGGGCAGAGTAATCTATGCTCTATATAAAATACGACTTAGTTTTTTTCTGGAGATGAATTATTTAAAGTGAACTTGAGTCTTAATCTTCATCTTAATAAGTTGTCCTTTTTTTTTTTGTATTTTATTTTTTTCTTATCAGTTACATTTTATTAACTCTGTACCCCAGCCATGTCCCGATCCCTCATTCCCTCCCAGTCCCTCCCTCCCTCCCTCATCTCCACCGTGCCCCTTGCCAAGTCCACTGATAGGGGGGACCTCCTCCCCATTCATCTGATCCTGTTTTATCAGATATCTTCAGGACTGGCTGCAAAGCTCTCCTCTGTGGCCTAACAGGACTGCTCCTCCCTTGGGGGGGGTAGGGAGGCCAAAGAGCCAGTCATTGAGTTCCTGTTAGAAATAGTCCTTGTTCCTCTCACTATGGGAAACCAATTGGTTACTGAGCTACCACAGGCTACATTTGAGCAGAGGTTCTAGGTTACATTCATACATGGTCCTTGGTTGCATGTCAGTCTCAGAAAAGACCCTGTGCCCAGATATCTTTGGTCCTTGTGGAGCTCCTATCCTTTCCTCATCAGACTAACTCCCCTTCTTTCTTATGATTCCCTGTACTCTGCCAAAGGTTTGGTCATGAGTCTTTGCTTTGAAAACACTGCTAGTTAGAGTCTTTCCAATGCGCTCCGTAGACTCCTGTCATACGTTCAATGCACATCACATCTGTCATTCTAAATGAGGATTGATCATCTTACCCCATGTCCACTCTCTTGATTATCTTTTTTAGGTGTACAGATTTCATTATGTTTATCACATCTTATAGGTCTATATAAGTGAGTATATACTATGTTTGTCTTTCTCCTTCTGGGATATTTCACTCAGGATGATCTTTTCTAGATCCCACCATTTGCCTGCAAATTTCATGATTTTCTCCTTTTCGATTGCTGAGTAGTATTCCATTGTGTAAAAATACCACAATTTCTGTACCCATTCCTCCGTTGATGGACATCTGGGTTGTTTCCAGGTTCTGGCTATTACAAATAAAGCTGCTATAAACATGGTTGAGCAAATATCCCTTTTGTGTACTTGAGCAAACTTTGGGTATATACCTAGCAGTGGTATAGCTGGGTCTTGAGGAAGCACTATTCCTAATTGTCTTAGAAAGCACCAGATAGATTTCCAGAGTGGTTGTACCAGTTTACATTCCCACCAGCAGTGGAGGAGGGTTCCCCTTTCTCCACAACCTCTCCAGCATGTGTTGTCCCTTGAGTTTTTCATTTTGGCCATTCTGATGGGTGTAAGGTGATATCTCAGGGTCGTTTTGATTTGCATTTCCCTGATGGCTAATGAGGATGAGCATTTCTTTAAGTGTTTCTCTGCCATTCGATATTCCTCTGTCGAGAATTCTCTGTTTAGCTCTGTTCCCCATTTTTTAATTGGATTACTTGGTTTGCTGCTTTTCAGCTTCTTTAGTTCTTTGTATATACTCGATATTAGTCCTCTGTCAGATAAAGGGTTAGTGAAGATTCTTTCCCAATCTGTAGGCAGGCGTTTTGTTTTGATGACAGTGTCCTTTGCTTTACAGAAGCTGTTCAGTTTCATGAGGTCCCATTTATTGATTGTTGCTCTTAGAGCCTGTGCTGTTGATGTCCTGTTCAGGAAGTTTTCTCCTGTGCCAATGAGTTGTAGGCTGTTCCCCACTTTTTCTTCTAACAGATTTAGAGTATCTGGTTTTATGTTGAGGTCTTTGATCCACTTAGACTTTAGTTTTGTGCAGGGTGATAAATAGAGATCTATTTATAAGTTGTCCTTTTGAATTTTACATACATTCAAGTTTTCAGAGCACTGATATGCACAAGTCTCCCCAAAGGTTGCTTGCAAAGGACTAAGTGAAACAATACAAGTCCCTGTAAAGGTAGCATCTTGGGATAACAGTGATGATACAGTAATGTTCTCACTGCATCTATTACAGCATTTAATTTATTTTTCTTGTACTATAATCATTGATTTATTTGTCAGCCTCGTCTATCAAACTGTTTTTCAATTAGGATGCTATTTGCATTTGGGTAAGGTAGTTTTCCCCCTTTAGACCAGCTTGTACATTTTGCAATCTTTAGAATCCCTAAGCACAAAGTATCAACGCATCTCCAGTCTTTGTTACTACCAATAACGTCCTGATACAGATAAATAAAAAGCAAGCCCAAAATCTCCTAGAGGCACTTCGTCACCACCTTGGAAACCATTTTAATTTTCTTTTGCTTGTAGGGAATACAATGATGTAAGGTCAGACTCAAATGCTTACTGCATGATGAAAGATGATAATGAACACTGAATTGGGAACTTCTTTGTCTTATCTAGGCGAATTGCTATCATTATTATGACATAGTTGGGAAAACTGGTTTTGAGGATGCTAAACTGCCTGAAGTACATGACTCACTTGGACAGTGCTGACATGAAACCCACATCTCTCTGACTCTTGTGCTCATGTTTTTCATAATTCACCAAGCTCCTTCAGTAAGTGATTTAATAAGTGAATGAGTTAATTCATAATTCTATTCTGTTAGGGCCATAAGTTGGTATAATGAAATAGATTAAAAGCTAATTTCCAGAAGGCAAGTCATAGCCTATAAAACATTTAAAATTCAATATACTCTGACTGTTCATGGAGTTAGTTTAGACTGCCAATAGTGCTGTGCACAACTCAGTGACCCTGGCCAGGGACTGCAGCTCCATTCTTTACTGACAGGGAAGAGAGAAGAGCAAGACATTACTGCAGGATCAAAGTAACGATAGCTCCAAATGAGGGAAGGCTTTCCAGGATTATTCTTTCACATCCTCATGTGAGACATGAATATTATCTTATCTCTCTAATGTCATCTTTTCTTTGGAGATGGTGATGCCCCGCTCCCTTTTTAAGAATAATGTTTCAGTTCTTGCAGTCAGAATGGCTGTCATGGAGCCTATCATAGTTGTCATCTGAAAGTTACAGCCAGAAGCAGATCTAAACAGATGCTGAGGCTCATAACCAAACATTGGAAGAAGCTTAGGTAGTCTTGTGGAAAAGGGGAGGGGGAAAGAAGGACCTCGAGGTGACAGGAGCTCCACAAAATGACCAACAGAGCCAATTAATCAGGGCCCAGAGGGGTTTGTGGAGACTGAAGCATCAACCAAGGACCATGCATGGCCCCATATACAAATGTAGCCAATGAGCACCTTTGGCTTCATGTGGATCTCCCAGAAAGGAGAGCATGGATTATCTATGACACAGACTCTGTTTTCCCCTCATTGATCATTTCCTTCTGTTGGGGCAGCCTTGCCAGGCCACAGAGTAAGAGGATACAGGCAGTACTGATGAGACTTGATAGGCTATGTTCAGATGGTAGGGGAGGAGGACTCCCCTTTCTGTGGTCTAGGGGTGGGGGACTGGGAAAAAAGGGAGGGAGGGAGGACCAAGTGGAGGTGAGGGAGGGGGCTACAATTGGGATTATAAATTGAATAAATTATAAAAAAAATTAAAAAAACACCAAAGCACAGGTTCTAAGATCAACAATCAATAAATAGGACCTCAAGAAACTGAAAAGCTTCTGTAAAACAAAGGACACTGTCATCAGAACAAAACGACAGCCTACAGAATGGGAAAGGATCTTCACCAACCTTATATCTGACAGAGGGCTATTATCCACAATATATAAAGAACCAAAGAAGTTAAAAAGCAACAAATCAAGTAATCCAATTAAAAATGGGGTACAGAGCTAAACAGAGAATTCTCTTTTAATGAATATCGAATGGCAGAGAAACACTTAAAGAAATGCTCAACCTCCTTAGTCATCAGGGAGATGCAAATCAAAACGACCCTGAGATTTCACCTTATACCCATCAGAATGGCTAAGATCAAAAAAACTCAAGTGATAGTGATAAACTGTAATTAATAAAAATAATTAAAAAAACTCAAGCAACAATACATGCTGGAGAGGATGTGGAGAAAGGGGGAACCTTTCTCCATTGCTGGTGGGAATGTAAACTCTTACAACCACTTGGGAAATCAATCTGGCACTTTCTCAGACAATTAGGAATAATGCTTCCTCAAGATTTGGCTATATCACTCTTGGGCATATATCCAAAAGATGCTCAAGTATATAACAAGAACATTTGCACAACCATGTTCATAGCAGCTTTATTCATAATAGCCAGAACCTGGAAACAACCCAGATGCCCCACAGTTGAGGAATGGATACAGAAATTGTGGTACATTTACAAAATGGAATACTATTCAGCATTTAAAAACAAGGAAATCATGAAATTTGGTGGGATCTAGAAAGATCATCCTGAGTGAGGTATCCCAGGAGCAGAAAGACACACATGGTATATACTCACTTATAAGTGGTTATTAGACATATAATATAGAATAAACATACTAAAATCTGTATACCTAGAGAAGCTAAGCAAGAAGGAGGACGCAGGGTAAGATGATAAATCCTCACTCAGAAAGGCAAATGGGAGGGACATCGGAAGAGGGAGAAAACAGGACACAGGACAGAAGACTAACACAGAGGGCCTCTGAAATATTCTACCCAGCAGGGTATTAAAGCAGATGATGAGGCTCATGGCCAAACTTTGGGCAAAGTGCAGGGAATCTTATGAAAGAAGGGGGAGATAGAATGACCTGGAGGCAATAGGAGCTCCAAGGAGAGCAACAGAACAAAAAATCTGGGCCCAGGGGTCTTTCCTGAGACTGACAGTCCAACCAAGGACCATGCATGGAGATAAACTAGAACCCCTGCACAGATGTAGCCCATGGCAGCTCATTCTCCAAGTGGGTACCCTAGTAAGGGAAACAGGAACTGTCTCTGACATGAACTCAGTGGCTGGCTCTTTGATCACCTCCCCCTGAAGGAGGAGCAGCCTTATCAGACCTTAGTGGAAGACAATGAAGCCAGTCCTGATGAGACCTGATAGGCTAGGGTTAGATGGAAGGGGAGGAGACCACCCCTATCAGTGGACTTGGAGGGGAGCATGGGAGGAGATAAGGGAGGGAGAGTGAGATTGGGAGGGAGGAGGCTACAGCTGGGATACAAAGTGAATAAACTGTAATTAATATTAATATTAAAATAATAAAAATAAAGTAAAAAGAGGCCTTTTATTGACATAGAAGGAGGAAAAGGGGTGGAAAAAAGCATTCTAAGAGGTAAAGTAGGAGTCAATCTGCGTTTCAGACATACAAATTTAACAGCATAAACATACTTATGCCTTATAATACATATATAAATTATTAATACATTATTCATATGGAGAATAATACTTAATTCATGTTAGGAAATTAAGAAACAGATGTTAACTAACTTACATAAATCACATAGTTAGTGAGCAGCAAACCCAAGTTTTGAACCCAGGCAATTGGCCTCAGTGTTCTTACACATCCTCTCTATCCTTATACTCCTTCTATATTGTGCATTAAAGTACAGAGAAAATACTATGGGAAGAAACTAGCTCTGTTCTGAAAGCTGAAAATCACGAAAATCTTTCTGAACATCAAAATTGAGAGTGGTGTTTTGAAAGACTCAGCAAGGTCTACACTCTTAGGGAGAACTATCCCTTATTCTGTAGCTAACAATTACTAATAGTTGCAGTAGAAGATACATACCCAAGAAATTTATGCAGCATGAATTGATATTGAGGGGTTAAAAACAAAAATGACACAAATTTGGGGGGTCAGGGAGGAGGATAGACATAGGAAGAATTGGAGACGGTGGAACAATATGATTCAATTCCATTATATGAAACAGTAATGGTTTTTAAAATTAATTTTTTCATTTTACATCCTGATCATAGCACCCTCCCTCATCATCTCCAGGTCTCACCCTCTCTTCCCTTGCCCCCATTCTAGTGCCCTACTCCTCAGAAGGGGGGATACCGTCTCCCTTACCAACTGACCCCAGACTACCAAGTCTCTTCAGGACTGCCTGCATCTGTGGTCTGGCAAGGCCACCTTCCCCGGGGGAATTGATTGAAGAGCAGGCAACAGAGTTCATGTCAGAGACAGACCCTGCTCCCATTACTAGGTGACCTACATGGAGATTGAGCTACTAATTGGCTACATCCGAGCAGGTGTCTAAGTCCTTTCCATTCATGGTCCTTGGTTGGTGCATCAGTCTCTGCAGGCCCCCTGGATACAGATATTTTGGTTTTGTTGGTCTTTTTGCAGAGCTCCTATCATCTCTGGGTTCTTCTATCCACTTACTTTTCCATAAGACTCCCTGTGCCCTGTCCAACATTTGGCTGAGTGTTGCACCATCTCCTATCCTTTGCAGGGTGGAGTTTTTCAGTGAACATCTATGGTAGGCTCCCTACCTGTTCCCTCTCCTCAACCACTTTTAGTGTCTATTCTATTTGCCCTTCTAAATGAAAATTAAGCATCCCCTCTAGGGTTCTCCTTGTTACTTAGCTTTTTGGGTCTGTGGATAGTATGGTTATCCTGTATTGTATGACTAATATCTGCTTATTAAGTGAGTATATATCATGCGTGTCTTTCTCGGTCTGGGTTACCTCACTCAAGATGGTCTTTTCCAGATTCATCATTTACTTGCAAACTTCATGATGGCCTTGTTTTTAATAGCTAAATAGTATTCAACTGTGTAAATGTACCACAGTTTCTTTATCCATTCTTCAGTTGAGGGACATCTCAGTTGTTTTAGCTATTACAAATAAAGCCACTATGAATATAGCTGAGCAAATGTCCTTGTCGTATGGTGGAATATCTTTTGGGTATATGCCCAGGAGTGGTATAGCTGGGTTTTGAGGCAGAGCTGTTACCAATTTTCTGAGGAAGTGCCAGATTAATTTCAAAAGCGTTTGCACAAGCTTACACTCCCATCAGCAATGGAAGATTTGTGTCCCTTTCTCCATATCCTTGACAGCATACGCTATCACTTGAGTCTTTGATCTTAGCTATTCTGACTGGTGTTAGATGGAAACTGAGAGTCATTATGATTTGCATTTCCCTGAGGACTAAAGACATTGAACATTTCTTTAAGTGCTTCTCAGCTATTTGATATTCCTCTATTGAGAATTCTCTCTCTCTTAAAAAGAGGTGTTCAATGTGGTGGCACACGCCATTAATCCCATCATTTATGAGGCAGAGGCAGGAGGGGTTTTATGAGTTTGAAGCCAGTCTAGTCTACAATGAGAATTCCAGGCCACCAAGGCTATATATTGAGACTATAAATAAATAATAAATAAATTTACCAAATAAATAAGCAAAAATAAAAGTGTTTTTAAAATTTTCTGTTCATAGAACACAATTCTTACATGTGCTTTTCAATCCATTCCACCAAATATTAAAGCTTATTTGTTTTTAAATTTCTGGACGAAATAAAAATGATTCATATCCTTTGAACAGCCACCATTAGACACCTGAGAAGTAGCAGGATGAATTCTTAGAGTAGACAGAGTGCCAGGTGTCAGGTCAGAGATGGGACCCGGCACTGGGGGAATATTGTACTGTGTCTTTTGGAAAGCTCACCTAATAGACTAGTTAATTATATTTTTAAACTTGCTGTGAGTAGGCTGCCTAGCTCAGTGAACCCACACTAGTGAACCAGAATCTTTGTAATAAACCATAAATTTAGAATCAGATACACAGAGAAAGAGTCAGCTCTTATTTATTTATTTGGTTTTTCAAGACAGGGATTCTCTGTGTAGCCTTGGCTGTCCTGAACTCCCTTTATAGTCCAGGCTAGCCTTGAACTCGCAGAGATTCTCCTGCCTCTGCCTACCTGAGTGCTGAGGTTAAAGGCATACATCACCACACCTGGCTCCAGCTTGTACTTTTATCATGACATATACAAATGTTTTTTGGTTACATGGTCAACAAGATACCCATCACGAATCTGTCAAAATAAAATCTGTTGAAATAACAAAAGGCTCTTGAATGTACATTAAAGCCACTACATGTTGGTAAGACCTCTTTACAAATCATGGAGCATCCTTTTAGTAAACCAGGTCTGATGGTCCATGCTTGTTATCCTAGGACTCTGAAGGTAGAAGCAGAAGGGTTATGAATTAGAGGTCATCCTCAAATACATAGCAAGTTTGAGGTCAACCCAGAGTTTCTGTTGCTGTGACAGACATCATGACTAAACATCAAAGAGATTATTTCATCTTACTGCGCTCAGGTCTACTCCATCGCTAAGAAAAGGAGCTGATGCAGAGGCCATGGAGGAGTGCTGCTTAGTTTTTGTACCCATCACTTGCTCAGCCTGCTTTCTTATAGCACCCAGGACTATCTCTGGAGGGGTGACATTGTGTGCAGTGGGCATGCCTTCCCACATCATTCATTAATCAGAAAAATGTCTTACAGGCTTGTGTATATGCTAGTCTGATGGAGACATTTTATAAAGTGAGGTTCCTCTTCCAAGATAACTCTAGGTTTGTGTCAACTTAACAGGAAACTGACCAGTATAAACCAGTATGAAATACAAATGGAACTATTTTTCTCCTTCTTCCCTGAACTGTATCCTCCTCCTCTTGCATTGAGCCAGAGTTCACTTAACTTTGAACATTCCATGCTACTGAGGCCAGCTTCTAATCCTGCTGGAAATTTCTAATCATCCTGACTTCCTTTAGAGGCCCTGCAACTGGCTGCCTTCACCAATGCCACACTGTTCCCTGGGAGGAACAAGAATGCTTGCTTGCTGAACTAAGCTACAAAGACTCTCCTACTCTCTGCAGGGCCCAGCAGTTATCAGTCCTAGCAGGGGCAAAAGCACGGACACACAGTGCCTGGTCATATTTAACCTGATGCCGTCACTGCTCAGAGGTAAAACTTATCCTTAGACTTCTCTAAGTTTTCTTGAAGAGCACTTGGATTTAAGCATAGAAATACCAGAAAAGGCAGTAGAGGTCCTAGGATAAAGAGCTAGTTGCTTACATGGCTGCTCTGCTTCTCTGTGTGCAGTATCATACTCAAAGCATGATCTGTCTCCATTAGAATTAACTTGTTAATCTCATTAAAGTTTGAGGTGCATCAAGTATGATTCCCATCTTGTATTTTGTTGTCTTATAACCAAATAGAACTGTCTTGATATCCAAAGGGAGAAAAAGCTTACAGTGTGTTACTACCTGAAAAATATAAACTTCTGTCAGTGTAGATTGTTTTCCATAGTTTTTAAAAGATAAAGATTAGGTATAGATCTAAGAAAGCTCAGAGAGAGCCTCTTCTCCCTGATGAGGATGTTCTGGCTCACTTGGGGGCAATACTCCCCCCCGGGGAACACTGATGATTTTCATTTGTTCACATGTGCATGTGTATGACCAAAGTGTATTAGCTGCGGTGACCATTTTAGGAAGCATGAAGACTCTTGTCTTAGAGACACTCATAGTTTTTGTTACTCTTGTTTTACTTGCAGGGGGTCTTTGAGGAGCCAACATCTCTTAGGGAGGAAATACATGTGTGAAATTTATAAGTCCTTCATTTTCACATATTTAATTTTCTTACTTCAAATTAAAGCTAAGTTAAGTATAATATTGTAAGGAAATTAGTAAGATGCACGTCAACAAATAAGGGCTTTTGCAGCCGTAAGCAGAGTGTGGGACTGGGTGAGTAGTGGCAACATCCGTGCTGCAGAGAAGAATCAGATGTTTTCTATCCACTAATATTTTCTCCTAACTCACTTCCCTTATTGCAAAAGTTACATAACATTTGTGTTGACAAAATCCACTTAACTGTATGCTTTATCATCCAGATAGAGAGAGTGGACTAGTTATTTGACCTGCAAATAGTTACCACTTGGCGTCGATATAAGCTGAGGATGAGGATATGTTGCGTTTTCCTGCAATTGTGCCGTCTTAGTCTCAGAGCACCTTTGCCTCCTCCACAAAAGCCACTTCTCTGTTATGTAAAGTGACACTGACTCCGTGAGCTGTGTTTTCACACCACACAAAGGTGGTGTCTGCTTCCAGTACACACGGTAGAGAGTGGCAGGTTAACTGGAGAAAGGGTGCTCAAGGAGAGAGCACTCGTTATTCCCTAGCCTGCAGGTACCATCCACTTATTAAAAGGCAAGATTTTGAGCTTTTGTGTGCTGTTGACACATTAAGTCAATCACGTCAATGCTCCTGTCAATTACCTTGCCAAATGTTACACTACTTTTGACAAATATCTAAGTTGACAGCTTGAAAGTTCACTCAGTTCAGACTTAATTTGCTTTTTCTTTCCCAAGTTCTTTCTTGGGTAAAGAGGACCAGTCAACCTATGGCTAAGAGCCTTTGAGAAATAGGAACAGCAAAATAAAACAATGGGAACAAATACAATGACACCTACCAGGCAGATTTCACTACAGTGCCTTTTTTTTTCTCAAACTTAAAGAATGTCAATCTTTCAAAAAAAGTCAAAGCAATTAGATTTCACAAATTTGAAGTGGAGTGACTTCAAATATATAAATTAAAACAACAACAACAACAAAAAACCCTCAACTCTTCAGGTTTAGCTGTCTGACGTAAAGGCTTTTTCTATTTTTTGTAAAGCAGAGTAGCAAACGAGACTAGCTCAGGTTTTTACACGTTCATTCACCACTACACACTTGATGAGTTATTTCTTGTCTGATAGGACCAGACCTCAAAAAAAATTCCACCAATTAATTTACACTTGATATCCTGTTTTGGCTTTGTCTCTTTTTTTATTTCAAATGTATAGGTGTCAGGTTAAAACATAGACTGTTTCATAGAATTTCCATGAATTTTATGAATTAGAAATATTGTATCTCAGCCATGGTTTTTCTATTTCATAAGGCTTCCAGGCAGGAATTCAGCTGAGCAGAAGAATAATCTATGACAAAAATATATCTTTATTAATCCTTCAAAAAATAGTTTCTCATAGCTTTATGTGTTAATAACTATGTTACAATACATCTGTTAAAATCTGATGAATAAAAAAAAGAAAACAAAACCCAAAACACCCTTCTTCATTGCACATTGTTTTCCTTTGGTGCAATGTACCTTCTTTCAGTCTAAACTCCAGAAAGGTAAGGTTAAGGAGGTATGAAGAATAGTGCTGTTTCCTCAGACTTGGCTTCTTGTTGGGAAAATGAGATTTTTTTTTTCACACACAAGTTTTATAATTAATTCTACTCAGATAAATTTCAGGCTTTTTCTTGGATCTCAAATACAATTGTTAAGAAGCAAAGCTGCATGATCACCACTTTCAATACTAGAACCTGCTTGTCCAGCTGTGTTATGGGTCCACTTTCTATGACATATTCAGAAAAGATAAATGTTTGCCTTGTCTTTATGATATGTTGACTGTCCTAAGATAGAATAGTCACAATGGAGGACTGAAATGAAAAATGGACTGGCACAGTGTGTTCAGTAGGAAAAAAAGGCTAAGAGAAAGGATCAACTGCCTGTGTCAATGAGATAAGATATGTATCATTTAGAGAACTAATGAACAAATGAGTCTCTGATATGGATGGAGTATGAGAGAAAATACAGAGATCTAAAAATGCACAAAATATTGTTTCATAAATATACACCAGGTTTGTTGGCTCTGTTGGTCTTCTTGTGGCACTCCTGTGCCTTCCAGATCCTACTATGCCCCCATTGTTCCATAGGACTCCCTGCATTCTGCCCAAAGTTTGGCTATGAGTCTCAGCATCTGCTTCAGTACCCTGCTGGGTGGAGTCTTTCAGAGGACATCTATGGTAGGCTCCCATCCAGTTCCCTCTCTTCAACTGCTTGTGATGTCTATTCCATTTGCCCTTCTGAATGAAAATTAGGCAACCTCCCTTGGGTGTTCCTTCTTATGTAGCCTCTTTAGGGCCAACAAAGTTGGACCAAGAGGGGCCTGCAGAGACTGAGGCACCAACCAAGAACCATGCAAGGACAGGATCTAGATTCTCTACTCAGATATAGCTGATAAGCACCTCAGTCTCCATGTGGGTTCCCTAGTAAGGTGAGCCAGGCCAGAGGAAGAGGATGCAGGCAGTCCTGGTGAGAATTGACAGGCTGGGATCAGTTGGTAGGTGAGCAGGGTGTCCTTCTTTTGAAGACTGGGGAAGGGTATAGGCCGGAAAAGGAGGGATGATGGGACCAGTATGAGATGAGGAATGGGTCTCCAATCGAGATGTAAAGTGAATAAGTTAAAAAATAAATTAAATAGGATCCATCAGTGTACCTAGACCCACTGGAGCTAGAGGTGATACATTTTTCAAAAGTAGATTATAAAATGCGTTGATATTTGCTTGCCTAACAATTTATTTTTAATAACATGATATACTTCCAAATTATGTTTGATACGTCTCTTACATTTGGGCATTAGTATTCTCTCCACTTTTTACTGCTATAAATACCATATATAGCATAAAACTGAGAAAGGAAATTGACACTGACTTCGACCTTAATAAAAAGTAACAGCAACCAGGAAAGTTCAGAATTCATAAAAGAATAGACAAACAGATCCGTGGAACAGGCAAAAGAGTCCAGATATAGATTCATGTAGACAGTGATCTGTAACAAAGGTGCAAAGGCAATGAAATGGAGTAAAGCTTTCTAGAATAACTGAGCAGTTACCTTCTCACCTAGACACAGATATTAAACACTTTACAGAAATCAACTCGGAAAGAATTAATGACCTAAACATAAAATGGAAAGCTGCAAATGGCTGGGGGTGTAATTAAGTGAGAAGGCATTTCTGGCCTATGAGACACTGTTAAGAAAACAAAGAGACATTCACAGACTGGCAGGGGGGAATGTGTATAAAGACATACTATTTTAAAAACAGCTCCTGAAATCTGTAAAGGAGTCTTAACAACTGTCAATAAGAAAACACTCTGACTCTTGCGGGGAGGTTGGTGCAGTTAAAACTCTCATGTATTTCTTGCAGGAAGGCAAAGTAGTAAGCTAGCTTGAAGGAGAATTTGGGTTTATTACAAAATTAAGCCTATGATTTCCATGCAAGGCAACAACTACACTTACTGACATTTATCTAAAGGAGTTAAGCATTTATGCTCACCCACGATCTGCTAGTAGATATCTATAGAGATCTTATTCATAATTTCTCAAACCTAGAAACAACCAAGATGTTCTTCAAAAGGTGACTATTGTGAAAACAAAAACTGCAGCAATCAAGATAATAGAACATCACTTCATTAGGAAAAAGATAAATGCTCTGTTAAGCAATGAAAAGTCATAGTGGAAATTAAAATACTTTAAAAAGAGAAGTATGTCCATCTCAAAAGGCAACATGCTATGTAATTCCAACAACATAACTTTTGGAAAAAGACAGAATTATGGGTGTATTAATAGAACCACTAGATCTTGGGACATAAAAAGTAAGGAGCAAACAGCTGGAACGTTGAGGTGTGTAGGAGACTGGAAACATTACGTATGATGCTATGATCGAGGATAAATTGAATTACGCATAGGACATTACGCAACCTCAACATGTATAGGACTGAGAATGACTCGTTTTAATCCCTTTCTCTTTTCATTTACCTTTTCTTTCCTTTAACTTCCTTTCCTTTCTTTCTTTTGAATGTAAGTGTGTTTTAAGATAGGGTCCTGTTATGTAGGGCATTTGAGCTTTGAGTACATTATGTAGTTCAGGCTGGCCTTAGATTCAAGGCCATCCCCTTGCCTCATTTTCTCCAGTCATCTGATCAGACAGTAGTGTATCCTAATGTAAAGTGTGACCTTTGGGAAGTGATGTATCACTGTAGATTTACCAGCTTTAGGAAGTATGTCACTTTTATATGGACACAGATAAAAGGGAGGCTGCATGCATTGATCAGGGACATATGAGAAGCTGTACTTCCTGACTTTGCTGTACACCTCAAACTACTTAAAGGAATAAAGTCAGAAGAATATGACAGGTAGCATTTAAATGATCTGACTCATGATTTCTAGAAACAAAACTTGTGTAAATCTGTGTACCACTAGGAATAACTGTGGTAGTACATGCACAAAATTTCTAAAATGTGTTTATTCCCTTAATATAAACACAAAAATTGTAACTGAAGAAATAAAATAATAGGTAGACAAACAATATAAATGTGTAGAATGATCTACAATAATTCTGTTTTTAAAATACACGTTTAGAAAAAAGATAAACTGGTAGATGTTTATCAAGGTCAGAAGTAAAACAAGGATTCAAATTTCTAACAACTGTAAAATCAGTTAAGATCATATAAAATTTATAGTAAACTCCAGTAAAAAAATAAAGATTCTCTAATTAGATGTTCAGTACAGAAAACAAGCACCAGGGGCAGCTGGGCATGGTGCTGCACGTCTTTAATCTTGGACTTGGGAAGCAGATACACATAGATCTCTGAATTCAGGCCAGGCTGCTCCACAGGGCAAGTTCCAGGATAATAAGGGTTACACAGAGAAACCCTGTCTTGGAAAAAAAAACACACAAGACAAAGAAACAGAAAAATAACAAAAAGAAGCACCAGGGTTCAGTTTCATGTCAGAAAGACAAAAGAATTCAAGAGGGTTCTGGACTGTGTAGCTGTAGTTGCTGTTAATAAGATACCAGTCCCCAGCATGGTACTGATACGGGAGATGACCAGGAATCTCATTTGAAGTTCTTAGAAATGAATGCCATTAGTAGCTGATCTCTGATTTTCTTTTTGAAAACTGCAGCAGGCTGGAAGTTTCTGAGAATACTATCGGACCTGAGACAAGGCTTTGAAACTTGTATGTCACCTTAAGGTTGAAAGTTGGTGCAAACGTGTTGGGAAGTCGGCCTTTCTGGTAATGTAGTGTACTTACGCTAACCGCCAGTCGTCTGTATTGGCTGGAGTGAACTGTTCTGCCTTCTAGTCTACCATGTGGATGAAGATAGAGAACATGTTTATCCATGCACACATTATTGCTAAAAAGAAGACTGAAAAGAACAATTTCAAAGATTCTAAGGATAAATGTAAGCCTCTAAAAGTCAATCATGCATACACAGACAGGCTACTATAAAGTAGCAAGAGTCCCCAGAAGAAACACATCACAAAGTTTCTCATAGCAGGATGCTCCATGTAAGCCATCAGCGTGTTGTGAATTAAGATAAAGAGAACAAAATAAAAGTGGATCTGATTTTAATATGAGTAAGGCATGCTGCTCACGTGGGCAGCAGCGTGATTAGGAGATGCACATGGAAACAGCTCGGGTCTTGGCTCTAAGCAGCAGCACAGTGTCGCTGTGCCTCTTCCCAGTGCCTGCAAACCTTCCTTAGCTTGTCCTACCTTCCTTTCTGACTCTCTCTTGTCCTTTTTTTTGCCTTCATCAGAACACTGAACAGTTTGCCTTCCCTAAGTGCACCTAAATGCCAAACATATATATGTTTTTATATATATTCTAGAGAGAGAGAGAGAGAGAATGGTTATATTTCTGCATTTAGGAATATATATTTAGGAGTACACATATATACATGTGTATACATACACAAAAATATATATCTCTATATATCTATATTTCTATATATTCCTAAATGCAGAAATACAACATTCAGTCCATATAATGTTACTTGAATGTATATCTTTTTGGGCTGATCATTTGGTATTAGATAACCAATTGGTGTGAACTTTTTACGTTATATATTTTTATTATTATCATTTATTACAATTTATTCAATTTGTATCCCGGCTATGGCCCCTCCCTCGTCTCCTCACAATCATACCCTCCCTCCCTCTTCTTCCCCTATCCCCCCCCAGTCCACTGATACGGGAGGTCTTCCTCCCTTTCTATGTTACCCTAGCCTAAAAAATATGGAACGCTCCATGAATTTGCATGTCACCGTTGCGCAGGGGCCATGCTAATCTTCTCTTATTGTCCCAATTTTAGTAAATGTGCTGCCAAAGCGAGCCCCGGTGTGAATTTTTAACTATGAGGCACCACTCAACTTTTCAACAGCCCAAATCTTTAATGTTAAAATAACCAAAGTACTCAGCAAAGGGAACGCACCCTGGTATAAACTGTATAGGAGGAAATGCTAACAAAGTACAAAGCAAGCAAAGGTGGCTGTAGGCATCTCTTCTGGCTGACAGATTGTCTTGCCAGGGTCTCCTCCATCACTCCCTTACTCCATTCAGGCTTCTTGTCATTAATCCAGCTTCTGTCTCTCTCAAGTCTTCTGGCTCAGCACTCCTTTCTCTTTCATTTTGCCACTTTAACTCACTGAAATTTCTTTTGAACTAGCAATTCCCGTTTCTGATCCCAGAGTCTGAGATCGCGGAAGTATATGAACACGCAGAGCTAGGTACATTTTGTCTTTTGTTTCTTTGTTTTTGTCTTTCATTTGATTTAATGAGTAGTATTTTAAGAGACATTAACCCAATATCTCATTTCTATTGATCAGTTGGTGCATTTTTATATATTAAGAAATTTATTGGAAAGAGTATTTGTATTTTTTTCTTTATTGCTTTGGATTAAAGGATTTCACACAAATCAGTTTAAATTAAGATTTTAGTAGGATATATAATAGATATCAATTAAATCTTGCAAATATTCTCTTATTAAAAACAGAAAGCTATCTTTTCTTTTTTAATTAATTAATTAATTAAATTGTAATTAATTAATTAATTAATTACAATTTATTCACTTTGTATCCCAACTGCTGCCCTCTCCCTCATCTCCTCCCAGTCTCACCCACCCTCCCACTTCTCCCTCTATGCTCTTTCCCTAGTCCATTATAGGGAGTTCTCCTCCCTTCTATCCAACCCTTGCCTAACAGATCTCATCAAGGCTGGCTGCATCCTGCTCCTCTGTGGGCTGTCTAGGTCGCCCCACAAGGGAGAAGTGATCAAGAAACAGGCAACTGAGTTTATGTCAGAGACTGTCTCTTCTCCCCTTACTAGGGAACCCACTTGGAAAATGAGCAGCTTATGAGCTTCCTCTGAGCCAGGGGTCCAGATCCTCTCCATGCAAGGTTCTTGGTTGTAGTATCGGTCTCTGCAGGACCTCTCCAGAGGGCCCAGGTTTTTGACTCAGTTGTCTCCTTGTGGAGTTCCTGCCCCTCCAGGTCTTTCTAGCTTCCTTTTCTTTCATAAGGTTTCTGACACTCTTCCCAAAGTTTGGCTATGAGTCTCAGTATCTCTTTTGATACCCTGGTGGGTAGAGTTAGTCTTTCAGAGGTGCTCTGAGGAAGGGTCCTGTCCTGTTCCTTGTCTTCTCCTACTTGCAATGTGTATCCTATTTGCCCTTATGAATGAGGATTAAGCATTTTTCCTAGGATTGTCCTTGTTGTTTAACTTTTTTATATTATATAGCTAATATCCACTTATAAGTGAGTATATACCATATGGGTCTTTTTATTTCTAGGTTACCTCACTCAGGATGATATTTTCTAGTTCCCACCATTTGCCTGTAAATTTAGCATATGTCATGTAGCTATTCCCTTTGAATTGAAGTGTTTCCTCATGGAAGAATAGGGATGCTAATATGACTCAGTGAATAAATGCAACATGCAAGATTCAGGAAACCTAGAAAGCTACAAGACTCATAAGGCCTCTTTCCAAGGTTATATAAGAAGTATACGAATACTAGAGAAGATAATCTCCAATTTACTGCCTACAAATACTCAAGAATACATTTTTCAGGAACCCTCACCTAGGTTTGGGTTGGGTTTAGTGATGCAACAGCCTTTGCAGAAACTATGTTTTGTAAGTAAATTCATCAAATTTATTTGTTCATCAAGCTAGATTTGGGTAAAATCTATCCATTATTTTGCCATCAATGTCCTCTCTGGGACAAATAGGCATCTGTTTCCACACAAACACTATTTATCTCAGAGTTACATAATTTCTGTTCAGTTATCCAGTTATGCTCTATGGGCACCCGATACCAGCAACATTAATAATCAGATCCACTAACACTCATTACTACAGAATAGGCCCTGCTTTAAGTTTTTAATCACCCTAGCTTGGTTGCTATTTAAGACAAACCTTCAAGTCATGATTGCCACTGAAGAAATTAAAGGCTAAATTGTTTTCTTTAGATGTAAACAGCTTTCAAATCTGTGAAGCCCAGCTCTGGTAACCAAGTCCTTTTAAAGCCACACAGACATATGGATTTGTTAGCTGATGATTACATATATAAAAAATTGAATAAAATGACATCGTAAAAGTATATGCATCTGGCATATTTAGTGACATACATGGTGTGAAGTAAAAAGGCAATATGCATTTAAAATAACAGTATCATACATTATTATTCTGTACCAGTAAGATCACAGCAGGTATATGATGCACATCACTCCTTCAGAGTTATCTGGCACACTGGAATGTGCCTCAAAGACTGCTAGAGAGGAACGAGGTTTGTAAAGTTTGGGGTATTAGGACAATAAAATATCTTTATTTAGGCTCCCAAATGCCTGAATACCTCAGAAAGAATAAAACTATGTGAAAATCATAAGGAATGTATTTTTCATATTATAAAAAGATTTTTTTCAGAAATATTAGTGATCAAAGGGTTGTGAGCAACCTTTTAAAATATAGTCTTTCAGATGGCAGGGGAGGAGGACTCCTTTCAGTGGGCTAGGGAAAAGGGATATTGAGGGGAAAGGAGAGAGGGAGGAACTGGGAGGAGGTGAGAGAGGGGGCTTCAATCAGGATATAAAATGAACAAATTGTAAAAAAATAAGAAAAATAAAGTAAAAACTGAATGCATATAAGAATAAAATAAAATATAATACAGTAAACATCCAAGTCTGAACTTCATGTCAGGGGAAGCTCTAGCAATTCCCCTTTACAAATGTCTACATTTATAGTCTACCTTGGCTGTATAAGACGGTTCAGATCTTTCTTTAAAAGAGGCATGTTTGTATTTTTTCTTTCTAAAGTGCATAGAAATATTTTTGGTTTACAGACCACAGAGTCAGGGAAGTAAAGATGAGTGAAGAACAGGAACTCACAGGGGAGACATCTTTCCTTGTGTGCTTGAGGTTAGGCATCATTCTGTATTCTGATTTTATTCATAAGATTCAGATAAATTGAATAGTTTCTTCAGATGTATTGCAGAGAAAAGAAGAGGCAAAAATGTAGCTTGACTGCATGTTAGTCTTATTCAGATTGTTTCACTTTTCTAGATGGTATTTTTTTTTTCTCTAAGCAGGTAAAGCAAAATGGAACTGTTCCATTGTTTTCACTCAACACCATAGCAGGTGAAACATTTTGTTTTTCCTAATTATACTAATTTATATTGTAAACCCTTTTCCTAACAAGAACTTACTCAGTGAAAGAACACACATTGTGTATTTTCAATGTTTATTCTTATCCAAGTGTATAGACCCAACCAACCAAGTGTCTACTGAGTTTCAAACTCAGACACATTAGAATTTGGTTAATATTTCCTTCATTACTTCATCATGTAAAGCACATCTTGTGGAATACAGTGAGCTTCCATGACACATACAACTGGTTCAATAGGATATAAAATGAATAAATTGTGAAAAAAAAATAAAAATAAAACAAGGTGATTTCATATTAGCTACAGTCAGACACTTGAAAATTGACAAAATTGTCATTTACTAGTAACCAAATGCATTTATATTTGTACTGGATTAACCAAGATGAATTAAAAATTAATATGACCTAAAAAAGAAAATGTGATCAATAACAATGATAAAATTGATTTACACCGTCTTACATTTGCATGTTTTTGTTTATTTACATGGAGATCTTTTAGGATTCTGGCTAATTTTATTATACTACATTCCTAATGTTATGATTTTATTTTAAACATTATCTTTGTTAGTTTGTTTGTTTAGTATATATGTATACACGTGTGTGTGCATGTGATGCTGTAAGTGCTACAGTAAAACACACACACGGAAGACAGAGGGCAGCCCGCAAGGGCTGGTTCTCTACCTAACCACGTCCATCGTGGGAACGGGACTCAGGGTTTCGGGAACAGCAGATTCCAAAGGCTTCATTGATGTAAATAAAAGCAATCACAGCTCTTTGTTCCCCAGTGGATGAGTTCTCTACACTCACTATTCTTCATAAGAAAAACATTATAATGTAGTTATTACAGATTCTAGTGAGACGATACCTCAGTTATTCTCCAAGGTAATCAGCTCTATTTGATCAAGAGAAAAAAACCGGGCTTTTAATATTAAGTTGTTTAATTTATTGATTTTCGGTTGATCTTTTATTATCAAAAATGTAAAGTTCAAATTAATATCCAGGGACTTAGCATTTCATATTTATAATATATTTCTACCTTAATTTTATGAAAATGTCTGTTTGACTTCTGTACATCATGAAATCAAGGTCACTGCTCTGATCTGCTAAATTTCCTTTAATAATGTGATTCACTGTTGAGCACAATAAAGATTAATCAAAAAACATATGAAGGCTGTATTTTAATACAAATACTTTTTCTAGTTGTATAAATGAATGTTGGCAAGGAGATGAAATGTTTGCTACTAAAGGTACATAACTATGAGTTTAGAACTGAGATTCAAAATATTAGTTTTGCTTGCTTACAAATATGGTTATGGCAAGATATCCAGTATTGTTGATGACTGTGGTATACAGCATCACATGCTCTTCTGCTTAAGGCTTTGGGTGTTTTACACATCCTTACTCTCTTAGTGGTACTGAAGACTGTTTTAGGAGTTTGATGTATGGCCATATATAGCACCTCTTATATCTATGCAATAGACACAACGGAACTGCTATCCTACTCTATTGCATGGATAAGAACTGTGGTCTGAAAACTATAAAATACCTGTTGAAGATCAAGAGGAAATCTACCCTCATAATCAGAATTGACATCACATAGTATGGTTCCCTGTCCAGTGCCATTTCCGTTTATGTGTCCCATCTCTAAAATATTTAAATGCATGCTTCTTCTGACCAATTTGAATATTCTTTAGATAATTCATACTTCCACTTGCATTTTCGATTCTTGAAATCGGTATCAATTTTGAAAATGAAGAAAGCTTCTTTTTGCATCAAAATAAATTTAATATTATTAAATTTAAAATGAACATGATTTGAGAACTTTCTGTCCCTGATATGGCTGCCTGAAAGACAAACTCCTACAAAGATCAGGCTTGTCATTTGGAACTCAGACTCACATCTGGGCTTGAACTCCAGCTCTACCACTCCCTGGCTCTGCAAATCAGGAGAAGTCCTGCAGTAGCTCCTCACCTCACTCCCATAACTAGGTGACTGGTGTGCTTAGTGCACAACTAAATGTGGGGACCAGAGTCAGCATGTGGCCTCAGAGAGTGTAAACAGAGAAGAGGGCATGGCATCTCTATATTGCACTATGAGGCTAGTCACACAATCTGTGTATTCTACATTTGATCGCGTGCTGAGAGAAAATGACTTAAAAAACTGAATTTGCTTCAAAGCTGATCAAAATGTACTTGATTAGCTGGTATGGTGGCAAGTGACTCCATTACAGCACTTAACACAGAGACAGCAGAGGCAGGTTCCTCTTCAAATCTGAGGCCGGCCTGGTCTACATTGTGAGACCCTGTCTCAAAAACAAAAAACGCAGAACAAACAGTAAACAAACCGTTAGTGGATGAAGTGCAATGTCACGTTAGGAATAATGTTGAGTATAAAGTTTGGCACAGCTAGACTTTGAATCAAGTTTTTCATATTGGGACGTTTCACTCTCAAATTTTTCTATGCTAAATTATTCTAAGACAGTGCTTGTGGCCAATTTGAGCACTAGAGAATATATATATATATATCAAGGCAGTTAACAGAGCTTCTTAATATTATCTTTCCAGAAAACAACAAAAAGAAGAGTAGTGAAGGTGAATTTAATATACCCTCTTAAGTATAGGCTGGTAATGAAGCCAGGCCAGAACTTTATCACATCATTATTACACAAACTGTGAGTCTATATGAACCCTGGTGATCCTTGTCTGTCTGTTATTAGCTTGACTGAAAGGTAATCATCATAATTCACAGATACAGAGAAAGGTGTGCAGGGTGCATTGTAAGAAATTAGTGTCAATTCTTTAGGTGTACAGATTTTAGTAGGTTTATCCTATATGTCTATGTCTATGTCTATGTCTATGTCTATGTCTATGTCTATGTCTATGTCTATATGAGTGAGTATATACCGTGTGCATCTTTCTGCTTCTGGGATAGCTCACTCAGGATGATCTTTTCCAGTTCCCACCATTTACCTGCAAATTTCATGATTTCCTTGTTTTTTATTGCTGAGTAATATTCCATTGTGTAAATAAACCACAATTTGTGCATCCATTCCTCCACTGAGGGACATCTGAGCTGTTTCAAGCTTCTGGCTTTTACAAATAAGGCTGCTACAAACATGGTTGAGCAAATGTCCTTATTGTGTACTTGAGAATCTTTTGGATATATGCCTAGGAGTGGTATAGCTGGATCTTGAGGAAGCACTATTCCTAGTTGTCTGAGAAAGTGCCAGATTGTTTTCCAGAGTGGTTGTACAAGTTTACATTCCCACCAGCAATGGAGGAGGGTTCCCCTTTCTCCACAACCTCTCCAGCATGTGTTGTCTCTTGAGTTTTTGATCTTAGCCATTCTGATGGGTGTAAGGTGAAATCTCGTTTTGATTTGCATTTCCCTGATGGCTAATGACGTTGAGCATTTCTTTAAGTGTTTCTCTGCCATTCGATATTCCTCTGCAGAGAATTCTCTGTTTAGCTCTGTACCCCATTTTTTAATTAGATTACTTGATTTTTTGCTGTTTAACTTCTTTAGTTCTTTATATATACTGGATATTAACCCTCTGTCAGATATAGGGTTCGTGAAGATCTTTTCCCAATCTGTAGGCTGTCGTATCAAGAGGGAGGACTCTTGCTAAAATGCTCAATTCCTATCCAGAAAGGCAAAGAGGCTGGACATCAGAAGAAGGAGAAAAGAGGGAACATAAAGTTTTTTTTTTCTATTTTTTAGGGCTTTGTTTATACTGAATTAATGCATAACAATCAATGAGAAGTAACTGAAAGTTCTCCTAATGTTTACTAATGATCTAAGGCATTCTGAATATGTTGGCACTTCAAAACTATGTTTAAAGAATGATAGATTTTTAAATGTCTTTATTTAGGTTGGCAAGAACATATTTGTTTTGGTTTCTCTTTCCCCTTACAATAAAACTACCGATATTACTTTGGCCCCAAACTGTCTTAGAGTTGAAATGCTAGCAATTACTATATGGGTTATTCAAATTCAATTTTAGCATTAGAAAATAATGGTGTCAAAGGCACTATATTTTTTATTTCATTAAAATTTTATCTTCTCTATTCAGTTTCCAGAAGTCTCTGGGGAAGGACCCAAGAATTTGTGAACTGTTATTAGAAAGTCACTGACTTCTGACAGATGTCCACAGGTCTCAGGTACACCAGATACAGGAGATAATACAGATACAACAATAATACAGAACAAAAATGGAGTCCTCCTACTTTCACTGAATAAACGGGTGAGGGGTCACAGCGGATACCAGAATTCCTCCCTGCCTTCTGAGGAGACTTTTCAGGCTCCTCTTCCCAGGTAGGAGATGCTTCCCGCCCTTTTCATGCTCCTATGAACAAAAACATTAAGGAAACCATGGTTCCTCCCTTCTCATTGACTTCACCATTCTGCACATTCTCTCTTTTATTTCTTACCTATTTATTTTCAGTTTGACAGCACCAAGGTGAGACAACTTTCCTGTTTAATGGCATGATCACATTACGAATTTGTAGCTTAGTATCTGAAGCTCAGCCTTCATTTCCTTGACACCATCAGAACTGGTGATCACCTGCTAGACTTGTTACTAGTCCAGTAACATGGGTCCCATTTGTTCTTTTTTTGTTTGTTTGTTTGTTTTCAGTAGAATCCAAGAGAAAAATTACTGAAAACCGGACAGGTTTCTTTGCAGGTGCTTATTTCTATTGAGTACTGGTTCTGAATGCAGGATTTGTATTCAATAAATGTTCATTGTACACATAAGTCATTATTCTAGATGTTAGAAACACATGAATGATTGCTGGAGAAGGTAGCACAGTTTCTAACAATCTCTTCAACTTCCTACCCTACAGCTGAAAGAAGCATAACAATGTTATTTTTAGACAATGGAAAAGAAGCAATGTATTGACAAAGCTTGGCTGAGACCATCTAGCCTAAACTGCATGCTGGAGTTCCATGGGAGCTGTTCCTTTGGTTCTGATTCGGGGAAAGCTTCCTGAGAAACTGCATGAAGGGACCCTTCAAGTGACAGTAGATTCCATAACCTACTGTGCACATTGCTAAGGCGATACAAGTGGCGGCCGCTGCTGGTTATATGCAGTGCTCAATCACTAAGCATTATTTTCCGACTGGTTCATGAAACATATGTTTAGCTTTCAGCATCTTAACTTTAAAATACTGTTGGATCTTTTGACCAAATGTCACACTTTATAACAATTTGCAAGCTGCCCTGCATAGAAGCTTTGTTCTAGAAAAACAAGATAGCTCAGTGGCTGTTCCAGCAACGCTGGGGATAAAATAGTGGCAGTCTCTAAATGACTCTAATGGCATTGATACATACATCGGATATTTCTTTGTCCATTATCTATTAAAATAAATCATGATAAAAAGAAACCTATAATTTTCATGTTAGATCTTTTTCTTTTCTTTTCTTTCTTCCTCTGAGAAATGGAAGCTTGTTGCTTTTTACGAGAAAAAAAATACCCAGCTCTATACCACAGGAAAAGCATACATTTGCATTTTTTTATGATTTGAAAGCAGTCTTGTAGGGTGTTTTTAAAGACAATATTATGACCATGTTGTTAAATGTTGCAATTCTTGGGCACTGAAGAAAATTTCTAAATATTTTGAACAAAAAAGCACATAGACACTGAAAAATTTTCTGTGTACTGAATGTCTTTTGGGGATGTGTCTAGGATTTCACTGTCCTCCTTCAGCCTTGGAAAATCTAATACACTTTAATTTCACTGAGTTAGGCGGCTTTTTCCATGGGGTGTTTTGGTGACATTTCCCAAAATTAGGAAATACAAATCTTGTTTCTCTAAAGAGATGTCATGTTCTTTTTCATTCAGTTTGGGGGACTTCAAAAGGATGCTAGGAATTGTGTTTCAACCCTCTTGACACCATCATAAATTTCTGTCCAGAAGCTTTAGTGGCAAGAATATTAGTAAGCATGTTGGCTCAGGTCTTTACCTCATTCACTAATGAAACCTTGGAGAAGGTGATATGTAATGAATTGAAAATTCTACAGTTTGGTGAAAACAGTATGTTACTGAAAAAAAGTAGCATTTAAAGGAACTGGGTTTGGGTAACTGTCTTGGTCTCTTGGAGATTACAGAAAACAGCTGAAGCCAGATGGCTGCCTGGCAGAGTTGGAACGTGTCATTTTTCAGGAATAAACCTTGAAACTCTGTAGCTGCAGCCCTCTCCGTGCTTCTACTCTAAGGATGAATGTTCTTCTGGAATACAAGTTGTTTTCTGTCTCTCCGTTTCCTCCTACATTCCAGCCTCTTCAATCTATTTTGTAGATACTTACAATTTTTTAAGATTATCATACAATTACATTATTTTCATTTTTCTTTATTTCCTCTAAATGCTCCCATGTTCACCTTGCTTTCTTTTATGTTCATTGCCTCTTTTCTTTAATCATATATATATATATGGTTAATATATATATATATATTCCTAAATGTAGAAATACAACCATTAAATCCACATAATGTTCCTTGAATATAGATTTTCCCAGGATTATTTGGTGTTAGATAAGGAATTGGTGTGAACTTTTAAATATGAGGCACCACTGAAGCTTTTTCAAAAACCCAAATCTTTAATGTTAAAGTGATCAAAGTGACCAGTAAAGGAAAAGCAGCCTGGGACAAACAGTCAGCACGAGGAAAAGCAGCCTGGGACAAACAGTCTGCATGAGGAAAAGCTAACAAAGGACAAAGAAAAAAATGAAGTTGACAATGAGCTCATCATTCAGAAATAAAGTGGGCCATGAAGTTAAAGAGTACGATAGAAGACATGGGAAACAAGATCTCAGAAAGCAGGTAGAGAAAGTGCCCAAGAATGTACAAATGTAAAAATGTGTGAAAATATGTGTAGCAGGACCTTATAAAAATTCAAAAAAGTTCTAGAAAGAAGGTAAAAATAGAATTTGTAAAATAAAGAGGAAAATAATTATTAAAAACTGTGAACTGAAGGACATAAAATTGCAGGTTGGCAGTCTAGTAGGTATAGCAAAAAAAATGGAAACAAGCAAATCACAAGACTGAAGAGCACAGAGGTTCACAAAGGGATTCCAAAGACCAGAAAGGGATTCCAAGTCTCCAGAGGCCAGACAAAAAGAAGCATGAAATGTATTTCCTTCTTCTCTACCGACATCTTAGACACCACATAAAAGTCCCTTTAAAATATTGAAGGATGTGGGGGAATAAAGACACACTAAGAGTCATAAAATTCTATCCCCAACTGGCATCTCATAAGTAATTTATTGTCTTCTCCCAAAGCTGTGAAGGAACAACAAATGATACAGGAAATGAGTGGCAGGCTGAAGGTGTGGAGGACAGTGGTGAAGGAAGACGCTAGGCAGATTTTTTTCTAAACCACATATGTAGAAATAAATAGAACACTGAACACATTTGAGCATTCTGAATGGAGACTTAGGCCACTGAGAAAGTCAGACTCTAAATAAGTACCAACTATACAAGAATTAAACAACAACAACAAAAAGGAGTCATGCCCTGAAACATATAATTACATATGGCTGTTTAATGAATAAGCTGGGATGCAAATATATATTGACATAGGATAGAAAGGTTATATTTGGATGATGAGGTAGGAGAGGAAAAGAAAGTAAACTTTGGCCATTCATGGTCAGAAACTACAGTTAATGCTTAAAATAGAAGAATGCAAAAATCACTCTGTGGTTCTTTTGCATATTTACCTTGAAATAACTCTGGCTTTAAAAGCTATGTTGATGACTTGGTTCTCCTCTTCCATTTCTCCCACTGTGTCCCTAGGACACACCTCTGAAAGCTGAAGTATCAGCGTTATTGTAGTCTGATGGATTACACCCTAGAGTTATGTAGCTTTTGCATGGATGTCTTTATTCTTCTGTTCCAAGATCTTCTCCAGGACACAGCACCACATAGAGTTGTTGTTTGTCATTAGCTTGCTCTGTAGTGTGGCAGTCTTTATATGGTTGTTGTTCATGACGTTAGCAGTTTTGAGAAATAATTGTAAGGCTTTATGAAGCATGTCTGCCAATTTTGGCTTGTAATGTTTTCGCTCATTACTACACAGAGATTCAGGAGACATAGAAAGACTGGTTTGGGGGAGGAATGTCCTTCTACCACAGCTTCTCAGGGTGCAACAACATCCACGTGACCTCACTGTCAGCACACAGTAGGAGAGGCTAGGGCTCCTGTGGGGTTAGGATCTGCACATGTCCCTGAGGGCTGCCCTATAAGGAAGGTATGCTTCTCTGCTGCCATGTTTTCTTTGGTTGTTAATGTGTACCAGGATAGAGTCATCTGTCTGACATATGCTCACGTTTCTTAAATCAGGGTTTCTTATGGCAATGCATTTCAGTTTGGCTTTTTTCTTTTCTGTACATAACACCAGATTCCTTTGTTGTTTTAGAAGTTGTTCAGCTTTTGACATGATGTATCGCCTACTTTCTCTGCACCAGTCTGAAAATCTGCTATTTCTCCAAGGATCTTTGGTTTCAGGTTCTTGGAGACCCGCACAGTATTTAGAGACATAACATGAATAAACATATATATATATTCCAATACATATTTTCATATTTAGAATAAATAATTTAAATGAAAGTGTACATAATTCTCCAGTTTTGCATGAGCAAAATAACTGTTTTCATAGTTTCATTTTGTAGAAATATTTCAGAACAAAAAAGCCCTTAAGTTTAGCGCTTAACATTTTATGGAGATTTGTTTAATTTACTGCACAATGAAGATAGGAATAATATAAAAATAAATGTGTACTAAAAAGATAAACATATTCTAGTATAAAGGGAGGAGAGTGGGGCGTAGTTGGGACTAAAAGATAAATTGTTAAGCACCACACTCAGTCACCAGAAGCTTTAGCCAGTTCCAATCATGGACTACATACTAGATGTTTTTTGTTTTCTTTTTACGGGCGGCTTGAATTCTTCAAACACATATTAATCTATTTCCTTTTAACCAAATGTAATTTATGATTGCCATTTTTTTAATTTTTATTTTCTTTATTTTAGTTACTTTGATGAATATGACACCTCCTACATGCTTCCATCTATCATCATTCTTTCATTTATCTCTACAACTAAGTAAAATTCCACTGTGCATATTCATTACATTTCCATCATCTGTTCTGTTGCTGGACAACTGGGTTGGTTCCATTTCCTAGTTATCGTATATAGGGGAATAGTGGCGCAAAAACCATACAGAAATATCTCTGTTGGACACAGAGTCCGTTGAGTATAAGCTCAGGAGTGGTGTAGCTGTGTCATATGATAAATCTACTTTTAATACTTTGAAAAAAATCTCTGCATTGATTTTTACAAAGTTTATTAATCATTCCAGAGGTGAGTAATGTACAATTGCCATTTTTGATTTGCCACGTGGACAACTTTTATGTCACAGGAAAAAAAGAAACTATGGGAAAGCAGCTATTGTACATTTACTGTTGACGATATATTAAGCTCTGAGAGCAGCTGGATTCCCCTGGACCTATCTGGAACGCAGCCTGTCCCTTCATCCACGCTATGGTTCACATATTGACGTACTATCCGACAATTAGAAACACGTATTTAAGAATATCCAAAGCAAAAAAATGGCCGTCCTGCCAAAAGCAATCTGCAGATTCAATGCAATTCCCATCAAAATACAAATACAATTCTTTACAGACCTTGAAAGAACAATTCTCAACTTCATATGTAGAAATTAAAAAAAAACCCCAGAATTTCAGAACTATCCTGTACAACAACAGATCGTCTGGAGGTATCTCCATCCCTGATCTCAAGCTGTACTACAGAGCAATAGTAATAAAAACTGCATGGTACTGGCAAAGAAGCAGAAAGGTGGATCAATGGAACTGAAGAGAAGACCCAAAAAATAAACCCAAACACCTATGAATACTTGATTTTTGACAAAAAAGCCAAACCATACAATGGAAAAAAGACTGCATTTTCAACAAATTGTGCTGGTCCAACTGGATGTCAACATGTTGAAAAATGAAAATAGATCCATATTTATCATCCTGCACAAAACTAAAGTCCAACTGGCTCAAAGATCGCAACATAAAACCAGATACAGTTAGAAGAAATCAGTTAGAAGAAAAAGTGGGGAAGAGCCCACCTTTTGGCACAAGAGACAACTTCCTAAACAGAACACCAACAGCATAGGCTCTAAGAGCAACAACTGATAAATGGGATCTCATGAAACTGAAAAGCTTCTATAAATCAAAAGACATAATCATCAGAACAAAACGACAGCCTACAGACTGGGGAAGGATCTTCACTAACCCTATATCTGACAGAGGGCTGATATCCAGAATATAGAAAGAACTAAAGAAATTAAAAAGCAATAAATCAAGCAATCCAATTAAAAAATGGTGTATGGAGCTAAACAGAGAATTCTCTGTAGAGGAATATAGAATGGCAGGAACACCTAAAGAGATGTTCAATGCCTTTAGCCATCAGAGAGACGCAAATCAAAAGAACCCTGAGATTGCACCTTACACCCATCAGAATGGCAACGGTTAAAAACTCAAGTGACAACACATGCTGGAGAGGTTGTGGAGAATTGGGAACCCTCCTCCATTGCTGGTGGGAATGTAAACTTGTACAACCACTTTGGAACTCAATCTGGCACTTTCTCAGAAAAGAAGTTATAGTGCTTCCTCAAGATTCAGCTATACCACTCCTAGGCATATATACAAAAGATGTTCAAGTACACAACAAGGACATTTGCTCAATCATGTTTGTAGCAGCTTTATTCGTAATAGCCAGAACCTGGAAACAACCCAGATGTCCATCAACGGAAGAATGGATACAGAAATTGTGATACTTTTACACATTGGAATACTACTCAGCATTTAAAAACAAGGAAATCATGAAATTTGCAGGTAAATGGTGGGGTCTACAAAAGATTATTCTGAATGAGGTATCCCAGGAGCAGAAAGACACACATGGTATATACTCACTTATAAGTGGATACTAGACCCATAAGATAGGATAGACATGCTAAAATATGTGCACCTAAAGAAGATAAACAAGAAAGAGGACCCAGATGATAAATCTTCACTTAGAAAGACAAATGGGATGGACAGGGGAAGTCAGAGAAAACAAGTATCAGGACAGAAGCCTACCACAGAGGGCCTCTGAAAGACTCTACCTAGCAGTGTATCAAAGTAGATGTGGAAACTCATAACCAAACCTTGGGCAGAGTTCAGAGAATCATATGAAAGAAGGGGGAGTTAGTATGACCTAGAGAGGACAGGAGCGCCACAGGGACCAAACATATCAGGGCATGGGGGTCCTCTATGAGACTGTTTCTCCAATTAAGGACCATGTAGGGATATAACCTATAATCCCTGCTCGGATGTAGCTCATGGTAGCTCAGTAACCAAGTGGGTTTTCCCCCCAGCAAGGAGAATAGGAACTATTTCTGACATGAGCTCAACAATTGGCTCCTTTACTTCCCTACTCCTCCAAGGAAAAGGAACAGTCTTGCTAGGCCACAGAGCAGGACATGGCAGCCCGTCCTGGAGATACTTGATAAGCTAGGGTCAGATGGAAGGGGAGGAGGACCTCCCCTAGCAGTGGGCTTGGAAAGGGGCAAGGAGGAGATAAGGGAGGGAGGATGGGTTTGGGAGGGAATGAGGGAGGTGGCGATGGCTGGGATACAAAGTAAAACACCTGTGATTAATATAAAAATAAAATAAAAATTAAAAAAATAAAAAGAATATCCAAAACAAATGGGGAAAACCCCAAAATCTCTTTGCATATCAATTTTCACTCTAGTTTTATTTATGGTATCTCTAAACTGGAAACATATAGTTGACTGTCAGCAAGGGAATCAGTAGGTACTATATGCTCTATTATACAGCAAAATGTTATCCTGGTGTAAAAATAAAGGAATATATTAACACAGACAAAAACACAGATAAGCTGAAAAAAACATACAGGCTGTATTGTGAGGTTCTATAATGGAATGGTTTTTAAGGTACTGGAATATGTAAGAATAATCTACGCTCATTCAAGTCAGCTTACTGGTTGTTTTCTTGGTCTCTAAATTAGGTGAGGTGTCTGTCAAATGAATGAAAATGAGTAAGGTAAAGATTTGGGGGAAGATTGTGGGCGATATTCTAAAGAATCTCTAAGGTGATATTTCTTTCTGCCTTTTTAGAGGCATGGGATACACATGAGCATCCGCTGTTCAAGTCAGCAATGCATATTGTATACCCAAGAGTTCTAGAATCCTCTGCCCTAGGCAGTGTGCTAGGGCTTTGAGACATACCAGTGAGACAATAAAGCAAAGTTCATGCCCCTGTAGACCTAGTGTGAGAAATGAGCCAAACAAAATAAGCAGAATATGCCTTAGAAAGTGGTATTTGCCATGAAAAATCACAAAATCAAGCAAGAAAAATACAAACTGATAAATAAAGTATGAAAGGTATTGCGTTTAAAAATAGTTTGGTAGGCAGAGGGCCCCTCAAAGACTCTACCTAGCAGTGTATCAAAGCAGATGCTGAGACTCATAACCAAACCTTCGGCAAAGTGCAGAGAATCATATGAAAGAAGGGGGAGTTAGTATGACCTGGAGAGGACAGGAGCTCCACAAGGACCAAATATATCAGGGCACAGGGGTCTTTTATGAGACTGTTTCTCCAACCAAGGACCATGTGTGGATATAACCTAGAACCCCTGCTCAGATATAGCCCATGGTAGCACAGTATCTAAGTGTGGTCCCTAGTAAGGAGAACAGAGACTATTTCTGACATGAACTCAATGGCAGGCTCTTTGACACACACACACACACACACACACACACACACACACACACACACACACCCTGCGAAGGAGGAGCAGCCTTGTTAGGCCACAGAGAGGAGGACATTGTAGCCAGTCCTGAAGATACCTGATAAGCTAGGGTCAGATGGACAGGGGCAGGGAGGAGATGAGGGAGGGATGGTGGGATTGGGAGGGAATGAAGGAGGGAGCTATGGCTAGGATACAAAGTAAATAACCTGGATGAAAATAGGCACAGGATGGTTTAGCGGAACAAAGAGGACCAGCAGGAGAAGTGCTGGAAAGGGAGAAGGGTATGTTGGAATATGGCCATTGAAGAGTATATATTTGTATGAAAATGGCTTTAAGTGACACAGTGCCATGTGCAGTGAACATAGGCAATAACATAAGTCTTAGGAGGCTACAAAAATGATGATCATGAAAAGACCCGGGGGGAGATTGCTTTGAGCCGGGACTTAAAGATGGTGACGAGTAATCCAGACACCTAAGTGGGAATCAACAGACACAAGCCATGAAAAGACGCTGGGATGTCAGTGGAAATACATAAGAAGCACCAAAGTAAAGTGAGGCAAGTCAGGAAGAAACCAAACCAGCAGACAGCAGCGAGGCTGGAAGGACTGCGATGTGGGCCTGAGTAAGCTCGGTGCCATTTTCCACATGAGAACCAGCAAGGGAAAGGGAGTTTAGCTGCAGAAAAGCAGGCAGAAGAGTCCCACCCTAACGCAAGAAATGGACTCCTGCCACCAGGCTCAGATTGCGCAGCAGCTCGGAGGACTTGGACCTCTTGTAATGAACCAATGAGACTAGACGTGCAGGATAGGATAAGAGGTAGAAAAGGTCTAGAATAATTTTATTCCTTCCTTCTGTGTCCTTGGAAGGGAAGTGTATGGAAACAGGAAAAAAAAATATGAAAGAATGATTTGAAGGCACTGAGATTAGCAAATTGGAAAAGGGAGTTAAACACCAACTACAGAGAAAAGATGCAGAGTGGACACTCTTGTTTGGGCTCTGGATAAGACTCCAGACATTCAAACAGCATATTTCTAGATGATATGCAAATACCGCACTGAGCTCTTAGGAGGCTCTTGCACCGTTGTGCAGTGTGTAAACTACTACTCCCACAAGCAGAGAGACTGCCGAACTTCAAAATCAGATGCAGGGCTCATTTAAATTTTCACATAATTTTTATATTCAAAGCTCTGTCACAGGGCTGGATCATTACGTGTCCTATATGTGAGCAGCATGAGAGACAACATTCATATTTTGAGTAGAAAAGCTGATAAAGGCATGCCATGCCTCCCAGCTTGGATGCAGTGCTCCACTTGGGTATAATTCACAACTTTCCTGTAGACTAAATCTTTTATATGCAGAATAAAGTACATGAAATATTAAATGCAATATATTTCTGGCATACCCAATGACAAAACAACCCACCCATTTATGTATCACTGAGCAGAAAGTGTGTTCAGGCTTAAGGTACAAGTTGTAAGTCATCCATGGCATGTCACTGGCTTTGTGCTCTGGGGACAAGAAGCAATTACAGAGAGCAGCTAGTCAGAATCTACTCTTTCCATGACACTTCTCCATTTTCTTTCAAAATAAAATTTACGTGTTCACAGCAATAAGCTTCTACTTCAAAGGTTAACAAGAAAAAAAAAATGAGTACTCATTCAAGCTCCCACCTCCTTAAATTAGTGATTCTAAAAGCTCTTTACTTTCCCACATTTTAGTGTATACTTCTTTATTATGGTGAGTTAGGGGTGTGAACCTGGCACCTTCTCAGGATCATGACTAGGCTGAGTGACTGGTCAGTAGGGAACTTCAGGTCTTCCTTATATTCACCTGTCTCAAAAGCTGAAACACTGTACCCCAAGGGGAGCATATTGTCTTAGACTCTTCGGAAAATATTTAAGAAAACATAGTTTGGAAGTTGGAGAGAGTAGTTGGCAAATTCTTCTTAGTGTGCCATAGTATTTGTAACTAAATCAAGAAGAGAATTGGGTGCACAGAGGGTCGAGCCAGCATTCTTGAGCTAGTCCAACGAACATAAGACATTGCAGTCTGCGGGACAACGCACATCTGTGTGCCGTATGCACACGCTGTAGCTAAGCACCAGCCGGTGAGTTACACCAGCACTGGCTATATTGTTCATCACACTCGTTTTTGATAAAGTGACGATGCTTTGTAAGTCTGTCTCCACGAATTTCTTCAATCCTGGTTTCATTTGTTTTTTATTTCTTTTTTTTTTTTTTTTACTCTGCCTCCTTCTCACAGCTCTCTTCAGGTTTGTATCTGGTAAAACACTGGAGAAGACATGTAACTCATGAGCATCAATGCCATTGCTGGGTGCAGTGGTGCACGCCTTTAATCCCAGCACTTGACGGGTAGACATAGGTGAATATGAGGTCCCGGACATAGTGAGTTCCAGGACAGCTAGAGCTACATAAGGAGACTCCGTCTCAAAACAAGACAAACAAACAGTGATGACCATGATATTTTCTTGTGCTTTTCCTTAAATGTCACCAGTGCAAAATTCTGCAGTAAAAATGTTTAAGTTTGGACTGAAAACCAAAGTTGCCAGTGTTCAAAGCAAAGAGCAGCTCCGTGTGTCATGAAACTTGAGCTGAACTTTGGGTGTTGTCTAATTAAATTCCTAAAGGAAGAGCTAACTTTGTCTCTAGTCTTAGATTATGGCTGTTCTTTACACCATTTCCTCAGTTTCTAGACACGACATGAAACAAAAATACACAACTAATCATCTTTTTAACCATATATATGTGTGTGTGTATATATATCTATATATATAATATATATGTAAATGTATATATATATATATACATGTAACACATATATAGCATAATTGAGCTGAGGTGTGGTTCAGCGGTCTCAGAGTACTTGCCTTGCATACACAAGGCAAAAGTACCAAAGAAGCCTCGTGTCAATCTCTTTTACACAAAGTCATAGGTTTTTAACTACATAAACACACAAGAGTAAGTTTAGGTGGTGATTGATGACTTTTGCCTATTTATAAACCATCATACTTTGGGATTTTAAAGAGAGTGGATAGGTTGCATCATTAGGATCAAACGATTTGAATTCACAAATAATCCTTGACTGATTTCTAATAAAGACAATTTTAGTGGCTCACGTTGAAATAAACACTAAGAGTTAAACTGCAAACAGAGTTTTTTCAGTTCAGTTCACCGAAGGTACAGAACACTGATTTGTTTTTTAACAAGTTACTAGAAATATAGGGAGAAACCAGACAGTAGAGAGTGTGCAAGGACAAATCCCAACACAAGAAAAAGACTCTGGGGCGACAAACACAAACAGAAAAATAACAGTAAAATGAGAATCCGATCTGAGGATGGATGTGTTTAAAGAGTTCATTGGAAATTGAAATATTCCAGAAAAGACCCAGGGAAACTTCCAGTGGTTACAGACACAGAACTTGAAAACAGTGAGCTCATAGATAGGAAAAGAAGGTAGTAGAATGAACTGATGGCTGAGGGAGGTGAGCAGTGCCTGATGGGTAGGAATGTGGAGGGATGTATAAGGAAGCAGGTAAATAGAAGCACGTGAAAGGAAAAGAGAGGCATTGGATCAATACCACGGGACAGGCTATTGGCATTCTTTGAGTGAAAATAATGAAGGAGTGAACAAAGAGTAAAGGGGTGGGTAATACCAAACCGTAAGAGACCTCTAAATGCCACAGCAAACAATTTGAGCTATGGCGGGCATTTAAAAGCTTATGCGCCAAGATGGATCACTGTTGGTACTATGGTAAGGGAAGATTGATGTATAAAAGGTGAAGGGATACGTTAGTTGTTTCTACAGTCACAGAGAGTAATGACATGAGTTGCTAAGCTGTGAGCAGAAAGGGAAAAGCAGGAATTAACACAAGAGAGGCTGCACAGGCAGCATTGAGAGTTAAAGCAATTAATTCACTCTGGTAAGAAAAATGTGCACAACAAAAATCACCCCTCAGTTTCCAATGTTTGAGCAGCCAGAGCGTTGGTGCTTTTGAACTGAGGTAAGAAAAGTGGACAGATAAGCATCAACTTGCAAAGAAAGATAATTAGCTTAGTGTCAGACATCAGGCTGGCAGGAGCTGGGAAGGCATTAGGTAGAGAAGCAATGCAAGTGGATAAGCGATGTTTTCTTCTGACAAAACAGATGTCAAGATCATGGTGAGGCAACATTTGCATTTGATGTACCCCTCACTTAACCTCGGCTGCTTGACGAATTGCAAATAACGAGCAAAGACAGCGCAGGATTTGTGCCCTGAAAGATTCATGCACGTGTGTACTGGTATCGTGTGGTGTTATAATATATTGTATTATATGTGTGCACGATATACACATCCATATTTCATATACATACGTGTACGTATATATGAAATCCTTTCCATGTCATCCACAGCAGTGAGAAAAGCTTTGAGATTCCCTAGACGTCGGTGAAGCTCTGCTTCTTTCTTGGTGAGTTGCAAGGCAGTGGGGTCAGAGGCGTGTGAGCACTCCTGTGAGCTAGCTGCCTCCCTGCTGCAGTGTCTCTGACACTGGGTGCCCCAGCTACTTAAAGAGCTTGTCAGTACATGACTTCCAAGTCTCAACTCAGTGATGTCTGGTTAGGGAAGACTGGGAGGCGGAGGTGTCTAGGAATTTGCAGTCCTCAAGGCAGGATATGTTCACTCTGACTCTCAATATCAGGAGTATCCATCTCTGGAAGCTTGGTTCCATGTTTCTGGGCTTGAGATGAGTGGTGCACCAAGACTGAAGTGTGTGGGAGCAGAAATATTTAAATCATGTAAGCCACGAGGCAGAGCGCTCCTGTGCTAGCCATCTTCCCCTTTCTCTCCATTTACTCAGTGTGGGCCTCCAGCCTATGTCCATATCTGGGGCATGTCTTCTTTCCTCAGAAAGTCCTCTCTGTAAATGGCCTTCAGACAAACTGAAGAATGCCATATGATTCCCCTAGGCAATCCTCAATCCAATTTAACTGACAAGATTGCCATCACATCGTAGCATCAATTTTGATTTTCATTTGTTAAACTGTCCAAACCTAACTCCCCATTCTGATTTGCTTTTCTTCATAGGCTTAATTGATTGTCAGCTCCTTCTGGGTTAGAAAATCACTAATGAGGCAAGCTATTTTGTGGGAGACATTGAAGCTTATATTTCCTAACTGTTACCCTTTATATTATAAGCCACCACTGTTTAATTTTCGATTGAAATACATTTGAAAGACAATAACCTTCAAGTTTATTGAACAAAATAGTATTTATTAAAATGCATATTAAAATTGTATATAATTTTGTATACTTTTATGCAGCTGTTTGTGGCTCACATACACGTGTAACAGTGAAAAGTGTTCATTCTTAATAAAACAGAAATATACAGATGATAGGTAGTATACATATGATAGACATAAATATATGGATGTATGTTACATACATAAATGATAGACATGATAGCTGATACATTGACAGATGAAAGATAGATAGGTAGGTAGATAGATGAAATCTGTAATAGATTGGTAGTTGGTAGGTAGGAAGGTAATGGCAAGAATAAAGAGAAATTGGAATCCTGTTCTCTTTGTGTAAATAGAAGTTTGTAATCAGGTGCTCTGGTGAAAAAGATGACACTATGGGGAACATGGTTCTCCTCAAAAACATTTTTTTGAAAACAGAATTATATGATACAGCAATTTCACTTCTGAATACATATCCCTAAGAATTAAAAACAAGGATTCTAATAGATAATTGTATATCTGTGTTAACAGAAGCATTAGTCACAACACCCAAGAAGTAAAGTTTTCTCAAGTGTCCACTGATGATGAAAAGACATGCAAAACGTGATTCCTGATTTCTAGCATGACCCCATCACCATTATTGAGTGATGATCATTTTTACTTTTTTAGGTAGCCATGGCAATTAATTGAGCAAAACAAAACAAGGCAAAGATGGCTGTGGTAATGGCAGTAATACTCCATGTCAGGAGAAAGATCGGGGGGCCATAATTGCGATTCCACATTGCTGTTCCCTTCTGGCCTCCTATGTATGGATCCAGGTGGTCCTGGGAGATGCTAGTGCATAAGGCATAGAGGGTGAGCTGGAGGTGGATTCCGTGACGCCGCCTCCTTGAGCTCATCAGCTTTGATGTGCTAGGACCTTCAGGGAGGCAGCTGCTGTGGCTGACCTGCACTCTTGGTAACCCTCCACAAGTGCTCTGCACGTGAGTTCAGTCAAACCACTGGGGTTTGCCACGTTGAACTTGGGTAGACTTTTACTCTGGCTTGGCACTGGTAATTTGTCCGGGGTGAATAAACATTTGTTCCTGTCCTGCCATCCCAGGAAGAGCTAACACAGCAACATGAGGTGAATACTATTCAACTTTTAAAGTGTAAGGAAATACTGACACATGTAGTGACATGAACGAACTGTCAGGACACTTTGCTAAGTAATATAAGCTAGTCACAAATGAACAGAAAGTTTACGGCCCCATTTATATATGATATTTATAATCATATTCATAGAGATGAAAAGTAAAATGTCAGTGATAGTGAGCTGGGGACAAGAATAATGAGGCATGACATAATGGCCACAGAGTTTTAGTTTAAGACAGCTCAGAATATGGATAGTGGCTGTACAATGTGAATCTAGTCACTATTCTTCAAGTGCTCACTTAAAATACCTAGTTTCCTAAATTTTATGTCATTTGTTTGTTAGCCCAATTTAAAAAATTAAACATTTTTTATTGTTTTCTTTATTTTAATCACTTCAATCAAGCTTCTTTTTTAATTTATTTTTTATATTAATTACAGTTTATTCACTTTGTATCCCTTTTATTCACTTTGTAGCTCCCTCTCTCATTCCTTCCCAATCCCATCTTCCCTTCCTCATCTCCTTGTGGTACATTTGCACAATGGAATACTACTCACCAATTAAAAACAAGGAAATCATGAAATTTGCAGGCAAATGGTGGGATCTAGAAAAGATCATCCTCAGTGATGTATCCCAGAAGCAGAAAGACAAACACAGTATGTACTCACTTATAAGTGGATATTGGCCATATAATATAGGCTAAACCTACAAAAATCTGTACACTTAAAGAAACCAAGCAACAAGGAGGACTCTGGGTAAGACAATCAATCCTCACTCAGAAAGACAAACAGGATGGACATTGGAAGACAGAGAAAACAAAAAAATTAAACATTTTAATAAAAATATATGGGATCAATAAGATGGTTCAGTGGATAAAGCCATTTGCTGCCAATGCTGACGATCTGAGTTGAAGCTCCAGGTCACACATGACAGAAAGAGAGAACAGCCTCTGGCAAGTTGTCCTCCACCATAGTAACATGGCATACACACATACACATACTGACATCCACATGAAAACATGACGTGTACACACACACACACGTATATACATCATACATATACAAAGAAATATATTTAAAATTTTATGTTAAATATTATACAAAGAATTTAATATGATATGGTGAAAATATATTGTAAATCAACTCCTTATAATTTCAAAAGTGAAGATCTATCTTAGTTGCTGAGCTACTGAAAATCTACTTTGTAAACCTGGGCCCAGGGGACCCTGCAGAGACTGATACTCCAAGGACCATCTATGCATGGAGAGGATCTAAACCCCTGTGCAGAGGAAGCCTATAGGCTGTTAAGTTTTCAAGTGGTTTCCCTAGTAAGGGGTACAGGGCTGTCTCTGACATGAACTCAGTGGCAGGCTCTTTGACACCTGCCCCTGGGGTGTTCAGTCTTGCAAGGCCACAGAGGAAGACAATGCAGCCAGTCCTGATGAGACCTAATAGGGCCAGTGTCAGATAGAAAGGAAGGAGGACCTCCCCTATCAGGGGACTAGGGAAATGTGCCTAGGGGGAGAAGAGGGAGGGTAGGTGGGACTGGGAGGAAATGAGGGAGGGGGCTCTAGTGGGGATACAAAGTGAGTAAATTGTAATAAATAAATTAATTAATTTAAAAATATTTTTCTTTAAAAAAAAGAAAATCTACTTTGTATTTAGAGACTCTGATATCTACATATAATAGAACAAAAGGAAATAGAAGATTTTATTTTCTACCAAAGATAAGTATGATTTCATGTTATAACTTATTTGTTGCCCCAAATATTCATTCACTCTTTATTTAATTATATCACAGGCTGAGTTGGTGCCAGACTGCAGAAATGTAAAAGATTTTGCAAGACAGATTGACTTTAAAATAAGGAAAATAATAGTTACAGATATTTAATGAGTGAGGAGGATTTGTAATCAGAAGCTTTATTTCCCAAGACAACAATGAATTTGGAAATGGAAGAACAGAAATATAGGCTGACGATCACGGCCTTTGTGCATCAGCTGGAGGACTGAATTAAGCAGTTGAGAAGAAAATTGCAGTACCGAAATGAACTCACAAATTAGACAGAGTGCAAGGGTGAGGGGGGAAATGGAGGGAGAAAAGACCTGTTACGAATTCAAAGGGACATCCAGGAGCTGGGCTTACAGGGCTGAACAGTGACTGTTCAGGTTTCTGACTACCACTGGCTGAACAGATGGTACGAATTCTAAGTGCATGTTAACAGAACATGCTAGCTCGCGAGTTCAAGAGAAACAAGCACACAGGCAGGACAGCCTGACATCTTCATTAGAAAATGCTCATAGAGAAGTATTTCAAAATGTTGAGGCTTCTCATCATGTCATGTTTTAAGATCCTTGTCTCTGTTCTGTCTCAGGGATAGAAAGGCAAACAGTGGATGGCTTAAAGACATATTTACAGAACCTTAAAAAAAAAGCAAACTATTCTTTGCAAAGTAAATGCGTTTCTTTCTGTGAAAACCCTAGCTGCCAAAAGAAGTGTGCTCTAAGAGCAGCTGGGGCCTGTGGGTTAAAGCAGAACACGACCAAACGCTGTTTTCTGCCTTTGCTCCTGCTTCCCTGGAAACAGAGGTACAGAGGTGGGGATGGCCAGGAAGATGAAAGCATTGAGGGTGAAGGGATGAGTAACAGGGATCAGAGACCGTTGCATTATTCATATTGAAAAGAGCTGGGTGAGATGCCGCAATATGGAACCCGGGTTAGCCAGGAAGCTGAGGCAGAATTTCAAGTTCAAGGCTTGCCTGGGTTACAGAGTAAATTCAAACCAGATCATCTACCTCTTTTTTACATTGTTTTATTTATTACAATTTATTCACTTTGTATCCCAGCTGTAGCCCCCTCCCTCATTCCCTTCCAATCCCACCTCCCCCTCCCTCATCTCCTCCTGCAACCCTCTCCAAGTCCACTGATAGGGGAGGTCCTCCTCCCCTTCCATCTGAATCTAGCCTATCAGGTCTCATCAGGACCGGGCTGCATTGTTTTCTTCTGTGGCCTGGTAAGGCTGTTCCCCCCACCCCCTTAGGGGGAAGGATCAAAGAGCCAGCCACTGAGTTCATGTCAGGGATAGTCCCTGTTCTCATTACTAGGGAACCCACTTGGAGACTGAGCTCCTAGCGGCTACATCTGTGCAGGGGTTCTAGGTCATCTCCACACATGGTCCTTGGTTGGAATAGCAGTCTTAGAAAAGACCCCTGGGCCAAGATCTTTTGGTTCTGTTACTCTCCTTGAAATAATCCTTTTTAAATATAAAAGGAAAGCATTGGAGTCACAGCTCAGTGGGACAGTTTGCCATAGTATGGAAGCCCCTGGGTTTAGTCCACAGAAACACAAAATATAAGATTTTACATAAGATTTTATCAAATTGTAATAGAAATGAAGAAAGCAAAGATTTGCCAATTTATAGATATGCAAAACATACCTTTAAAATGTTCAGTTTTACTCCAACAGCACCCCATTCTCTCAGCTCCATATCCCAGCCCACAGCACCGGATGAAGACTCTTGCTTTACTGGAGGCCATGTGGGAACTCGGAATCCTTAGGTACCTGGAACTCCAGAGGCCATACTAGTATTCAGAACCCCAGAGGCCACATCTGTTCCCAGAATACCAGAACCCTAGAGGCAACACGAATACCCCAAACCGCAGAGGTCATACAGACTGCCAAAACCTCAGTGGAAACACACTACTGAACCTAAAAACTCACTGGTCACCAGAACCATAGGTGACCAGAGAGGAAATGGAAAGCAAGGGGAGAAAAATCCAAAAAAATACATCCATCCAACAAAAATAAACTCGGAAATTTTTATGAAATATATAATATACCTAAACCTATATCATCAGAGGGCAGCATAAGAACACAATCAACAATACCCAGAGCCCAGCTAGCCTACGACAGCAAGCTTTGGATATTCCAGCACAGCTAAAACACACACACACACACACACACACACACACACACACACACACACACA
>NW_026592118.1:5693567-5741824 GCF_907164565.1 Psammomys obesus | reverse complement strand
CACACACACACACACACACACACACACACACACACACACACACACACTACCACCACCACCACCAACAACAAAAGTTTTTCCAAGCAAATAAACCCAAGAAGCAAGCTGGTATAGCCATTTCAACATCTACCAAAATAGATTTCAAGCTAAAATTAATCAAAAGAGATGGGAAGGAGACTTCATACTCATCAAAGAAAACATCCAACAAGATGATTTCTCAATTCTGAACATTTAGGCCCCAAATGCAATGGCACCCACTTTCATAAAAGAAACATTACTAAAGCTTAAATCACATACTGAACTTTATACATTAATAGTGGGAGACTTCAACAGCCCCTCCCCCCAATGGACATGTCATCCAGACAGAAACTAAATAGGGAAATATTCAAACTAGCAGATGTTATGACAGATATCTGTAGAACGTTTCATCCCAACACAAAAGAGTATACCTTCTCTGCGCCTCATGGGACATTCTTAAAAATTGACCACACAGTTGCTCACAAAGCAAGTCTCAAAAAGTACAAGAAAAGTTGAAATAACCCCCTGTTTCTTATCAGACCACTACAAATTAAAGCTAGCTTTAAACAACAATAGAAACAACAGAAAGCCTACAAATTCATGGAAATTGAACAACTCTCTATTCAATGATCACCGGGTCAAAGCAAAAATAAAGAAAGGAATTAAAAGACTTCCTATAATTCAATGAGAACGAATGGACAACCTACCTAAACTTATGGGACACAAGGAAAGCAGTACTAAGAGGAAAATTCATAGCACTAAGTGCATTCATAAAGAAATTAAAAGAGGATGTGCTACATTTACACAATGAAGTGTTACTAAGGTATTAAAAACAGCAACATCATAATACTTCTAACTGGATTAGCTGTAAAGTAAATGATAACCATGCTATAATCCACAGGTCCAAAGAAGCTGAGTAACAAGAAGGGCTCAAGGGAGATGAGTGAATCTCACTGAGAGGGAGAAGCAGAATTAGGTGGATGTTGAGAAAGGACTAGATGGGGGCTGAGGTAGGGATGGGAAACAGGAGAGATCAGATGTGAGAAGGATGGAGGAATAGAGTATTGAGAGAGACAAATGAAATCATGGATTATGTCTGGGATGAGCTAGAATCAAACACAATGGAAACTCCCAGGAATCCATGAGGATGACCCTCCCTAAGACTCCTAGCAATGGGGGATACAGAGCCTGAACTGGCCATTTCCTGTAACCAGGCAAGACTTCCAGTGGAGGGACTGAGACACCAACCCAGACACAAAACCTTCGACCTGGAATTTGTCCTCCTTACAAAATGTGCTGGAGTAAGGGTGATACAGAAATTATGGGAATGGCCAACCAACCCATGCCATGAGAGGGAGCCGACCCCTAAAACTGCTAGGAGGGCCAGAAGATGGGAGATGGATAGCCCAGAGATAAAAAATAGCACCAAGAATGAAAATCAATAAAATGATTTCTAACAATATTCTGCTATGCATTAGAGACTTAAAGAACTATATTAAATAGTTATGGAAAGAGTGGACAAGCTTGTCTTGACCCTGATTTTAGTGGAATTGCTTGAGTTCCTCTCCAGTTAAGTTGATGTTGGCTATGAGCTTTCTGTAAATTGCCTTTATTATGGTTGGGTATGATTCTTGTATCCCTAATCTCCCCAGGACTTTTATCATAAAAGGCCATTTCTGTATCCAATAAAATAATCATGTGGGTTTTGTCTTTCCATTTGTTTATATGGTGGATTATTGACTTACATATATTAAATCATCCCTGCATAAGCCTAAAAAAAGAAATTAAAGGCAAACGGGACAGACATCTGAAGAGGGAGAAAACAGGAAACAGGACAGGAGCCTACCGCAGAGGGCCTCTGAATGACTCTACCCAGCAGTGTATCAAAGCAAGTGCTGAGGCTCATAGCCAAACTTGGGCAGAGTGCAGGGAACCTTATGAAAGAAAGGGGAGATAGAAAGACATGGAGGGAACAGAAACTCCACAAGGAGAGCAAGAGAACCAAAAAATATGGGCCCCGGGGTCTTTTCTGAGACTGATACTCCAACCAAGGACTATGCATGGAGATAACCTAGAACCCCTGCACAGATGTAGCCCATGGCAGCTCAGTGTCCAAGTGGACATCCAAGTAATGGGAACAGGGGCTGTCTCTGACATGAACTCAGTGGTTGGTTCTTTATTTACCTTCCCCTGAGGGGAAGGGCACCCTTACCAGGCCACAGAGGAAGACAATGCAGCCAGTTCTGATGAGACCGGATAAGCTAGGGTCAGATGGAAGAGGAGGAGGACCTCCCCTATCAGTGGACTTAGAGAAAGGCATAGGAGGAGAAGAGGGATGGAGAATGGGATTGGGAGGGTATGAAGGAGGGGAATACAGGGGGATACAAAGTGAATAAACTGTAGTCAATATAAAAAATAAAAAGAAAAAAGAAATTAGAGAGCCCTCATTCTAGCAACTTAAGAGTACACCTGAAAGCTCCAGAACAACAAGAAACAAATACACACAAGAGGAGTAGATTGGAAGAAATAATCAAACTCAGGGCTGAAATCATAAAATAGAAACAAAGAGAACAATGTAGAGAACCAAGGAAACAAAGAGTTGTTTTTTTAGAAAATAAATAAGATTAATAAACCCTTATCAAGCAAACTAAGAGCAAAGATTGAATATCCAAATCAACAAACTCAGAAACAAAAAGGGGGACTTAACAATAGATACAGAGGAAATCCAAAGAATAATTAGATATAATTCAAAAACCTGAATCTCACAGAATTGGAAAACCTAAAAGAAGCTGATAAATTTATTGATGGATACCAATGGTAAATCAAGATCAGATAAACAATTTTAATAGTCCCGTAACTGCTAAGGAAATAGAAGCAGTTATTAAGAGTCTCCCAACCAAAAAATCCCAGGGCCAGTTGATTTCAGTGCAGAATGCTACCAGATTTTTTTCAAAGAAGACCTAATACATAACACTCCTCAAACTATTTCACAAAATAGAAACAGAAAGAACATCATTTTATGAGCCCACAGTCACCCTGATATCAAAATTACACAGACTCAAGAAAGAGAATTTTAGACCAATATGTCTCATAAACATTACTGTAAAAATACTATACTCAATAAACAAAATGAACCCCCAAAACATCAAAAAGATCATCCACCACGATCAAGTAGGATTAATCCGAGAGATGCAGGGATCATTAACATATAAAAATCTCTCAATGTAATCCAACGTGTAAGCAAACTGAATGAAAAAATGACCATCTCAGTACATGATGACAGAAATTGAACACCCCTTCATGATAAAAATCTTGGAGATACCAGGGACACAAGGCACCTACCCAAACATAATAAAGGCAACATACAGGGAGCATTTAGCCAACATCAAATTAAATGTACAGAAACTCAAAGCAGTTCTACTAAAATCATGGACAAGACAAGGCTGTCTACTCCCTCTGTAGCTATTCAGTATTAGTACTTGAAATTTTAGTTAGGGCAGTAAGACAACTAAAGGAGATCAAAGGAATATAATTTGGAAAGAAAAAAATTCAAAGTACTGCTATTTGCAGATGAGATGATAGTATACATAAGTGACCACAAAAATTTTATCAGAGAACTCCTACAGCTGATAAACACCTTCAGCAAAGTGACTGGCTACAAAATTACCTCAAAGAATCAGTAGTTCTCCTATATGCAAATAATAAATAGAATGAGGAAAAAAAATCAGGGAAACAACATCCTTTACAGTAGCCACAAATGATACAAAATATCTTGGTGTAACTCTAACCAAGCAAGTGAAAGATCTGTGTGACAAAAATTTCAAGTCTTTGATGAAAGAAACTGAAGCAGGTATCAAAAGATAGAAAGATCTCCCATGCTCATGGATTGGTAGGATTAGCATAGTAATATAGTAAAAAAAGTATTGTGGGAGCTGGAGTGGTCAAGGACACCACCAGAAAACCCACAGAATCAACTCACCTGGCCCATAAGAACCCACAGAGGTGAAACCAACAAGCAGGAGGCCTGCATGGGATTGACACAGGCCCTGAGCATACATGCTACTGTAGTATTGTTTGCTCTTCTCGTGGGACTTCTAACATGGGAGCAAGGAGTTGTTTCTGACTTTTTTAAATATAATTTTTATTTTTTATATTAATCCACAGGTTATTTACTTTGTATCCCAGCTGTAGCCCCCTCCCTCATTCCCTCCTAATCTCACCCTCCCTCCCTCATCTCCTCCCTGTCCCTCTCTAAGGCCACTGATAGGGAAGGTCCTCCTCCCCCTCCATCTGACCCTAGCTTATCAGGTCTCATCAGGACTGGCTGCAATGTCCTCCTCTGTGGCCTGGTAAGGCTGCTCTTCCCCCACCCCCGGTGGGGCGGGGGGGGGGATGTCAAAGAGCCAGCCACTGAGTTCATGTCAGAGACAGTCCCTGTTCCCCTTAGTAGGGAAATCCACTTGGATACTGAGCTGCCCTGGGCTATGTCTGAGCAGGGGTTCTAGGTTATCTCCATGAATGGTCCTTTGTTGGATAATCAGTCTCAGAAAAGACCCTTGTGCCCAGATATGTTTGGTCCTGTGGTGCTTTCCTCCTCTCCAGGTCTTACTAACTCCCCCTTCTTTCATATGATTCTGACTTTTCTGCCCGCTTTTGAGACTTCTTTTTCTCATATTGGGTTGCCTTATACAGTCCTAAAAGCAGGGGATGTGCTTAGTCTTAATGTAACCTGATATGCAATGTTTGGTTGATAAACATGGGAGGCCTGTCCTTTGCTGAGGAGAAAAGTAGGAGTAGTGGATGAAAGGCATAGAGCTGGTGGCAGGGAGGGACTGAGAGAAGAGGAGGGAGAAAACACTCTGGAGTGAGATGTAAAAACATAATAAAAATGTTCAATTTCACCAAAACATTAAAAAACAGAAAATTGAGGCGAAATTCTATGCATTCACAATTTTGACCAACTGAAAAACAAAATAGTTGAAATACCGCTTAATTCTAAAGTTCTGGCAGGAAATGTGGGTAATAGGTGTATTTGTGATTATTCACATTAGGGACTGGTGTCTTTAGAGACCATATTACATAGCCGTATATTTGCAAATGTGAGTGTTCTTCAACTTTCAGTACCATTTTTTCGGACTGTATTTATAAGAAAATCTGTTTCATGTCTCAGCTCCCGGCCAGGCAAAAAAAAAGAATATATCTAGTAGGATTGGGTGTCACACATCTTACCATGGATGAGGCCACGAGTTCTATCACCAAAGAAATTAAGAGGCTTATTCTTCTTTCTTGTCCTGTGTGTGTGTGTGTGTGTGTTTGCTCTGCACTCCTTCTGAGAGTCACAACTGAGTGGATAATCAAATCAAAGAACCATTCTTAGGCTCTATCCTATATCATTTATGAACATCATCTCAGATCTAGCAAATCTGCCAAATTCCTTAGAAGCCCTTTCATCTGCTTCTAAACCCATTCTTCCTTAACTTTCCTTCTCCCTCAGTAGAAAAGCCATTTCCGACCTGTGAATTGGCCTTTTCTGTCTTGGTTTCCTTTAAATATTCAATTTCCTTACTCAGTCTTATGTCTATAAACACACTCTAGATCATTATAATTAAATGTCATATTCATTAGCACTCCGAGGGGGAAAACTCTCATTTGATTTTTCAATCCTGCTTCTCCTCTTCCTTTTTTCAATATACAGCAACATCTTTGTTTCAATACACAGCAACATTTTTTTTCTGACTATGGAACTAACAGCATTGGGTTTACCATCAACTATTTTCTTCTACATCCATGTTAAATCTTTCAGAAAAATCTTGTTCAGCCATAGTGTGTTCCTGCCTTCTTGCTGGCAGGCCTCTGACTCAGGAAGTCTGCAGTGTGCAGCACATTTCTTGGGTCTGCGTGCTTCATGGTTTCACTCTTGCACTGTCCTCGCTGTCCTATGGCTCCCAGTCTCTCCTTCAGGTCTCTATTGTCATGTACTTAGAGCTGTTTCTCAACACCCAATACGTGTGACACTCTTGTTGCATTCTGGTGCTTCCAATGTTTCTTAACTTGATCTTTGAGTCTTTGTTGTGAACCACAGATTTTAAAAGGCTTTTTTTGGGCAGGTTCTTACTGGTGCCCATGAGTACATGATTACAGGAGTGTGCCATCATGCACAGCCCTCATGCTTCTTTGTAGCTCTCACTTACGTACCTGTCTATTTCGTTCCATCACATTATGCCTCTGTTGGACCAGAGACTTTGCTTATTCTATTGGACTTTTCAATGTCTAGAGGAATTCTGGGGGAAATAACAAATGGGTGTGTGCTCAGTGAATATAGAAAATTACAAACTCATTGTGTCCATTTTTAAATATTTAAATTTTTAAAATTTTTTGTGCTTATGTGTTTTGCCTCCATATATGTGTACCACGTGAATGTGGGGTGCCCACAGAGGCCAGAAGAGGGCACTGGAGTTACCAGTATTTGTGGGCCATATTGTGAGTGCCAGGAACTAGACCCAGGTCCTCTGAAAAAGCAGTAAGTGGTCTAAGTTGCTGAGTTATGTCTCCAGGCCCCACCAGCCAAGAGTTTAGCCAGATCTAAGTTAATGGGGTAGGCTTACCTCACTAGACGATAGGGTTTGTAATTTGTTTGCTAGCCCCAGTCCTTTCCAACAGGTGACTCACACCTACTTTTTGTCTTGGCTTTCATTTCCACTTGGGTATGACAAGCTGATCAAGCCACTTCTACCAAGCCAGTAAGCAGCTCTCCTCCATGTTTACTGCTCCCGTTTCTATCTCTAGGTTCTTGCTTCAGTTCCTTTCCTGATTTCCTTCAGAGATGGACTGTGATGTGGAAGTGTATAGTAAGAGCTGGAAAGGACAGGAACTCCACAAGGAGAGCAACAGAACAAGAAAATTTGAACACAGGGAACTTCCCAGAGACTCATACTCCAACCAAGGACTATTCATGGAGATAACCTAGAACCCCTGCACAGATGTAGCCCATGGCAGGTCAGTGTCCAAGTGGGTTACATAGTAATGGGAAGAGGGACTGCCTCTGACATAAACTGATTGGCCTGCTCTTTGATCACCTCCCCCTGAGGGGGGAGCAGCCTTACCAGGCCACAGAAGATGACAATGCAGCCACTTCTGATGAGAACTGATAGTCTAAGATCAGAAAGAAGGAGAGGAAGACCTCCCCTATCAGTGGACTTAGGGAGGGGCATGCATGCAGAAAGGGGAGGAAGGGTGAGGTTGGGAGGGGAGGAGGGAGGGGCTTATGGGGGGATACAAAATGAATAAAGTGTAATTAATAATAAAAAATAATAAAAAAAACTTGTCCGAACTGTTTTTTTGTTTTTGTTTTTGTTTTTAATCACTGTTTAGTTGCAACAACTGAAAGCAAACTACGACAGTACCAATGGATTCCAAAACCACAGATGTTGTCATTTAGGTCAAATACTGCTACTTCTGGCACCACTACCCTCTGGTTTCCACCTGGGCTTATACACCATTATGACTCCCTAAACTGGGGAGTGATTTACCCTCCTGACCCTCAGCAGTCCTCTTCTCACCAGGCCCAATCTTCCTTACCACTAGAGGACTTCATTACAACAGGTCTAGGAGGCTTTGTTCACCACCGTAGGGTTTACTAGGCCATTAGAAGTGAATATTGCTCTCATATCTATCACAGACTTTTCTCAGTGTCACACGCTGATCACACATTCCTGGTCAATTCTTCGCCTGTAACCTGGTGGTTTCTCTGTGCATTCTTGGAAAGTACCTGTCTCACCCCCATGCCCACCTTGATGAAAGCGTAGTATATGCAAGGACTGCTCAGTGTTCTAGTCTGTATTAGGTTTTAACAGAGATGAACTTGCCATAATGTAATTCTAGAACAATGTCAAGTCCCAGGTGTGGCCTCTTTCCTTACATCCAGATTCCACATGCCACATTAGGCTTTTCCCATATGTTCTTTGCCAGAATGTGATTTCAATCATATTACATTTCTGTCTAAAACCCTCTTGGGCTTCCTATCCCTCACAGATGAAAACCAAATCAGAATGCTCTAGGCAGCCCTGCATTAGTATGAAGTAAACTTTACCATGCATAAGAATCATTCTCAGATCTTGTAAGACTAAGATCTGCTTTCAGAGGCCTGGGGTGGAGCCGCTATATTTATGATCAACTCTCAGGCAGGGGCTCTTGCTGTCTCTTCAGCTGATTAACTGATTCTCTTCAGCCGATTAACTTTCTTTATCAGCTGAATCTCAGGAGGCAGACACTGCTTTTTACTTCTTACACTGTGCTTTCTATTTTATCATAGTTTTTAATAATAAATGTATTAATTTATTTTAAATTAAAGGAGGAACTAGTAGTGATACAGTTTTGTAGTTAAAAATCATTTACATACCCATTCTCTTGTTAATCTCCCAAAATATCCTAAAAGATAGGTTTTCGGCTCTGCTCATATTATTTATTGAAGATTTGCATATGTCATATTGTTTTATCATTACATACTTTTAAGTTTTTAAGGCGGGATCTTTCTATGTACTTTAGGCTGGTCTGGAACTCACAGTTCTCTTGTTTCAGCCTCCCAAAGCTGGGGTTACAAAAGAGAGTCAACCAAGCAGCTTTATTTAATGTTGAGAAAACCTACCATCACAGTAAAGAAAGAAATTCTTACCATCGTACTAAAACTCCCAAGGTCCAGGAAGAGTCTAAAATAAATTCTGTTTACAGAGCTTCTTTTGAAAAATCAACCTAGACTTAACTCCAGGGTGGGAGGCCTTCCCGGATCATGCTTCGTTTTCTATTAGGATCATTTCTTTGTCAATGAGTAAAGCGACATATTGGGGAAAAATGATCTGTAGATTGTCTCTTCAACATCCACACTAAGATCATATTTAAAATCTCATATCTATTACCATTTAAATGATGTTTTATATCCCTCTTGTCTTCCTCACCAGACTATAGCTCCTGAGCCTGGGGACTTCTTCCTGATGTTAAACTATTCTCCATTTTTTACCTAGGAGCCTGGTACAGAACTGGTATTTAGCAGATATTTGAAAATGGATACAAAAATGCATGAGTGAATACATGTTTGTTTTAAAATATTTCATTGAGAGTATTATGTGTGATGAAAGAAAATGAACTATCTCTAAGCTTTTCCTCTGAAAATGTAATATAATTACATGATAAAAATTCTATTAATACCCATCTTCAAAAATAGTATTTCTGTTTTTCTGTAGTGGGAAGTAATGCTAGGGGATTAATGAGGGCCTCATCTGCACTGAACACATTCTCTTGCATGAAAGTACTCCTTCCAACCTATAAAGCTCATTTTTGGTAGTAGATGAAGATGGTAGATGGTAGATAAAGAAAAACTATTTCTTCAAACCCTTTAGTAGACTTATCCATAAGCTCAAATTAACTTAATTTTATGAGTACCCACATAATAAACCCAAAACATCCATCCTTTCTCCCTTTCCCCAATATACAAACTTAACCACATACTGGTCCACTCTCTACTCCCAGCCTCCTATTCTGATGATACCATATTAATATTCCAGGAGCTACTGGTCCTTCTGAGAAAGACAAGAAAGCCATAATCTCCACTCAACACTTTTGATGAGAAACTGGATTTGTATGAGGGCAAAGTCATCAGAGGATGCTTCAGGCAGAGCAAGGCCATGCATTTTCTCCCCTGGTGTCTTCTGCTAACATGCTAAGAATATTTCTTATAAAAACCATTAATGTTTGTAGAGATGGGTCCATAATCAGCATCAGTTCTCAAGGCAAGGATGCCAATGTGGCAACAGCAAAGATTATTTAGGTTGATCCCAGAGGCTGACAGCCATCTTCAAACCCGAAGCAGAGGAATCAGAATAGTAAGCCTTCCTCCAGCAGAGCATTTACATTCTGAGCAGGAAGCTCAGACCTGGGGTCAGAACTATTCTGAGATGAAAAGTCACAGAGAAAAGTCAACACTACCACTGCCACTGATGACAGCCATTCATTTGTTTGTTTGTTAACTTATTCATTCCATGGACACCTAATAAATATCAACCACACCTAGCCACTGGTAATAATTTAAGAAAAAAACCTACCCAGTTCCATCATGGAGGCTTCTGGGACCTGAATTATTTGTGTATATTTGTAAATAAACTACATCTAGAATGAAGAATAGCTTTTAATTATTTTCTTTTCAAATGTGAAAAGACATTTCTGAGGCTTTTAAATATACCTACTTCTAAATGATGGTTATAGAAAAATAATCAGATAAAGATTTTTCCCTTTGGAAAACAGAAACATCAACTCGCAGGGAACTTATTTGTTGACAAGATTAAATTTTTCTTTCAAATAGCTTTAGATAATCACAAGTAAAGATAAAGTTTTAGTTTAAAAACAAATGCTTTATAGAAAGAGCCATAAGTTATTTAAATGGATTGGATAACATGAATGATATTTGGAATGGGATTTGGGAAAATTTATTTAGTTTTCATGTTTATAAGTCTTTAATCCTTTTCTCAACTAAAGAAGAACACCAGTTTTTAGTTTTGGATGTTTAAGGGAAATTATTGGTGAGATATCACAGAGTATTTGGAGTTTCCTTTATGAAGATGTTGAGTTGCTTAAAACAGTAAAAATATAATTTGACTAAATCTTTGATGTCTGAATTACAATACACACGAAAGAAATCTCAACTTATCCATGACCGTGTTGAAGACAACCTGATGAAGACCATAGATGAAGAGCACAGTACCTTCTGAATGCCTGCTTGGGACTCCAGAACATTGTTCTCCGATCCATTGCTTCGGTTGATCATTCGCCACATCTGGGAATACATGCTGTCTCTCTCAAATGGATTCAGCCCTTTCATGCGGACATGCTGATATACTGCAGAGTCCAAAACTGTGCCGTAAGGGATATCTGTTTGCTTTGACAGATCTTGAAGAGACCTTGGTAATTGGGAGAAAAGAGAGACATAAGAAAGAGTGCTAAATATTGTCAAGTACAAATAAAACTGAAGGAACAAACACACTATTTATCCAAAGCCAGATACAAAACAACTTTTTTTTTTAACTTGTGGTTACTTAATATTGAAATGTAATGTTTAAGGAGAACTGCCTTTAAGTTACACATGACAAATTACCAAGAAACAGCATAGTTAGCAAAGTAAAGGTGAAGGTTTTAGTACTAATGCTTTGTGCGTGTGTGCAAGCTTCATGGGGGAAATTGAGCTATCTCATCAAAGTAGTGGCAAATCAGCAGTGACAAACTTAGTTGTTCAACTGTCTCCCTCAGTGACAAGGCTTTAATGTTTTTTTATAACATAATTGTGTTTCATATAAACAGCATGTTTTGAAGTTTAATAAATACTTAAAACCTAGTATTTATGATAGTCATTACTGGGTGGATAATATATAATGACAAGCAGGAGACATACATCATCCCGATGGGAATGCCTAACATTCACAACTATTTCATCAAGATGAGATGGGTTAAGAAAATAAATGAACAAGGAGACACAGTCAGTGAGGGACCAAGCAAGTATCCAAATACAGAGCAGGAATCCCCGAAGGTATTTCCACTTTAAGATGCTGATGCTTCTATGTTTCTTTGGTCATATTTTATCTATGGTGTGTACTCCTGTGTGTACGCGTTCACTTGTGTGTGTGTGTGTGTGTGTGTGTGTGTGTGTGCATACCTCTGTGAATGTGTGAAGGAGAGAGAGAGAAAGAAGAGAACCAGGAATAGAAAAAAAAAAAGGTCGACAGAGGAAGAAAATAGAGACAAAGACAGAGAAAAGACTGTTCTTATGAAGTTCCAACAGGACACATTTCATTCAGAATATATTTTCAGTTTTAATTATAATTCTCTAAAATTTCAAAACAGTCATTGATTTGAAAGTAGTATATATGATGAGTTTCCTTCAATTTAAGTTTGTTGTTGTTGTTTGTTTGTAAACAAAAAATCTATTTGGGATTTCCAGGCAAAATAGTAGAATAGAAGCCAAGTAAATCCAGTGACTGAATACAGTTTGGAAACTAAAGAGAATAGGAATATTTAATCACTCCATCTGTTATTTATCCAAGTCTTAGGTTTGACTTGATCAACACTCAAACAATCCTTGCCCTTTGTTCCTTCCCTTTTATTATATCTTTCTTTTTTAATTTTTATTTTTTATATTAATTAGTTTATTTATTTTGTATCCCAGCTGTAGCCCCCTCCTTCATTCCCTCCCAATACCACCCTCCCTTTCTCATCTCCTCCCTGCCCCTCTCTAAAGACACTGACAGGGGTGGACCTCCTCCCTTCCATCTGACCCTAGTTTATCAGGTTTCATCAGGACTGGCTGGAATGTCTTCCTCTGTGGCCTGGTAAGGCTGCTCCTCCTTTGAGGCAGGGTGAGGGGATCAAAGAGCCTGCCTCTGAGTTCATGTCAGAGACAGTCTCTGTTCCTCTTACTAGGGAACCCCCCTTGGGTGTGAAGCTGCCATGGGCTACGTCTGAGCAGGGGTTCTAGGTTATATCCATGCATGGTCCTTGGTTGGAGTCTCAGAAAAGACCCCTGTGCCCAGATATGTTTGGTCCTTGTGGTGCTCCTGTCCTCTCCATGTCTTACTAACTCTCCCATCTTTCATATGATTCCCTGCACTCTGCTCAAGGTTTGGTTATGAGTCTCAGTATCTGCTTTGATACACTGCTAGATAGAGTCTTTCAGACTCCCTCTATGGTAGGCTTCTGTCCTGTTTCTTGTTTTCTTCTACTTCCAATTTCCATCCCATTTGTCTTTCACACATGGTATATGCTCACTTTTAAGTGGATACTAGATCTATAAGATAGGATAAACATACTAAAATCTGTACACCTAAAGAAGCTAAACAAGAAGGAGGTCTCAGGGTAAGATGATCATTACATCTTTCTAACACCCTACAAACACCTTATCTTTCCAGCAGGGGCTAGCCTCTCAAATGCCAATGTAGGGTGAGACAGCTGGTCAGCCAGTTCCAGGTACACCCTAAATACAGCTTTAAAAAAAAGTAATTAATTTAATTTTTATGTTTTACAATTTATTCATTTTATAACCAGATTGTAGCCCCCTCCCTTATCTCCTCCCAGTCCCACCCTCCCACTTTCTTTTGCCTAATTTCCTCCCCTAGTTCACTGAAAGGGGAAGCCGTCCTCCACTACCATCTGACCCTAATCTATCAAGTCTCATCAGGACTGCCTGGGTCCTCCTCTTCTCCTGTGGCCTGGCAAGGTCTCCCACCAGGGGGAAATGATTAAAGAGCAGGACACTAAGTTGATGTCAGAGACAACCCCTGCTCCCCTTACTAGGTATCCCACATGGAGACTGAGCTGCCTATGGGCTACATCTGAGCAGGGTGTCTAGGTCTTCATAACTCATGGTCCTTGGTTAGTGCATCATTTTCTGCAGTGCCCGCTGGGCCGAGATTTTTGGCTTGGTTGGTCTCCTTGTGATGCTCCTGGCCTCGCCAGGTCTTTCTATCCCTGCTTCTTCTATAAGAATACCTGCTCTCTGCTGAAAGTTTGGCTGTGAGTTTCTGCATCTGATTCGATCCTCTGCTGGGTGTAGTCTTTCAGAGGACATCTATGATAGGTTTTTGTCCTGTTCCCTCTCTTTCACTGCTTCTGGTGTCTATCCTGTTTGCTCTTCTGGTTAAGAATTAAGCATTCTTACTAGGATCCTCCGTATTTTTTTAGCTTCTTGAGGTCTGTGGGTTTTAGTATGGTTATCCTATAATATATGGCTAATATCTGCTTATAAGTGAGTACATACCATGTATGTATTTCTGCTTCAGGGTTACCTCACTTAGGATGACCTCTTCTAGTTTCATCCATTTGCCTGCCAATTTCATGATTTCCTTGTTTTTTAACAGCTGTGTAGTAGTCCACTCTATAAATATACCACAATTTCTGTATCCATTCTTCAGTTAAGTGACATCTAGGTTGTTTGCAGATTCTGGCTATTACAAATAAAGCTCTTATGAACATAGCTGAGCAAATGTCCTTATTGTATGATTGAGCATCTTTTAGGTATATGAGTGGTATAGCTGGGTCTTGAGGTAGAGCTATTCCCAGTTTTCTGAGAAAACACCAAAATTGATTTCCAACGTAGGTGTACAGATGTGCACTCCCACCAGAAATGGAGGAGGGTTCCCCTTTCTCTACATTCTTTCCAACATGTGTTGTCACTTGAGATTTTTATCTTAGCCATTATGATGGATATAAGGTGAAATCTCAGAGTTGTTTTGGTTTGCATTTCACTGATTACTAAGGACCTTTGAGCATTTCTTTAAGTGCCTCTCTGCCATTTGATATTCGTCTGTTGAGAATTCTCTTTTTAGCTCTGTGCTCCATTTTTAAATTAGATTATATGATTTGTTGATGTTTAATTTCTTGAGTTCTTTATATATTTTGGATATTAGCCTTCTGTCAGATGTAGGGTTAGTGAAGATCTTTTCTCAGTCTGTAAGCTGCCATTTTGCTCTCTTGGCAGTGTCCTTTGCTTCATAGAGGCTTTTCAGTTTCATGAGGTCCCATTTATTAATTGTTGATCTTAGAGACTGAGCTGTTTGGATTATGTTCAGTAAGTTTTTTCCTATGCCAAAGAGTTCAAGGCAAGACCCCAGTTTTCTTCTAACAGATTTAGTGTGTCTTGTTTTATGTTGAGGTGTTTGACCCACTTGGACTTTAATTTTGTGCAGGGTGATAAATATTGGTCTATTTGCATTTTTCTATATGTTGACATTCAGCTAGACCAGCATCATTTGTTGGAGATGCTATCTTTTTCTTCATTGTATGGTTTTGGCTCCTTTGTAAAATATCAAGTGTCTGTAGGTGTGTGGGTTTATTTCTGGGTCTTTGATTCAATTCCATTGATCCACCAATCTGTTTGTATACCAGTACCATGCAGAATTTTATTACTATTGCTTCATAGTACACTTTGAGATTGAGATACTTCCTAAAGATCTTTTATTGGACAGGATTTCTTAGTACTTCTGGGTTTTTTTGTTTTTCCATATGAAGTTGAGAATTTTTCTTTCTAGTTCTGTAAAGAATTTTGTTGGTATTTTGTGGGAATTACATTGAATCTTCAGATTGCTTTTGGTAGAATGGCCATTTTTGCTATTTAAATCCTATCAATCCATGGGCATGAAAGATCTTTCCATTTTTCTGTTATCTTCTTCAATGACTTAAAGATATTTCATATAAGTCTTTCACTTGCTAGCTTATAATTACACAAAGATACTTAATATTGGGTTTTTTTGTGGCTGTTGTGAAGTGTTGTGAAGTTATTGCTTCCCTAATTTCTTTATCAGCTCATTTGTCTTTTGCATACATGAAGGTTACTGATTTTTTTTTTTAGTTACTTTTGTATCCAGCCACTTTGCTGAGGTGTTTATCAGCTGTAGGAGTTTTGTCGTAGAATTTGAGGCTCACTCATGTATCCTATCATATCATCTGTGAATAGTGATCCTTTCTGATTTGTATCCCCTTGATCTCCTTTTGTTGTCTTATTGCTTTAGCTAGGACTTCAAGTACTATGTTGAAGAGATATGGAAAGAGTGGACAGACTTGCTTTGTCCCTGATTTCATTAGAATTTATTTAAGGTTTTCTCTGTTTAGTTTGATGTTCACTACATGCTTGCTATATATTACCTTTGTTATGCTTAAGTTTGTGCCTTGTAAATACCTGATCTCTCCAAGACTTTAAACAAAAATGGGTGTTGGATTTTCTCAAATGCTTTTTCAGCATGTAAGGAGATGAGTGTATGGGTGTGTGTGTATGTTTTCTTTCAGTTTGTTTATATGGTGGATTACATTGATGGAGTTCCATATATTGAATCATCTGTGCGTGTCTGGGTTGAAGCCTACTGGGTCATAGTGAATGATATTTTTGATGTGTTCTTAGATTGTTTGCAAGTATTTTATTGAGTTTGTTTGCATCAATGTTTATAAGGAAAGTAGGTCTGAAATTCTTTCTTTGTTGGGTCTTTGTGACGTTTAGGTATGAAGGTGACTGTGGCCTCATAAAATGAGTTTGATAATGTTCCTTCGTTTCTAGTTTGTGAAAGAGTTTGAAGAGAATTGGTGTTATCTCTTCTTTGAAGGTCTGGTAGAATTCTGGGCTGTAATCATTTGGCCCTGGGCTTTTTTTTTTTTTTTTTTTTTTTTTTTTTGGATGGGAGAGTTCTGATGACAGCTTCTATTTCCTCAAAATTATTTAGTTCATTTACCTGATCCTGATTTAACTTTGGTAAGTGGAATCTATCAAGAAAATTGTTCATTTCATTTAGATTTTCAAATTTTGTAGTGTATAGGCTTTGAAGTAAGACCTAATGATTCTTTGAATTTCCTCAGTGTCTGCTGTCATGTGCTCCTTTTTATTTCTGATTTTGTTGATTTGGATGGTGTCTCTCTGCCTTTTAGTCAGTTTAACTGAGGGTTTGTCTGTCTTACTGATTTTCTCAAAGAACCAGCTCTCGGTTTCATTGATTCTTTGAATTATTTTGTTTGTTTCTAATTTATTAATTTCAGCCCTTAGTTTATTTTTTTAACAGTGGTCTACTCCTCTTATGTGTGTCTTCTTCTATTTATTTCTAGAGCTTTCAGGTGCTGTTAAGTTGCTTGTATAAGATGTCTCCAATTTCTTCTTGAAGGCACTTAGTGCTATGAACTTTTCTTTTTTTAATTTTTATTTTTTAATATTAGTTACAGTTTGTTACCTTTGTATCCCTGCTGTATCCCACACCCTCTTTCCCTCCCAATCTCACCCTCCCACCCTCATCTCCTCAATGCCCCTTTCCAAGTCCACTGATAAGGGAGAACCTCCTCCCCTTCCATCTGATGCTGGTTTATCAGGTGTCTTCAGGACTGGCTGCAAAGTCCTCCACTATGGCATAGCAGGGCTGCTCCTCCCCGGAGGAAGTGGGGGTGGTGGTTAAAGAGCCCACCATTGAGTTCATGTCAGAAACATGAACTTTTCTCTTAGCACTGCTTTCGTTCTGTTCCATAAGTTTTGGTATGTTGTGCCTTCAAATTCATTGAATTCTAGGTAGTCTTTAATTTTTCTTTATTTCTTCCCTGACCCAGTTGTTGTTGAGTAGGGAGTTGTTTAGTTTCCAAGCATGGATAGGATTTTTGCTATTTCTGTCGTTGTGAGGTCCAGGTTTAGTCCATGTGGTCTGATAGGCAACAAGGGATTATTTCAAACTTGTATCTGTTTGCTTTGTGATCTCTTCTATGATAAATTTTGGAGATGTATCCATGAAGTGCTGAGAAGAAGGTATATTCTTTTATGTTTGCATGAAAAGTTCTGTAGATGTCTGTTAGGTCCATTTGATTCATGACCTCTTCAGTGTCATTGTTTCTTTCTTTAATTTTTGTTTTGTTGACCTGGACTTTGCTGAGAGTGGGGTGTTGAAGTCTCCCACCACTAATGTATGGTTTAAGTTTTATTAATGCTTCTTTTACAAATGTGGGTGCCTTTGTATTTGGGCATAGATGTTCAGAATTGAGATGCCTTCTTGGTAGAGTTTTCCTTTGATCCGTCTAAAGTGTCCTTTCTCATCTCTTGATTAATTTTGGTTGAAAGTATATTTTATTAGATATTAGAATGGCTACTCCTATTTGCTTCTTGGTTCCATTTGCTTGGAAAAGCTTTTGCCAGCCCTTTCCTCTCAGGTTGTGTCTGTTTGTTAGTCTGTTTTTTTTTTTTTTTTTTTGTTTGTTTGTTTGTTTTTTTTTTTGAGAGTCCATTGATTTTGAGAGAGATTAATGAGCAGTGACTGTTAGTTCCTTTTTCTTTGATGTTGGTTGCAGTACTGTTTTTGTGTGCTGCTCAACTTTTGGTTTTGCTGTAGTGAAGTTACTTATATCCTGTGGGTTTCTTTTTTTGGGGGGGGGATTAATTTTCTCATGTGGGAGTTTTCCTTCTAGAGTTTTCTGTATGGCTAGGTTTTGCATAGATACTGTTTCAATTTGGTTTTGTCTTGGAATATCTTGTTTTCTCCACCTATGTTTGAAAATTTTGCTGGGTATAGTAGTCTAGACTGGCATCTGTGGTCTCTTAGAGTTTGTAAGAAGTTTGCCCTGGCCCTTCTGGCTTTTATGGTCTCTGCTGAGAAGTCTAGTGTGATTCTTATAAGTTTGCTATTATATGTTACTTGGCATTTTCCCTTGCATCTTTTAATATTTTTTCTTTTTTTTATACATTTCCTGTTTTAACTATTATGTGGTGGGAGGATTTTCTTTTCTGGTATGATTTATTTGGTGTTATGCAGGCCTCTTGTACGCTTATAGGCATCTCTTTCTAAAGACTGGGGAACTTTTCTCCTATGATTTTGTTGAAAATATTATCTGGTCCTTGGAGCCATGAATCTTCTCTTTCCTTCTATTCCTGTTATGCTTAGGTTTCTCCTTTTCATGGTGTCCTTGATTTGTTGGATGTTTTGTGTCAGGATTATTTTTAATTGGATTTAACATTTTCTTTCACAAAAGCATTGATTTCTTCCATTGTTTCTTCTACACCTGAGATTCTTTTCCCAATCTCTTGTATTCTGTTAGTGATGCTTACCCTGTAGTTACTGTTTTCTTCCCTAAGTTCTCCCTTTCCAGGATTTCTTCAGTTTGTGCTTTCTTTAATGTTTCTATTTCCATCTTCAGATCTTGAACCATTTTGTCGATTTCCTTCACCTGTTTGTTTATATTTTCCTGCTTTTCATTAATATGGATTGTCCAATTCCTTCATCTGTTTGTTTGACCTTTCCTGTTTCTTTCAGCGATTTAATTATTTCCTTTCTAAAGGCCTCAGTCTGTTTGACTGAATCTTCCTGTATTTCTTTACAAATTTTTAGTTCTTCTGTTACATTCATAAACATAGATTTAAGGTTATTTTCTTGTTTCAATTGTGTTGGGGCATCCACGGTTACTTGTCTTTGGATAACTAGGTTCTGGGGATGCCATATTGCTTTGGCTTTTATTGATTGTGTTTTCACCCAGATGTGTAGCCATCTGGTGTCTCCGGTGTTGGGTGTTAGATCGTGTTGCCTACAGGAGTTCTAGTGGATGCAGGAAGGGCCCTGGGCTGGAAGCCGGGTATTCCTGCAGGAGCCCTTCTAGATTGGTGGGAATGACCTCAGATTGGTGGGTGGTTCTCAGGGAACTGACTGTGGGTCTCCTCAAATGTTTGATTCTGGGGACCATGTGGATTCTTCGGGAGCTCAGGGATCTTCCTTTCAAAGAGGATAGTCCTGGAGTCAGCTGCCCTGGCTGGCACTGACTTTCTTGTTCTGAGGTTAGTGAGACTAGCCACTGTGCTCAGACACTGTGCACCCTGGCCACAGTCTTTTTTAGAGAAACTGTGAGGTCAAAGGTCTTACTGGTTTTCTTAGGGAGAGGGATTGAGCTTTGGAGCAGTGTCTGGGGTTGTTTCCATGGGTCCCAAGCGTCAGGAGGGCTGAGGTTGGAGCAGCTCTCTTGGGATGGCAAGGGTGGGCCCCAAGTTTTGTGCCCACACCCCAGGTGCTAGAAAGTATCCCCTCCAATGGACGGTGATTTGGGTGCCTGAGTTTGGAACCTAGAGCCACTGGTGTTGGAGGGTGACTGTGGCGTATGAGAGTGGGCACCGAGTTTGGAGCCGCACATCCCTTGGTACTGTATTCACTTCACAAGTCGGTGAGAGTGGGTGCCCGAGATTGGGTACACGAGCCTCCAGTACCTAGAAGATGTCCATGGGATGGTGAGAGTGAGTGCCTGGGTTTGGGGCCTCACTCTCAGTACTAGAAGGTATCCACTCCATGGACAGTGAGAGTGAGCCTCAAGGTCAGAGGCAGGAGCTGCCAGTACCATGAAGATATCCACAGATGGTGGGCTTCGGTGGGTGGCCTAGGATTGCAGCTGTGCCAGGCAGGAGCCCAGGAGTTTTTCCCAGTATTAAGTGGGTGGCCTAAAGATGGACCCTTGTGTTTTCCCGTGGGTTCATCTCTCATCTGAGAAACACTGATGTTGGTGTTTTGGGGTCCACAATATGGCCTGTCAGTCACTCTGCTCTCACTGCTGAGCTGCTGTTCAGATACTTTGCATGGTTGGCATTGCCATCTTCCATCCCCTCAAATACAGCTTTCTTTAATCGGACAATTATGTATTTGGACTTTTTTCCTCATGGTTCTCATGCTTAACAGAATAAATTCCTCTATCATTGGACCAAATAACATTATCTACATTCAGAAGACTGTAAGACAATAGCATCCACCACCATGCTGCCATCTTTCCCCAGGCAAATGGGGACAAAAGACTCCTACCTGAAAATCTACAAAGGTGAATGTTAAGGATTTCATAGGGGTTTCAAGTGACTGTTGCCATGGACATTATCAGTGCCACAATACAAAAGAGGAACCTATGCTTTTGAAGCTTAACATAAACTCTAAATAGGACTTTGGGTACCACACATCTACCAACTTGATGGGAACACAACCAGTCGGACAGAGAAGACTTGTATTGAGTTATCCACAGCCCACAGAACAAAGTCAAGAAAACTCCAATCTCAAGGGCAGCTGAAAATCAACATGAAAATAATGGGACCCATTAAATGTAACAGAAGCACAGTCTAATATCCACAAGTGTATCAGTCAAAGAGAGCAATTAAGCATTCAAGCAATTGGACTCCCACTTTTTAAATTTTGATCCAGCTCTTCTTCTCTACTATACAAAATCAACAAAATGACAGAAGGAAATACTTACATTTCAAAAATAACTCTGAGTATTGATGGTCACAATTTACCCATCAAAAGACAAAACAGTTTCCATTAGATGACAGAACTTTAATTTCTACTGTTTTCAAAAAATGTACCTTGTAGTGAAAAGAAAAAGGAAAAAAAGGGCTCCAAGCAAAGGAATCAAGCAATCAAGTGCTGCTGTTTGAACATCTGACAAAATAGATTTCAAACCAATTATTATTAGGAGAGATAAAAAAAGCCACTTCTTACTTATTGAAAAAGATTGACTCATAATAAAATTTATAATTCTCTAAATATATATGTCCCAAATAGAGGCTCATCCAACTTCTTAAAGCAAACATCATAGGATTAAAAATCATAGATTAACCCAAACAAAGTAATAGCAAATGACTTCAATATCTCACTCTCAGCATTTGACAGATCAACTGTACAAAAGATGAATGAAGAAATACTGGAATTAAATAACATCATAGATCAAATGGACATAACAAATATCTACAGACCATTCTACCAAAATGCCCAGGAATGCATATTTTTCTCAGCACCCCACCCCACAGCACCTTCTTTAAAATAGATCACATACTAGGATGGAAAAGCAAATCTTTTTTTTTTTTTTTTTTAGAGCATTATGATGGCTTGAATTTATTGACCATGGATTTGAGCATAATTTGTACCAAACACCTAAGAAATTCAAGGATAATTCTGGCTTTGCCTGTTCTTCTTGTTTGAAGGTAGTTTTTTGATTTTTTTTTATTAATTACACTTTATTCACTTTGTATCCCCTCTGTAACTCCCTTAAACCTCCCCTCCCAATTCCTCCATTCCTTCCCCTTCTCCACACATGCCTCTACCCAAGTCCACTGAAAGGTGAGGTCTTCTTTTCCTTCCTTCTGATCCTAGTCTTTTAGGTCTCATCAGAAGTGGCTGCATTGTCTTCCTCTGTGGCCTGGTAAGGCTGCTCCCCCCTCAGGGTGAAGTGATCAAAGAACAGGTCAATCAGTTCATGTCAGAGGCAGTCCCTCTTCCCATTACTATGGAACCCACTTGGACACTGAACTGCCATGGGCTATATCTGTGCAGGGGTTCTAGGTTATCTCCGTGCATGGTACTTGGTTGGAGTTAAAGGAGATCAAGGGGATACAAATTGGAAAGAAAGAAGTCAAAGTATCACTATTTGCATATGATATGATAGTATACCTGGGTGACCCCAAAAATTCTAGCACAGAGCTCCTACAGCTGATAAACACCTTCAGCAAAGTGGCTGGATACAATATTAACTCAAAAAAATCCGTAGCCTTCCTGTATACAAAAGACAAAAAGGCTGAGAAAGAAATTAGGGAAACAACATCCTTTAAAATAGCCACAAAGGACATAAAATACCTTGGTGTGACCCTAACCAAGAAAGTCAACGACCTGTATGAAAAAAATTTTCAGTCTCTGAAGAAAGAATTAGAAGAAGATATCAGAAAATGGAAAGTTCATGGCTTGGCAGGATTAACATAGTAAAAATAGCCACTTTACTAAAAGCAATCTACAAATTCAACACAATTCCCTTCAACTTACCAACACAAGTCTTTACAGACCTTGAAAGAAAAATTATCAACTTCATATGGAATAACAAGAAACCCAGAATTACCAAAACAATCCTCTACAATAAAAGATCTTCTGGAGGTATCTCCATCCCTGATCCCAAGTTGTACTAAATACTAAAAACTGCATGATACTGGCATAGAAACAGACTGGTGGATCAATGGAATCAAATAGAAGACCCTGAAATAAACCTACATACTTATGGACAGCTGATTTTTGACAAAGATACCAAAACCATACAATGGAAAAAAGATAACATCTTCAACAAATGGTGCTGGTCTAACTGGATGTCTACAAGCAGAAAAATACAAATATATCCACATTTATCACCCTGCACAAAACTAAAGTCCAAGTGGATCAAAGACCTCAATATAAAACTAGACACATTAAACCTGTTAGAAGAAAAGTCTAGAAGAGCCTGGAACTCATTGGCGCAGGAGACAAGTTCCTGAACAGAACACCAACAGCACAGGCTCTAAGATCAACAATTGATAAATGGGACCTCATGAAACTGAAAAGCTTCTGTAAAACAAAGGACACTTTCATCAGAACAAAACACCTATCTACAGTTTGGGAAAAGCAAATCTGAACAAACAGGAAAACTGAACTATCACCTGTATTCTGATCACAACGGGATTATAAAACTAGATAAGAATGACAAGAAAAACCAGATCAAAAACATAAATTCATGGATATTAAACAACACAGTTCTGTGTGGTACAGGGTCATTTGGAAATCAGGAAGGAAATTTAAGGGTTCCAGAAAGAAATGATAATTAAAATACAACATACTCAAATTAATGGGACACAGTGAAGGTTATCTTAGGATGTTTAGACTGTAAGTGTTCACATTAAAAAACCAGATAGATCACAAATAAACAACTTCATAATGAATCATAAAATGTGGAAAAACAAGAACAAACCAATCCACAAAGCAGTAAGTGAAGAGAAATAGTAAAGATTGGGTCTGAAATTAAGGAAATAGAAATTTTAAAAATAAAAATGAATCAGTGAAATACAGCTGGTTCTTTAAAATAGAGAAAAAGAATGACAAACTTAGCTAGTTTAAATAGAAGAAAGAGATGACCCAAGTTAATAAAATTGGAGATGAAAAAGGTGATATTATAAAAGGACACTGAAGATATTCAGAGATTCATGAGAACACAACTCAAAAATCTATATTCCACTAAATTGAAAAAATCTGAAAGAATATGGATTCTTAGATGTATAATTCCTCCTGTAGTTAAGCCAATGTTAAGTAAGTTAGATCTATAAAATCAATGAGAGAGGAGCAATAAATAAAAAACTTTCAGCTCAAAAAAGGACTTAGATTCAGTGCAGAATTCTAGCAGATGTTCAAAGGAAAAAACTAACACCAATAATCCTCAAATAATTTTTTAAATGGAAGGGACAATTACAAACTCCTTTAGAGAGCCAGTATCATCCTGTTACCAACAACAGATCAAGATTCAACAACAACGAAAAGGGAGAAATTTATCAGCCAATCTCTTGGATGAACATAGACTTAAAAGTTCTCCATAAAGTACTTGCAAAATTGACTTTATTCCAGGGATTCAGGAATAGTTCAATATACATAAATCAACAAATGTACTCAATCACATAGATAAACTCAGAAATCATATAATCATTTCAATTAATGTGGAAAAGGCCTTTGACAAAAATCCAACATCCTTTCATGGTAAAAACCCTAGCGAGATTAAGTGTAGAGGGAATATATCTACAGACAACTGATGTTATCTAACACAAACAGATGACCATCATCATACTAAATGGATAAAAACTCAAAGCATTCCTTAAGATCAGGAAGATGCTCAGAGTGTCTTCTTCCACATCTCTTCTCTTCCTCCTCCCCTTCTTTCTCCTCTTCTTCTTCCTCTCCTCTTGCCTCCTCATCTTCCTCCCCTTCTTCTTCCTTCTTTTCTACTGCTTCTTATGTTGGTTTTTTTTCAAGACAGATATTCTCTGTGTAGCTCTGGCTGTCCTGGAACTTACTATGTAAACCAGGCTGGGCTCAAACTTAGAGATCCACCTACCTCTGCCTCCTAATGAAGATTAAAGGTGTGCATCACCACTGCCTAGGTCTTATGCCACCACTCTTTAATGTAGTACTTGATATTCTATCCCAAGCAATTAAGCAAGAAATTAACTAAAGGGTACACAAATAGGATAGAAAAAAGTCAAACCATCCTTATTTGCAGAGAACTTGATTTTACTCATGGAAGACACACAAAAAAAATGTACAAGAAAACTTCTAGAGTTCATGAACATGTTCCACAAAGTGACAGTTACAAAATAAGCATATCTTAATCAGTAGCCTTCCTACATACTAAGAAAACTCAAGCTAGGACCAAGTAAGATGCTTCTTCCCTGCTGTCTAACTTTCACAGTACTAGAAAAAACACTGCAGTCCACTGAAAGTGGGAAGAGTCATTAACATTTTTACCCAGCTCTGAACCCTGTGAACTGCAGTAATGATTGGCTGTATAGGCTTCTTGGTACAATAGTGGCAAGAGCGTTATGGTGGCTATAACGCTTTAACTATTTTTAATCTGGAACTTAAGGTTGGCTCAACAAGAGGAAACTCATGACTTATACTGTAAATCTTGCCAAGTGCCCATAGCTGTAGAGTTGATAGGTCTACTATTATTCTGCTAAATGGACAAAGTACCCTCTAAATTTTTATCTTTCTACCAATTGATTAGTACAGAGAAGTGTCTTTGTGCATTGGATGGTAGTTAATGAGAAAACTCATAACTATTCAAAGTACAAAGAATAAATGTCAGGTGAGGGCTCAGGTACAAATGGTACAACTATATTACAACCTCTCTCCCAGGCTCAGGGACTATTGAAGAAGAAAGGGTAGAATTTATATGAGGCAGGACTAGAGTACCAGAGTAAAACAATGTCATCAGGACTAGGCAGGACTGCTGCCCTCGTGAACTCACAATAGCTGTGTTTGCTTGAACAAGACTTGCACAAATGAAAGACCTGTATGAGAAAATATTCAAGTCTCTGAAGAAAAGAAATTGAAAAAGATATCAGAATATGGAAAGATCTCCCATGCTCATGGATAGTAGAACGAACTGAAATGTAAAAATGGCCATTGTACAAAGAGAAATCTACAGATTCAATGCAATTCCCATCAAAATTCCAGCATAATTTTTTATAGACCTAGAAAGAACAATTTTTTAACTTCATATGGAAAAAAAATAACTCAGGATAGCTAAAAAACAAACAAACAAAAAACAAAAAAAACTCCTGTACAATAAAAGAATTTCTGAAGGTATTACCATCCCTGATTTTAATTGGTATTCTTCCATGGTATTGGCAAAATAAGAAAAAAAAAAGCAGATAAATGGAATCGAATAAAAAACCCAGAAATAAACCCACACACCTACAAAAACTTCATTTTTTACAAAGAATCCAAAGCCATATAGTGAAAAAAAGAAAACATCTTCAAGTAATGGTGCTGGTCTAATTGTATATCTGCATGTAGAAAATGCAAATAGATTCATATTTATTACCTTGCACATAACTTAAATCCATGTGGATCAAAGACCTTAACATAAAACCAGACAATATAAATCTAATATAAGAGAAGTTGGAGAATAGCCTTGAAGGCTTTGGCATGTGATACAACTTCCTGAACAGAACAAAGACAGCTCAGGTACTAAGATCAACAATTAATAAATGGAAGCTCATGAAATGAAAAACCTTCTGCAAGGCAAAGGACACCGTCAACAGGACAAAGTACCACCAACAGACTGGGAAAAGATCTTCACCAACCCCACATCTGATAGAGAGCTAATATCCAAAATACATAAAGAACTCAAGAAATTAAGCACCAACAAACAAAATAACACTTCTAAAAATGGGGTCTAGAGCTAAACTAAGAAATCTCAACAGAGAAATCTCCAATTGACAGGAAGCACATAAAGGAATGTAAAACGTCCTTAGTCATCAGGGAAATACAAATCAAAATGATGCTGAGATGCCATCGTAGAGCTGTTAGAACAGCTAAGAGGTGAGTGTGTGGAGAAAGGGGAGCACTCCTCTGTTACTTGTGGGAGTGCAAGCTTCTATAACCACTGTGGGATTCAATCTGGAGGTTTCTCAGAAACCTGGGACTAGATCCACCTCAAGACCCGGCTATACCACTCTTGGGCATATAAAAAAAGATAATCCAGCATATCACAAGGATACTTGTTCATAGCAGCTTGATTTGTAATAGCCAGAAATTACAAACAACCTAGATGTTCCTTAGTAGGAGAATGGATAAAGAAAATGTAGTATATTGACACAATGGAATACTACTCAGCTACTAAAAATAAAGCTCTCATGAAATTTGTAGACAAATGGATGGAACTAGAAAAGATCATCCTGAGTGAACTGGAACCAGAACCGGAAAGATACACATGGTATGTACTTATAAGTAAGGACATATTAGCCAAAGCAGATATTAGCCATAAGTACAAGATAACCATGCTATAATCCACAGACTCAAAGAAGCCAAAGAAGGCCCAGGGAAGATGCTTGAACCTCATTCAGAACAAGAAATAAAAGAGACAATTGAAGTAAATGGAGGGAGAAAACTAGGTGGAAGAGGGCATGGGGAGAGTAACAGGATGGCGATCAGGTGTGGGAAGAGAAGGAGATGGGAGAAAAGGGAAGACTGGTAGAGAAAATGGAAATGAGGATGGGTATCTATGGGATAGAGAAGGTTTTTAGAGTCTATGGAGGTGACCCTAACTGAGACTCCTAGAAGCCTGGGATATGGAGGCTGAAGTTGCTACCTCCTGTAGGCAGGTATGACTCCCAGGAGAACTAGGGAAGCAACAACCCATCCACACAACTTTCGACCCAAAATTTGTCTTGCCTACAAGAAGTGTAGGGGGAAAATGGAGCAGAGATTGAGGCAATGGCAAACCAATGACTGGCCCAACTTGAGACACATGCCCTGGAAGACAGCCGAACCCTGTTACAATGATACTCTGCTAAGCTTGCAGACAGGAGCCTAGCATAACTGTCTTCTGAGAGGCGTCATCCAGCAGCTGATGGAGACGGATGCAGAGATATACAGCTAAAGAGTAGGCGGAGCTCAGGGAGTTCTGTGAAAGGATAGAGAGAGCCAGAGGGGTCAAGGACACCACAGGGTGACCTACAGAGTCAAGTAACCTGGGCCCATGGTGGCTCACAGAGACTGAGCCACCAACCAAAATATATTCATGGACTGGGCCTAGACCTCCTAGACACATGTAGCAGATATGCAGCGTGGTCAACATGTGGGGCCTCTGAAAATAGGAGTAGGCAGCTCTCTCTGACTCAATTGCCTACCACTGGATCTCTTCCCTCTAGCTGGGCTATCTTATCAGGCCCCAATAGGAGGGGATGTACTTAGTACTGCTGCGATTTGAGGTGCAAGGGCAGCTTGATGTTCCTTGGGGTCTTCCCCTTCTCTGAGAAGAAGGAGAGGGGGAAACGGGAGGAAGGGACATGAGGGTAGACTAGAAGGAGAGGAGGGAGGGGGCTGGGATCAGGCTATAAAGTTGTGAATAAGGTTTAGGCCTGACATTTCCAGATATCTTCCACACTCATTCTATGAAGGTGGACTCCCTTTTCTTAGCAGGGTTCTCTCTCCACCTGATCTGGGTACTGCAGATCTTGGAAGAAGAATCACATAGGCCTCAGAGAAAGCTCACAGGCCTGACCCTTTTCTGATAAGCAAGCACCTAGGGATTCTTGGAGATACCACCCTATGCTAATAAGATGTCTTGGCATCTTGACTTTCCACCAAGACCTTTCAGTTACTTGGAGATTGTCCCCCACCCATAGGATAGTTAAGTACTATATTCTCCTTTTTGTTTTTGTTTTTTGTTTGTTTTTAAATCTTTTTAAAATTAAATTTATGTATTTATGTATGTATGTATGTATGTATTTATTTATTTATTTATTACAATTTATTCACTTTGTATCCCTGTTGCAGCCCCCTCCCTCATCTCCTCCCAGTCCCACCCACCCTTTCTCTTCTCCCCCTATGCCCTTTCCCTAGTCCCCTGATAGGGGAGGTCTTCCTCCCTTCTATCTGACCCTACCCTATCTGGTCTCATCAATGCTGGCTGCATTATCTTCCTCTGTGGCCTGGCAAGGCTACACCCCTCCAGAGGAAGGTGATCAAAGAGCCTGCCACTGAGTTCATGCCAGAGACAGCCCTTCACCCCTTACTAGGAACCCAACTGGAAACTAAGCAGCCTATGGGCTTGCTCTGAACAGCGGGTCTAGGTCTTCTCCATGCATGGTCCTTGGTTGGAGTATCGGTCTCTGCAGGCCCCCTCCAGAGGGCCTAGGTATTTGGGCTCTGTTGTTCTCCTTACGGACTTTCTGTCCCCTCCAGAACTTTCTATCACCCTCTTCCATAAGGATTCTGGCACTCTGCCCAAAGTTTGTCTGTGAATCTCAGTATTTCTTTCGATACCCTGGTGGGTAGAGTCTTTCAGAGGTCCTCTGTTGAAGGCTCCTGTCCTGTTCTTTGTCTTCTCCTACTTCTGATATCTATCCTGTTTGCCCATCTGAAGTGTTCTCCTTTGTGTGATAGTACCGTGCTATTGCATGTAGATGCGGTCAACACCACCACATGTAAATCAAGTATTCCTAGCACCCGGACTCCAGGAAATCAAACACATTCACCCTTGAGCCCCCTCCTTCAGCCCAAGGTTTATAAGTTCTTGATTTCACAAGAAATAAATGTGCTGTGTGCGGGGCGCTGGGTGCTGTGCCCTGTGCGCTGGATGCTGGGTCCTGAGCACTGGATGCTGGGTCCTGAGCACTGGATGCTGGGTCCTGAGCACTGGATGCTGGGTCCTGAGCGCTGGATGCTGGGTCCTGAGCACTGCGTGGTATGTGATAGCATCAGCCTTCCACCATGGCTGCCTGAGATTCATCATTTATTCTGGGGGAAGGATGGCTCCCCTCCTCCCTGGAGAATCACTGCTGAATGCTTCAAGCTTGGCTGCCAGTTAAGCAGTTGCCTTCCCAGGCCACCTCAAGCTTCCGGACCACCCAGGGCTTGACTTCTGGCCATTCTTCCATGTGCTACTGGCAGCAATTCTGCTGTTCACCAGGCATATCAGTGCTGACCTCAGGCAAAGCACTCGCCATGCCTGCATTAGGCCTGCGGGGTCTGCACCTCACCAAACCTGCCTTCAACGCTCCAGAGCCAACCAGGCAAGGGCTTCTACCCACATCCTTGCCGCTCTGAGCATGTCAGTGCAACCAAGGACAGTAACACGTAGACATCGCCATTGATCAGGAGTAAATGTTCAAGGCATGCCACAACCATGGACAATAAATTCCAGACAATTCCTACCTCTGACCTGGTGTGTTTTCAAATGGTGTTATCTAACGCTTTTTAAAAGTCCTTAAAGCTAATGCTGACACGGGATGAATGGAACCCTCCTGCAGTTCACTCATGTCTAACATGCACAAACTGGGATGCAAACATAAACTATGCATGCTTACTAGATGAATACTTTTTATGCAGATTTTAATGGTAACCATTGAATTTCAGATTTTTGCTTTACATCATTTGTTACATCATTTCTTTTGGCTTTACATATGTTACATGAATGATAAATTTAAAAAGCACTGTTTGATGAAAAAGAATTTTCCAGAATCTCCTATAATCAGTAAACCAAATCTATTATTTGCAAAGCAACAAAGTAAAAATCAAATATAAAATAAATAGTTGAGGGCAAAGAAAGATGAAAAGAAAAAAAAGCCAGTTGCAGGGCACAAGGTAGAGCAATGGGTTCCTGAGACTTAATATAACTGTCTTCAGGCTATAATAACAATAGTACTTTTCCTACAAAGGACAACCTACTCATTTCAATAATGGGGTAAACTGTATTAAAATATATTACTCATTTTGTAGTTGAGGGTACTCTAACTTGATTACAGGGAAAGAAGAACAACAACATTATCTGTGTAGGTAAAAACAGAAGGCACATTCATTTAACTTCTATAAAAGAAGGCCACATAGTTGTCCACAGCCCTGAAGGAGCCTGAAGGTCTCTGGATCGAGAAGACCTGTACTGTGGTTCCCCCAGACCCCACCAGCACAGAATAGCCACTTGCTGCTACTTAACAGAGCTGCTGTAACTCTTGATTTTAATTATTAGAAACCTTAAGTTTGGAAGCAATGTATCACAGTCTAGGGTGAATTTTTAATTTCTACATCTAAATGTAGAAGTAGTTTCCTGAATAGTCACACCAATTCTATACTGTTTGGTAAACTGTTTCTTCTTGGTATTCCAAAAGGAGAACTGAAATCAAATCCTGAGATCTTTAATAATATGATCAGGTTTCTGGGATGTAACTTCACTTTAAATACTATGTTTATAACATGAATATATACTGTAAGTTGTTTAGTTGATGAAACATTTTTGTACATAATAAACTCATAAAACAATATTTTAATATATTGCCTATGTAAAAGTCTTAATATTAGGGAAAAAGGCAGCTAATTTCCAATGTACTTTAAGTTTCAAATAGCAGAACATTTTATAAGTTAGAACAAAGGCGTTTTCATGTTCTGTCTTTCTGATGTCAAGTTCAACTTATAAATTTACCTTGAGATATGACAGCAATAAAAATTACAGCTTGTCTGATTCAATATCGTTCCATTATAGCACTCCAAGATAACACCAAAGGTGACAAAACTTTAGTGACTGCAATGCAGTGAAGAGAACAGAAATAGTTTATCATGGGATCATAGATTGGCTTAGGAGACAGCAGAGACAGGAGTGCCTACGGCAAATGGCTTTTCAAAAATGTTAACACGAGTCTGGAATATGGACAGCAGAAATGCTGTAATATACATATATAATCACCTGACAGAAATAAAGCAGTTTATTACATAGTTGGAATTCTCAGACTATCATACCTAAAATTCAAAAGCTGACGAAATTTATACACCTCTTTCTCTCTCTCATATATATATATATTTCCTAGTCATTGTATCACAACACAAAACAGTCTCAGCATCATTCAATATAAATTAATTCCCTGTAACTCAGGGTCTGTTCTCTTATCTCCTCTAGTCCCCCTCCCCCTTTACCCTCTATAGGCAATGTTTCCAAGGGCACAGAAAGAATGGTGAAACAGTATTTCATAGTAATCTGAGATTCTATGCACACACAAAACTCAGAGTTTCTTCTGTGGCTGTTAAGTCTGAAGTCCCTTCTTCTCATGTCCTAATTCTTTCACATAGACTTAAAATGATGGTTTAAAAAAAAGAAGAAAAAAAGGAAAGAAGGGAGGAAGAAGAGAAGAAAGGATGGAAGGTAGGGAGGGCAGAAGAAATAAAGAAAAAACAAAAGACAGAAAGACAGAAAAGAGAAAAAAAGGAAAATGGTTCGAGTGAACAGCTAACCAAGGAGCCTTCATGGGACTAAACTAACCTTTCTGCACATATGTTACAGTTGTGTAGTTTGATCTTCCAGTGGAACTCCTAACAGTGAGAGCAGGAGCTGTCTTTGACTCTGTTGTCTGCCTTTGGGACCCTTTTCCCTTACTGACTTGCTTTATCTAACCTTAATAGAAGAGGAGGTGCCTAGTCTTACTGCTGTTTGATGTGCCATAACTGATATCCATGAAGGTTGGCCCTTTTCTGAAGAGAAACAGAGAAGGAGGAGATAGGGGAGAGAGAGGTTGGAGGAAGGGACTGGAAGGAAAGAAGTGAGGGGGGGGTTGTAGATTGGATGTAAAATAAAAAAAATTTGAAAAGTGGTTTGGATGAAAATCAACCTATTTCCAGCAGCTTGCCATGATTCCTTTTATTCCACCCTTACCCGTCTCCCATCCAACTATTATTAATATGAAAGATAGGTAAGATTTATTTAGTTATTCAACATGTATAGTACATATATTCCAGAACTATGTAATTCAGGGCAATTCAGTAAAAATAAATTTCAATCATTTCAGCAGATCAAAGATAATTCATACTCTTTCCTTGAGAAAGAAGAACAATGAATCCCTCAAACATTTAAAATTAATTCTGATATACACAATAGCTTGTCATCAGACACAGCTGAGAGCAACTGCTATAGCATTGGGTGAAGTTTAAGCAGAAAGGTTGCCTTTAAGCTGCAGGGTGCCAGGTACCCCATGGGCCTAATGGACAAAGCAAAGGAACACAGCTGCCTCTTGAGTGGCGACAGAGTACTCATCACACTTGTGTTTATTCAAGCTGGATATTGTTTTTGTAGGACATAGGAGTAGTGATGTTGCTCTTCTCTACAATGGCCCATCTTATGATGTCTAAGGAATCTCTGTCTGTAGATTGTCCTTAGGAGAGACAAGATGGCCCTAGAAGATTGTAGCATCTGGGTAGAGAGAAGTGATATCTGATTTCCCCCTTAAATTCATTATTGTATGATGTTGTATGATATTTGATCCCATTGTGAACCCTGAGATTTTGAACTCTAAAAACCTGATTTTTGTTTGGGGAGACTCAGTCCTAATACACCCTTTTAACCCAAGGGCTTTCTGTTTACTGTAAACAAGCCCTTGTGGTGTGGATCAGCCCTAACACAGACCTTTAATCCAAGAGCTAAATAAAGCCAACCCAAGGCAGAGCAAGAAACTAGCAGAGATTAAACAGAAGGAGGGACATTGAAAAAAAAGGGGGGTATTTAAGACAGTGTGGAGAAAGAGAAGGGGAGTTTGGCTTTTTCCTTCTGGGATGTCCTGCTGAGTAGGGTGGACAGCTGGGTGCTTTCTCTTTCTCTCTGAGCTAGTAGGTTTTCTCATCTGGCTCATGAGACTTCATTGGTAAAATCAAACACTTGGAATTTTTTTTTAATTTTTATTTTACACAACAGTATGACTTTGGGAGTGAATGCTCTTCAATGTCTCCACAGAAAACTCTAGGACTTCCTGCGATTTGATATTAATGAAATTGTGTAACAATAAATATATTAGTGAATGGTTATAATTCTGAAACTATTAACTATTTATTTAAAACTTAATTCCTAGAGAGTTTGCAGTGAGGTTTTAAGTCTATTTTCAAATGATGTTTTTTTAACATAGATGTTACCTACATAAACATTTCCAATAACTTCCGTAGACCTCAGGCCATCTCCATTTTCCTTTTGAACAAAAAAGAGACTGTTTGTGTGGAACACTTGTCAACACATGACAGGTAGAAGCTGCCAGCCTGGATTTGGGGAACTGTAAGTCTAATCTCATTTTGTATGGAATGGAATAAGTCAACACAAGTTACTATATCAGAAGGAATATTTCTTCAGGGCAGGAGAGAAATGAAACATGTCTAATAGGATTGTCACCACATGCTCAGGCAAAGGGTTGGCAGCGAGAAAAGACAAATAAGGAGTATGACACACATCCCTCAGTTCATCACAGGCCTCGCTGCCCATGCGCTCCTGCTTTCCTCTGCCGCATCCACAGAAATTAAAATGTCCACCAGTGACCCATAAAGAACCTGCCCAGTGCCCACTGCTGTCTGTTGGCTGCAGCAGCCGAGAGATCTAAAGCACAGAGCTCAGATGTTGTTCCAAAATATAAAGTAACTCAAATTTTACAATGAAAAGCCTGGTAGAAATTAGTCATTCAGACTCAAGAAGCAAGTAAAAATGTTTTGTGATAGGACTATGGTGGTGAGGTTTGGGAAATAAGACTGAGGAAGTACGACCAGGTAGGCTCCACTGAGAGGGCAGGTCCCACATTAGGCAGCCTCTTTTTTTGCAAAAGCATAGGCTTGAATACATAACATTTTAATTTGTGTTTTAATCTGCCAGCAAACTATTTAAACTTCGCTGAAATGGAATTTCTTTCCCTATTAAACATGAGCAGATAATGCTCCTATGTGAAGGTGATTGCAGGTTTGAATTAGATATTGCACATAAGACGCAGTTCTTATTGATTAGCTCTTCAGTGCTCAATTATGAGGTGTAGTTATCAACTTTATTCTTACCATTACTACTGTGTCGCTCCCTCTTCTGCACTCTGTAACTGCCATCCCCTCATTTACCTACCAGTAAGATTCTTTTTACTAACTGCCCTTTCTTCCCTGTAGCTGGTCTGTCTGTGCTGTTCCTTCCTCTAAACAGTTATTAGGTTCTCTACTTTGGACCGTCTAAATGTTGCCACCTGTCACCACCTTCCTCTTTTTGGTTTTACCTAGATAATTATTTCTAAATCTTTTACCCATCTCCACTTTAACCAGTAGGTAGAATGTTCTTCATATGAAAAGTATATATGCTGAGTGTGTGCAGGGCACTTCCACTGTGGCATTAATTAGTATTTTTTTGTGTCCCTATATTGTTAGAAAAAAAAAATCACTGAAACATTTTAACTTTCGAGAGTCTTCTAAGAATTGGATTTTTTTCCTGTCAGAAACAACCTGTTGCCCCATTTACACTCACAGTGTAAGCCAACACTGCAGTCCTCCATTCCCATTTATTCCATTACCACATTGCTGGAGGTATTTCTCCACCAAACTGCTTCCTTGTATCTGGTGGAATCTTTCTGCTTGAGATCATATAGCACTGTCTCTTCACTGTTCCTCTAACACATTCACATTTGGGAAACATTTTATGAAATATTACCTCTTTATCTTATAACAATATGCATTTCTGCTTATGAAGTTTTTGAATTTTATGCTTGAAATTCTGTGCTCAGCTATGTGTCTGAAAAGACAGCCAGCAATGAACCAGAGTCATATCTTTTAAATCTACTCTTCCCTAGAACTTTACTTTCATTTTGGAAAGTCTGTATTCCTACTAAAGTTTTACTGGAAAGAATCAAACGTTCAGTAGTATCATGAGCTACTCAATAGGTATAGTTTGCACAATAGCAGGGTCTTTCTATCTGAGAGAGTTTGGGGGAATTTCTCCTGTAACAAAATTAGCTGTGAAGTGTCAGAATGCCTCTAGTGAGTTACTTGCCAAACCATTTTGCCTTGTATGTAAAATGAATTCAGATGCCAGGAAAATAAAAAAGGAAATCCAAACAAACAGCACTGAGGAAAGCATTTGGAGAAGCTGAGGGCACAGTCCGTGACTCTGGCGGTCTTGGGACTTGGAAAGGAAAAGAGTATGCTCTTAAAAGGGCTTGTCTGCTTAGTGATTTCTGGATGAAATATTGGAAGCAAGATGAAATAGGAAACCTCTCTACTGACTCTGTTACATGAAATAGTTGGAACATATATAAAGGACAGATGGTTTTAATAAGTAAAGGAGATTAAAATAACAAGAATAATGCAGGAATATTAATCACTCAATATTGATTATTGTTACAGATAGTTCCACTTCAGTATTTTGTGTGTTTGTTTTCTTCTGGTGAATATTTGGATCATTAGGTGGAAAGAGAGCACAAGTGCTCTTCTTTCAGAATCATACAGTGAGTACCCTCTCAAGGCTTTCTCCCTTCCTGTTGATAGTATGGACAATGGTTACATTCTCTAGTAAATCCCATTGCTCATTTTAATAGCTCCTTTTCAGGAAAGTTTCCCTATCTCCTTAGAAACACATCTGTCAAAGGATCTGGAAAGTAAATTTCAGAATACAAAATCTTCTTCCTGTCAGAAAAGAAATGTGGTTTTCAGAGACTGGTTTGTGCTCCATTGCGATTGCTCCAGGCTCAAGCTCCACGCCCTGCAGCTGATTGCCTTCATGGGCCTCTCCTACTACCTCCACCTGTGGACTCCATTTCTTGCTGCAGACTCTGCTTTCCTCCTTCCTGTGAACCTTCCACAGCTCCTCCTAGCCTATTCCCATTCCTTTGTTTCAGCCAGATATCTAGAAACGCTTTCTACCTGGGATCTCCCTCCAGGAGCCACACCTGGCAGTGACTTGGGTAGGTGATTCACACTATCCCTTCAGTCCTGTGTTACAATCTCTCTCCATTCTAACCTTCAACCTGGTAACAACCTGCTTACAGAAGCCCCTCTTCCCAGTCAACTCCATTCACTAGAGACTGTAACTCTCGCTTCAGACTACCCAGGTTCTTCCCAGCATGCTCATCTCTGTCGCTATAGACTGATCTTTGTCTCTACAAAATACACTTGCTAGATTCCCTCACCTCACACACCTCCAAACCTTTGGGGGCCCCACATGGACCATACCCTCTAAGCTCTTTCCTAAACCTCCTTGCAGTATTTTCTCCTATCCTACTTCAATTCTTTTTTCCACCTACCCCGGGTGCAGAAGCATTCTAAACCTCAGAAAGCATAACTACCATACTTTCATAAGATTCAGAGAGGGCCACAGAACCAAAGAAAGGAGCACCAGCCTAAAAAGACAAGACCAGATATCAGCGCGTGTTAGAGACCAGTGCAAAAACACAAGCATCCAAGAAAATATACCTTTACCAGAACCCAATAACATCACTACGTTGGGCTCTGAGAAATGCAATGTAGCTGATGCACAATACAAGGACTTCAAGCTAGCAATTGTGAATATGTTCAAAGACCTTAAAAAGAGTATGAACAAATCATTTAATGAAGTTTGTAAAAACACAAACTAATAAGAATGAAATGGAGTAAGGGAGGAGGCGGGGCAAGATGGTGGCGCTGGGAGGACTCTCATTCTGAGCAGCAGCAGCAGGATCAACACAGTGACCAGCAATCAGAACTCGCGGCCATAAAACACAGTCATTGTGTTTCCCAGGTGAGAGGATACCCCACGGTGGGGGATTCAATCAGCTTTTAACTCACCCGGCTAAACCGCGGAAGAGATCCCGGTTCCGCCAGACACTTGGCTGCTGGCCGCCAGCCCCAGCCCGAGCCCAGAGCCACAAGCCAGCATCTCTGGTCATGGTCCCAGACTGCACCTTGTGCACCACACTATCAGAGACTGGAATTTTTAGTCAAGAGATAACCCCACGGTACAGGAAACAATTGGGACCAACCTTAGGTCACCCAGACATCCCCTGGAAAAGACTCGGGTTCCACGGGCACCCCAGGAGCCAGCCCGGATCCAGAGCCAGAAAACCAGGCTCTGACACAGAGCCCTGCCTGCTGCGTGCCTGATTCGCCACCTGAGATAGAACTGTGGGCACCAGGGCACCAGCGAATGAGTTTCACTGTCCGGTGCAAAAAAAAAAGGGAGGGAAATGGCTGGTCTGATACAGAGCACTCAGCCAACACCCCCACCCCGAAAAGGTCTCGGGAAAATTACCCAATTTAGGCAGACACCCAGGCTCCCAAAGGCTGGAAAGACAGACAAAGGCAGTTTCTGCGGCCAGCCAGCTGGCGAGACTGAGCAGTGTGCACCAGGGCAAAAAAAGAGACTGGGAGTTCCTGTCTCCAGAGAATCCACAGGGAAGGAAGGAAAATGTACTGACTTAAATCACCCAATCCTTCCCTGGAAAAAGCTAGCAGACCATCGGGGCCGAGACACCATCACTCAGCTGTGCTCCAGACACAGGCACAAACAGTTGCTGCGCACCAGATGTCCAACTGGGTCACAGCAGCTGATCATTAAATTTACAGCAAGAAACCCAGAAACAGGGCAGCTGTCCTCAGGACTTCCCTGGGTGAGAGGAGAACCCTCTTGACTAACAAAGACCACAGTTACCACTCAGGTCTCTATCCCTGAGGTGAGCAGCAGCAACTCCTGAAAAAACGCCAGCCATCTAGGGACTATACACAAAAAGCTGAGAAGACATCCTTCAGGAAAAAACCAGCTTTCTGCCAAGGGGATTCTCTCCACCACAGGATCCCCAGGAACCACCAGAAAATAACCCCAAACACCTAAGATAGCACAATAGGTAGAGGCCAGCGTAAAAGCTCAAGCAACAGAAGACAGAGCAATATGGCATCTCCAGAACCCAGTTACCCAGGGGCAAGTAGCCCTGGACACCCCAGCATAGCTGAAATCCAAGAAGATGACCTAACAACTATGCTCATGAAGATGATAACAGAAAAAACAAATAAGATACGTAAAGACACAGAGGAAGATAAACTCAAACGGAATATTGCCATCTGTAAAGAAATAGAGGAAGCTGCAGCCAAACAGTTTATGGCCTTTAGAAAGGAAATGCTTAAAGCACTGAATGAAATAAAAGAAACAGAGTTGAAGGAACTAAAAGAAAAACAGGAAAGTACAATCAGACAGGTGAAGGAAGTAAACAAAACAACTCAAGACCTGAAGATAGAACTGGAAAAGTTAAAAAAAAAAAAAAAAACACAAATGGAGGAAATAATGGAGAGGAAGAATTTAGGGAAGAAAACAGGAACTACAGAGGTAAGCATAACCAACAGACTACAAGAGATGGAAGAAAGAATCTCAGGTGTAGAAGATACAATGGAAGAAATCGATGTATCTGTCAAAGAAAATGTTAAATCCAAAAAATTCCTGACACAGACCGTCCAAGAAATCCAAGACAATATGAAAAAACAAAACCTAAGAATAATAGGTATAGAGGAAAAAGAAGACTCCCTTCTCCAAGGCCCAGAAAATATTTTCAACAAAATCACTGAAGAAAATTTCCCCAAGTTAAAGGAGAGGCCAATAAGAATACGTGAGGCCTACAGAACACCCAACAAATTTGACCAGAAAAGAAAATCCTCCCGCCACATAATAATCAAAACAGTAAGTATACAGAACAAAGAAAAAATACTAAAAGCTGCAAGGAAAAAAGGACAAGTAACATATAATGGCAAACCCATTAGAATCACACCTGACTTTTCAACAGAAACTATGAAAGCCAGAAGGGCATGGACGGATATCATGCAGACCCTAATGGAACACAGATGTCAGCCCAGGCTACTATACCCCGCAAAACTCTCAGTCCTCATAGACGGAGAAAACAAGATATTCAATGACAAAAACAAATTTCAACAATACCTACACACAAATCCAGCATTACAGAAGACACTGGAAGGGAAAATACAACCCCCAAAAATTAGCTTCTTTCAAGAAAACACAGGAAATAATTAACCTTACTACAGTAAAACAAAAAGCAACAGAGCACACAACCTGATGACCACAGCCAACATCAAAATCAAAGGATCTAACAGCCACTGGTTATTAATCTCTCCCAACATCAATGGACTCAACTGTCCAATAAAAAGACACAGATTAACAGAATGTATACGTAAACAAAACCCAGCAATTTGTTGCATACAAGAAACACACCTAAGACACAAAGATAGACATTACCTGAGGGTAAAGGGTTGGAAGACGACTTTCCAAGCAAACAGACCCAAGAAGCAAGCAGGAGTAGCCATTCTAATATCTGATAAAATAGACTTTCAACCAAAATTAATAAAAAGAGATGGGGAAGGACACTTCATACTCATCAAAGGAAAATTCCACCAGGAAGACATCACAATCCTGAACATCTAAGCCCCAAATACAAGAGCACCCACATTTGTTAAAGAAACATTGATAAAATTTAAACCACATATAGATCCCCACACATTAATAGTGGGAGACTTCAACACCCCACTCTCAACAAAGGACAGGTCAACAAAACAGAAATTAAATAAAGAAACAATGTCTCTGACAGAGGTCATGAATCAAATGGACCTCACAGACATTTACAGAACTTTACACCCAAACACAAAAGAATTTACCTTCTTCTCAGCACCTCATGGAACTTTCTCCAAAATAGACCATATACTTGGTCACAAAGCAAGCCTCAACAGATACAAGAAGATTGAAATAATCCCTTGTATCTTGTCTGATCACCATGGAATAAAGCTGGACCTCAACAATAACAGAAATAGCAAAAAGCCTACACACACATGGAAACTTAACAACTTGTTACTAAATGACAGCTGGGTCAGAATAAAGAAAGAAATTAAAGTCTTTCTAGAACTCAATGAAAATGAAGACACAACATACCCAAACTTGTGGGACACAATGAAAGCAGTGCTAAGAGGAAAGTTCATAGCACTAAGTGCCTTCAAGAAGAAATTCGAGACAGCTCATTCAAGCAACTTAATGGCTCACCTAAAAACCCTAGACAAAGAAGCAGACACACCAAGAAGGAGTAGACAGCTGGAAATAATCAAACTCAGGGTTGAAATCAATCAATTGGAAACAAATAAAACAATTCAAAGAATCAATGAAACCAAGAGCTGGTTCTTTAAGAAAATCAACAACATCGACAAACCCTTAGCCAAGCTAACTAAAAGGCAGAGAGACACCACCCAAATCAACAAAATCAGAAATGAAAAGGGGGACATAACTACAGACACTGAGGACATCCAAACAATCATTAGGACTTACTTCAAAAGTCTATATGCCACAAAATTTGAAAATCTAAATGAAATGGACAATTTTCTTGATCGATTTGACTTACCAAAGCTGAATAAGGACTAGGTAAATCAACTAAATAGTCCTATATCCCCCAAAGAAATAGAAGCAGTCATCAAAAGTCTCCCATCCAAAAAAAGCCCAGGACCAGATGGCTTCAGCGCAGAATTCTACCAGACCTTCAAAGAAGAGCTAACTCCAATTCTCTTCAAACTATTCCACAAAATAGAAACAGAAGGAACATTACCAAAATCATTCTATGAAGCCACAATCACCTTGGTACCTAAACCTCACAAAGACTCAACAAAGAAAGAGAATTTCAGGCCAATCTCCCTTATGAACATTGATGCAAAAATACTTAACAAAATACTTGCAAACCGAATCCAAGAACACATCAAAGATATTATCCACTATGACCAAGTAGGCTTCATCCCAGGTATGCAGGCGTGGTTCAATATATGGAAATCCATCAACGTGATCCACCATATTAACAAACTGAAAGAAAAAAACCACATGATAATCTCCCTAGATGCTGAAAAAGCATTTGACAAAATCCAACATCCATTCATGTTTAAAGTACTGGAGAGATCAGGGATACAAGGCACATATCTAAACATAGTAAAGGCGATATACAGCAAGCCTATACCAACATCAAACTAAATGGAGAGAAACTTAAAGCAATCCCACTAAAATCAGGGACAAGACAAGGGCTGCCCACTCTCTCCATATCTCTTCAACATAGTGCTGGAAGTCCTTGCTAGAGCAATAAGACAGTTAAAGGAGATCAAGGTGATACAGATTGGAAAAGAAGAAATCAAATTATCACTATTTGCAGATGATATGATAGTATACATGAGTGACCCCAAAAACTCTACCAGGGAACTCTTACAGCTGATAAACACCTTCAGCAATGTGGCCGGATATAAAATTAACTAAAAAAAATCAGTAGCACTCCTGTATACAAAAGACAAAAGGGCTGAGAAAGAAATTAGGGGAACAACACCCTTCACAATAGCCACAAATGACATAAAGTACCTTGGTATAACCCTAACCAAGCAAGTCAAAGACTTGTATGAAAAAAATTTCAAGTCTCTGAAGAAAGAATTAGAAGAAGATATAAGAAGATGGAAAGATCTCCCATGCTCATGGCTTGGCAGGATTAACATAGTATAAATGGCCATCTTACCAAAAGCAATCTACAGATTTAATGCAAATTGTCTACACAATTTTTTACGGACCTGGAAAGAAAAATTCTCAACTTCGTATGGAATAACAAGAAACCGAGAATTGCTAAAACAATCCTCTACAATAAAAGATCTTCTGGAGGTATCTCCATCCCTGATCTCAAGCTGTACTATAGAGCAACAGTTATAAAAACTGCATGGTACTGGCATAGAAACAGAATGGTGGATCAATGGAACTTAACAGAAGACCCAGAAATAAACCCACACACTTACGGACACCTGATTTTTGACAAAGGTGCCAAAACCATAAAATGGAAAAAAAGATAGCATCTTCAACAAATGGTGCTGGTCTAACTGGATGTCTACATGTAGAAAAATAAAAATAGATCCAAACTTATCACCCTGCACAAAACTGAAGTCCAAGTGGATCAAAGACCTCAACATAAAACCAGACACATTAAATCGGCTAGAAAAAAAAGTGGGGAATACCCTAGAACTCAGGAGAGAACTTCCTGAACAGAACACCAAGCACAGGCTCTGAGAGTAACAATCAATAAATGGGACCTCATGAAACTGAAAAGCTTCTGTAAAGCAAAGGATACTGTTATCAAAACAAAGCGACTGCCTATAGATTGGGAAAGAATCTTCACCAACCCTTTATCTGACAGTGGACTCATATCCAGTATATATAAAGAACTAAAGCAGCTGAAAAGCAGCAAACCAAGTAATCCACTTAAAAAATGGGGAACAGAGCTAAAGAGAGAATTCTCTGTAGAGGAATATCGAATGGCAGAGAAGCATTTAAACAAATGATCAACCTCATTAGCCATTAGGGAAATGCAAATCAAAACAACCCTGAGATTTCACCTTACACCCATCAGAATGGCCAAGATGAAAAACTCAAGAGACAACACATGCTGGAGAGGTTGTGAAAAAAGGGGAACCGTCCTCCACTGCTGGTGGGAATGTAAACTGGTACAACCACTTTGGAAATCAATCTGGCGCTTTCTCAGACAAGTAGGAATAGCGCTTCCTCAAGATCCAGCCATACCACTCCTAGGCATATATCCAAAAGAGGCTCAAGTACACAAAAAGGACATTTGCTCAACCATGTTTGTAGCAGCTTTATTTGTAATAGCCAGAACCTGGAAACAGCCCAGATGCCTCTCAACTGAAGAATGGATGCAGAAACTGTGGTACATCTATACAATGGAGTATTACTCAGCAATGAAAAATAAGGAAATCATGAAATTTGCAGGTAAATGGTGGGACCTGGAAAGGATCATCCTGAGTGAGTTGTCCCAGAAGCAAGAAGACACACACGGTATATACTCACTCATATAAACATACAACAGAGGATAAACCCACTAAAATCTGTACATCTAAACAAACTAAGCAAAAGAGAGGACCCTAACTAAATTGCTCAGTCCTCATCCTGAAAGGCAAAGAGGATGGACATCAGAAGAAGAAAACAGGAAACAAACTAGGAACCTGCTACAGAGGGCATCTGAAAACCTCTGCCCTCAGACTATCAAAACAGATGCTGACCCTGAAGGCCAACTGTTGGGCAGAGTGAATGGAATTTTATGTAAGAAGTGGGAAATAGCAAGAGCTGGAGAGGACAGGAACTCCACAAGGAGAGCAACAGAACAAGAAAATTTGAACACAGGGAACTTCCCAGAGACTCATACTCCAACCAAGGACTATTCATGGAGATAACCTAGAACCCCTGCACAGATGTACCCCCGGCAGTTTAGTATCCAAGTGGCTTACATAGTGATGGGAAGAGGGACTGCCTCTGACATAAACTGATTGGCCTGCTCCTTGATCACCTCCCCCTGAGGGGGGAGCACCCTTACCAGGTCACAGAAGAATACAATGCAGCCATTCCTGATATGATCTGATAGACTAAGATCAGAAGGAAGGAGAGGAGGACCTCCCCTATCAGTGGACGTGGGGAGGAGCATGCATGCAGAAAGGGGAGGTAGGGTGGGTTCAGGAGGGGAGGAGGGAGGGGCTTATGGGAGGATACAAAATGAATAAAGTGTAATTAATAATAATAAGAAGAAGAATGAAATTATGCAAAGTGAATAATGTGTAATTAATAAAGAATTAAAAACTGAATGAAATGATGAAAAGTTTACTAAAGTAGAAATAAAATTATAAAAAAATCCAAACTAAGATAGAATTGCAATTAAAAAATTTAAGAAGTCAAACAAAAACCTCAGAGGTAAATCTTACCAGCAGAGTAAGACATGAAATAGAAACTCTCAAAACTCTTTGAGATTTTCATATTGTATGAAATGAATCAATATGAATCTTTCATATTGAATGAAATTGAAAACACAAAATACCCAAATCCATGGGACACAATGATGGCAGTTTTAAGAAGTAAATTCATAGCCCTAAGTGTCTAAAAAAAAAAAAATAGATCTAAGCAACTTAATAGTATACATGAAATTCCTAGAACAAAGATAAGTAAATAAATAACAGCAAAAAAAAGAGTAGATGGCAAGAAATAATCAAATTTAAGGCTGAAACTAATAAAGCAAAAAGAAACAAAAAACAATACAAAGAATGAATAAAACAAAAGGTTTTTTTTTAGAAAAATCAATAACATTGATAAACGCTTCAAAATTAATAAAATTAGAGACAGAAAGGGGGACATCACAAAAGACACAGGGAAATCCAGAGAATTATAAGGATATAGTTTAAAACAAATTCAACCTATACTCCCCCAAACTACAAAACCTAAAAGAAATGAATAAATTTCCTGATACATATGACAGACCAAAGTCAAATCAAGATCAGATAAGACATTTAAACAGACCCACAATGCTTAGTGAAGTAGAAGCAGTAATTAAGAGTCTCCCAATAACAAATCCCAGGGCCAGATGGATTGGGTGCAGAATTCTACCAGATCTTCAAAGCAGAGTTAACACCAAGATATCTTTAATTATTTCACAAAATAGAAACTGAAAGAACTTTAGCTAATTCTTTTTATGAGGCCGTTATTACTCTGACACCTAAATCACTCAAAGATCCATCAAAGAAAGAAACTTACAAATCAATATCCTTTATGAACACATATACAATATACAAATACTCTCAATAAAATGCCAGCAAACAGAAGCAAGAATTCATCAAAAGGATTGTCTACCATAATCAAGTAGGCTTCATCCTAGAGATACAGTGATGGTTCAACATATGTGAGTCAATACTTAACTCACCACATAAAGAGACTGAAAGACAAAAACTATGTAATCAGTTCATTAGATACAGAAAAGGCTTTTGACAAAAATCCAATGCTCTTCATTATGAAAGTCCTAGGGAGACTACAGATACAAGAGACATACCTAAATATAATAAAGGCAATACAAAACAAGCCCACAGCTAACCTCAACCTAAATGGACAGAAACTCAAAACATTTCCACTAAAATTAAAAAAAAAACAAGAATGATCAATGCTCTTCATACCTATTCAATAAAATACTTTAAGTCTTATTTAGAGCAATAAGATAACTAAAAGGGATCAGAGGGATACAAATTGGAAAGGAAAATATTGAAGTATCTTTATATGCATATGATAAGTGTTGTACATAAAAGGCCATATAACCTCCACCAGGAAACTTCTACAGCTATTTAACACTTTCAGCAGAGTAGCAGGGTACAAAATTAGCAAACAAAAATCAATATCTTTCCTTTATAGAAATGGCAAACAGGCTGAGAAAGAAATTAGGGAAACAAAACCTTTTACAATAGCCTCAAAATATTATCTTGGGATAACTCTAATGAAACAAGTGAAAGACTTGTAAATAAAAACTTTAAGAAATTCAAAAAATATTAGAAGATGGAAAGATCTCCCATGTTCATGGATTGGTTGTATTAATAAAGTGAAAATGGTCATCTTTTCAAAAGCAATCTACAGATTCATTACCTTCAAACTTCATCACAATTCTTCACATAAGTTGAAAGAACAATGTTCACAATGTTAAGCTTCATATAGAAACACAAAAAACCCTGGCTAGTTAAATCCATCCTGAATTATAAAATAACTGGTGGAGGTAGCACCATCTCTGATCTCAAACTGCACTGCAGAGCTATAGGAGTAAAAACAGTAGAGTACTAGAGTGAAAACAGACTTGTTGACCAATGAGTAGGGCAGGAAAGACGTCTAAGTGGTGAAGCCTTTCAGTCTTTCCCTGTTTTATCCTCTTTCTCCCTGAATCCTGAAACCCTCATCTTCCCCAAAATTTCTTCTATGTTACTACAGAGGACATTAGACAAAAGTAGACTCAACTTACTGGGTTCGTAACTCTTGTAGGATGATTTTTATCTTTTACTCTGTGAGACAGATTTTCATGTAGCCCAAGCTATCTAGTGGAGGATGACCTTAAACTCCTAAACTTCCTCCTCCTGTCACCATCTCCTAAGCATTAGAATTACAGGCATGAGCTACCACTGACAACTGGGTATCTATCTATCTATCTATCTATCTATCTATCTATCTATCTATCTATCTATCTATCTACTTACTTACTTATTATGGGTTTTTTGAAAATTAATTCTTCTCATACAATGCATATTGATCATAGTTTCCCTCTGTCTACTCCCCATTCCTGCCCACCTCCTCTCCCTCCAAATCAATTCCCTTTCTGTTTCATTAGAAAAGAAAGTATTAAAAATGAAATGCTTCACACATCTCATCCTTGCCAGGGTTCTCTGGAATATTCTAATTTTGTTATATATGCTGCCCAAGTGAGCACTTGATATTCATCTTTAACAATTGCTTACATACAAGTCAGAATTCTAGATGTTTTTAGTCTAGAAAATCAGTCATTAACACACACAAGGAAAATGTTTCTCCCTTCTAAAATGCATTCTGTTTGTTGGACCATGGCCTCAAGAGATAGTTGCCCTGAAGCCATTCCTAACAGATTTAAAGTTCTACTGCCACTCTCCTCAATAAATTTGTTAGGAATACCCCTTTCCTCTAGAGTAGCCACAGGTGAGCTGGAAGTCTGTGGGAAACAGATGCTCTTGAGATCAAGATGGACGTCCAAGGCAAATCAAGAGATCACATGCCTGCCTATGGGAGTGTCTATATTTGTCTTACAAGTTGAAAGGCTGAGTCACACAAGTGGATAAGGTAGCCAATGTTAAAGAGATGAGGACAACAGAATTGTTCAGTATTTCCTATTACTCTTAGGCCTACAATACAAAAGTTCTCGTGCCATGCATTTGGCACACATCTGAAATCCCAGCCTGTGGGAAGCTGCAGCAGGAAAATCCTTGAGTGTGAGCCAGCCTGATGTACAGAGAAAGAAATGTTTTAAAACAAAACAAAACAAAATAGAAAATACCCAAATGGAGTGAGTGTGGTGGTACATGCCTTCAGTCTCAGCACTCGTGGAGGCAGAGGCAAGGGTACCCCCTGAGCCCAAGGCCAGCCCCGTCCACACAGTGACTTAACACTCGTGGAGGCAGAGGCAGGGGTACCCCCTGAGCCCAAGGCCAGCCCAGTCCACACAGTGAATTCCAGAGCAGCCGGAATAAAATCCTGTAAGATAGGCTGTAAGATTATGTCAAGTTAATCATCCCCCAGTTCTCCAATTTCACATATAATATTATCACGAAAAGAAAAAATATATTTACCTCAACACAATAGGAGTGACCATGAATTTTTTAAAAATTTGTATGGCCAGTATTTCACTATCGTCACCATTGACAGCTAGTTGATTGTCATCTTTACACTAAAACTATATTTTCAAATAATCTATCAGATTGCAAAAGTGGAACAATGGAGTTTTAATTTTCTATATCCTTAAAAATACATGCAGGACTTCATTAGTTCCCATTTATTCCCAGGAGGTGATCATTTCCGATGTCTGGTGAGAAGGAACCTTCCAGAGTCACATTGGAGCTCAATGAAGAGCTACCACAGGCACTGAGTGCCTGGATTATCAGGGATGTATACGTGCTAGAAAATTGACTTGTATAGCTTCACACTGGTCAGAGAAGCCTTTCAGTCTGCTCTTAGCCACTTACCCACAACATGGTATTTCTTTAGGTAATAAATATTTTGTTCCTTTTCATTCTTTAAGCTTTTTTTTTGCTTTTTGAGTTAAAGAATAAATTCCTTTTGTTCTTATCCCCCTAATCTATTGATCACTTTCTGTAGCTATTACCTCCTCATTGTTTAATCATCTATTAAAGAGGCCACAGTAATCTTTAAAGGGCTTGGACAATTGTATGTTATTAGGTAACTTCTCGTTTTTTGAAAAATATCAGTACCAGGTATTAAATGTGTGATTATCAGATGGTTAATTCTGAAACTGTTTTTATCCAATAAATCTGAGCTATTACACACACACACACACACACACACACACACACACACACACACACACA
>NW_026592118.1:5685113-5693557 GCF_907164565.1 Psammomys obesus | reverse complement strand
CACACACACACACACACACACACACACACACACACACACACACACACCCAAGTAAATCATCACTTATTTGTCCTCATTAAACTTCATCTTACTTATAATCACCTTACCTAATTTGTCAAGGTCCTCATAAATTCTTAAAGTGCAGTTCAAGTCAATAATTACCCCTATTCAATGAAGAGTAATCTGCATATTTAATAAGCTCACTCCCTATTCCATATTTCAAATCAACACTGAAATGTTAATTAGTATCCAGACCAATGCTGACTTGTGAAAAACTACTTTGTTCAATATATCCTTCAAGGCTGACATTGATAATTACCTTGCACATGGCCTATTAGCAAGCTATGATGCAATAATATATACTAAATACTATGTGAAACAATGGACCCCAGAAAATGTACTGTGAATTCAAATGAACAATCAACAGTAATTTGTAAATTTTTCCATAGACAATTTAAGAAGTTGAAGACATTAACTATATTATCAAGATCTTTATGAGTAGGGGGTATCAGACTGGGGAGAAAGAAGTTAAAGAAACAACTGTAAGCTAACTTTAGCGGCCAATAAAAAGATCCAATGAGACATTCTCTTATAGTCCTATAACAAGTCAGGGTGTTCGTGAATCTCAGCAAAAGCAGAGAGCCTGGCTCTTCACAACAGAACAGGAGGCCAAGTTTAAAATTTTCCAGTGCCAAAAGATGTAGTCCTTCTCTGCAGCTCAATGAGCCTGGGGATTTTCCCTAAATACTTATCTGTATTTTCAACAATGATTCAGAGAAATTATATTCCATCTAAGTAATACTTTGTTTTTAATCAACTTCAGCTAAGGTCAGTAGAGCAGATCCATCTGGCTACTGAGAAGCCTTACTGGAAGCCAAGGCTCAAGTGCTGGAACTGCAGATGTGAAGAACTGGCAGCATTTTCTAACAAAAACCCGCAGACTTCTTGGAAAAGCGCCCAAGCCAGCTGCTGCTGACCCTGATCCTCACCTTCCCTTTCTTGCACACCTGGCTCTCCTCCAGCCTCATCTTCAGCATTAGTGCTTGAGAATGAGGACTCTACTAGGGCTGTTGTGTGTATGTAGGAGAGGAGGATAAAGCCATCAACATAAATTATGTTTAGATGGCAGGACAAGGAGAAACTAAGAGCATCTAAACTAATGGGGTCTAACATCTCCTTATTATAGGAAGGAGGAAAACACACTGAGGTTACTGGCAAGGTGGAGGAGTAAGGAAAGAAAGTGGGGCTTGAAAAACAGAAGCAGACTCTACTACCCAGGAGGCTATCAAAGCAGATGCTGAGACTCATAGCCAAACTTGGGCGGAGTGCAGGGAATCTTATGAAAGAAGGGGGAGATAGAAAGACCTGGAGTGGACAGGAGCTCCACAAGGAGAACAACAGAACCAAAAAATCTGGGCCCAGGGCTCTTTTCTGAGACTGATACTCCAACCAAGGACTATGCATGGAGATAACCTAGAACCCCTACACAGATGTAGCGCATGGCAGCTCAGTCTTCAAATGGGTACCCTAGCAAGGGGAACATGAGTTGTCTCTGACATGAACTCAGTGGCTGGCTCTTTGATCCTCTCCCCCTGAGAGGGTAGCCTTACCAGGCCACAGAGGAAGACAATGCAGCCAGTCCTGATGAGACCTAATAGGCTAGGGTCAGATGGTAGGGGAGGAGGACCTTCCCTATCAGTGGACTATCAGAGGGGCATGTGAGAAGAGGGAGGGAGGGTAGAATTGGGAGGGGATGAGAGTGGGAGCTACAGCAAGGATACAAAATGAATAAATTGTAATAAATTAAAAAATAAATTAAAAAAAGAAAAACAAGCAAAAAAAGAAGACAGAGGTGTGAATTTTTACACACCTCTTTGACTATTTCCTTCCCTTTTCCTCTTTTCTTTTTTCTCTTGTATTGGCATATATTCATTGTACACAGGGCTATGTTTCAAGTGCCGTGTACGTTGACCACCCCCCACACAGATTACAGCTGTTAACTCTCTGGCTGATTCCAAAACTTGCCTATTGTAAATTCAATTACAATACCTGGATGTTCAAGGAACTATGAGATATGTTGTCTTAGAATCCTTTTGTTTTAGCTTAGAGCATGGTAGTTTTATCTTTAGTGATTTTTCTTTTCTTTCCATTGATTTAGTGTGTGTGCGTGTGTGTGTGCATGTGTTTTGAGACAGGTTTCTCTGTGTAGCCTTGGCCGTTCTGAAACAGAACAGGTTGGCTGCTCTGCAGAACAGGTTGACCTCAAATTCACCCTGCCTCTGCCTGACACGTGCTGGAATTAAAGGTGTACAGTACAACTGTCCAGTGTATCTTTAGTTTTCTTGAGGAAATTCCATGTTGCTGTCTATAGTAGATAGACTATATTGGCAGAAGCAGTGACTCCATTTCCTCAAGAGAATTTATGTTCCTCATTTTCCTTATGACCAACCTTCTGAATGGTAAGATAGAATTTCAATTTGAATTTCCCCAAAGACTAAGAATATTTGAATTTTTCATGTTTATTGGTCATTTCTATCTCTTTTGAGAAGTATATATTAATTTCATTAGCTTGTACACGGATCAAGTTGTTTAGTTTGAGTATTCAGTTTTATGAGTTCTTTGTACATTTCAAATTCTGATGCTCTATCAGGTGTGAAGATAACAAAGATATTTTCCTCCCGTTTTGAGTCTGTCTCTTCCTTGAATAATGGTTTACTTTGCCATGCAGAGCTTTTAAATTTCACACAATCCTATTTGTCAATTCTTAGGATTATTTCTTGAGCTCTTGGAATTCTTTTCAGCGAAACCTAGCTTTTGCCTGTATACTAAAGATTTTCCTATAATTGTTTTCGAATTCAACTCATAATAAAATATTTGATATATTTTGAATTGATTTTAGTAAGAATAAACAATAGGTTGTTCATTCTGTGTGGACACCTGATCCTTCTAGTACTATTAGTTAAAGTGGGACATCTTTCCTTAAAAAACAAAACAAAATAAAAACTTTGTTCAAAAATCACAAGGATGAAAAAAAATAACAGCGATGTAGTTACGTTTACTTAAATTCTGAGTTGTTCTCTTCTCTTCTACTCTATTTTATTGACTTAGCTCTCTGTTTTGTGTCAGTATTTTGAAGTTTTTTGTTCCTTTGGGTTCATGCTATTATTTGAAGTCTAGCATTTTGCTTTATTATAATATTTTCAGCATTGATCTCTCTACTTAGTATTATGTTAGCTATTTGGATTACTTGTGCTTTCATATGAATGGTAGAATAGGCTTTTCTGTTTCTGTGATGGCCACCCTTAGGAGTTTTATTTGGATTACACACTTTTAGCATTATACACATTTTCAGTTTTTCAGTCCTCTTTCCTTTTTCCTTTCCTTTTTCCTTTCCTTTCCTTTCCTTCTTTCCTTTCCTTTCCTTCTTTCCTTTCCTTTTCATATCTTTCCATCTTGTATCTTTTAAATTTAATTTTTCTGTGTTCCATAATTTTTTTTTTTTTTTTTTTTGGTAGAGGTCTCTTGCATCTTTGGCTAGTTTTCTTCCTAGGTGTTTTTGTTGTTTGTTATATGAATGAAGATTTCTTATCATTGTTTTTTATTTTCTACTTGCTGCTAGTGCTAAAATTATATATTTCTTTCAAAAGTATTTTTGCCTTTAAGGTATTCTTTGTAATACACCAAATCATACACAAATAAATATTATTTGATTTTTTTTTCTATTTGGATGAGTACATTTTTTTCTTGATTATGTTTGATTACATCTTGTATACTCTGTAAGGCTGGCAAAAGGTAAAGGAGTTCTGCAAATCTAAATATAGTATTTTTTTTCTTTTGGCTTTAATTATGATGCAAATCCTTACTGATTATAATAGAGTAGGATGGCTGTCATTGTCTTTCAGAGGTTGAAATAGAACATTATATCCCCTTCTGGATTTTAGAATTTTTTGGTGGAAAAGTTATTGTTGCCTGATGATTTGCCTTTGTTGGATTGGTGCCTTTCTCTTAAAGATTTCAATGCTCTTTCTTTTGGAGGATTTTTCTGGTCTTATTCATTTATTGGTCTAAGGGTCTCATGTATCTAGTTGGCTTTCTTTCCTTAAATTTAATTAATTTTCCTCTAAGATTTTTTAAAGTATATTTTCTGTACCTTTAGATTGACTTTCTTCTCATTCTTTACCGACCATTATTGTCAGATTTGGTCATTTAATGGTGCCTCTTAGATCTTGGAGATTCTGTTGATAATTTATTATTTCATCTTTGTTATTTTTGAATGTTCCAAAATCTTCTTTGTCTTCAAGCCCTCGTATTCTTTCTTTCACTTGATCCAGTCAACTGGTGAGGCTTTCCATGGAGATTTTTACTGGTTTGTTGAGATATCATTTCCAAGATTTCAATTTGAATTTTCAGCATTTATACCTTTTATTAATTTCTTATTTCACAGCCTCTACTGACTTCCTCACAGACTTCAAATGTTAGTGTTTAATTAGACACATTCTGTAGCTTATTCGTGTCTGCATTGATTTTTCAGAACATTCTTATGATCATCTGCTTATTGTTTCAGTATTACATACAGATAACCCTCAGTGACCTTCCTTACGGTAGTACGAATTAATTCTTGGAAAACCTGTGCTGCCTGTACTTTTATGTTTCTTGTGTTTCTTTGAGACTTGTCTGTGATAAGGTGTTTGGAATTTAAAAAGAAATGAAAAACAATTGTTTTCTTTCAAAGGAGAAGAATAAAAAAAGATCAAAATATTTTCTCCACCATTTGACTGGTTATCCAAGTCAGTAGGTGAACCCTCAGTCCATGCACTAGAGAGCCAGGCTTTGACTTCAGCTCAATTAGGAGAGTAAAATATTAGAAGCAGAATCAACCATGAGGTTGATTTGCCCACCCTGAAGATTCACTAATAGTCAATTTTTTAAATTGTTTTCACTTTAATAATTATCAAAAGTAAAGGTACATGCATAGTGTGATGTGAGCCTTGATTAAGGCAGGAAAGGCGGGAGCAGAGAGCAAATTATAGAAGTAGAGTTGTAATTGTTTTAGAGAAACACTGAAAATAGAAGAGAAAAATTAAATAGTCTGAGAAAACAATAAGGAGAAAGGGAATCAATTAAGCTATTTTAGTTAAAAATAGAAAAGAAAAAGATAGATATACTAAAAATCTCTCAGAACCTGTGGCTGAAATAGGGAGATCTTCAACTTCAAACCAACCTGTCTTCTTTGGCAAAGCCAAAATAGTAGGAAGAGGACAAGGTTGAGCCAAACTACAATTGGATGGTTAAATATAAGAGTATAAGAGTGAAGGAAAGAGACTTATACAGGGAAGCTCTCATTAGCACGGGAACAGAAACAGGTCCTATCCCAGTATGGCCCACTTCATGGTGCAGGCATGATTTCCATAGCACCCCACCTCATAGAATAGTCTTGTATCAGTTACTCTCCAGTCTCACTTTTTCCTTCCAGTTATTAAACCTAGGACTTGGTATAGTACCTACTGTGTGCTAGGTCAGAGCTCTATCACTGACTTGTGTTTTCACTAATCTTGATGATTTCTATCATTGTTCTTCCCATATTATTTTTGCAAAAGTATGTCCTGTACTCAAATGTCATCTATTACACAGTGGCGCTCTAGTATACTCACACACACAGGGTTCTGAACATGTGTGTAAATTTGTGAGAGGAAGATATTTTATCAGACTTTTCATAAGAAAGAAAGCTATCAGGATAATTAGAAAAGGTAAGAATACATGTTCTTGAGCATTTAACAGTTTTCTAGTGGGCAGAGACAGAGATGGAAGAGGAATAGCGGGAGGGAGAAGAACAAAACAGAGGGATGGAAAGAGAAAAAAAGAGAGAGGAGAGATATATTGAGATTTGCCATATTAGGACTACAAGGGCTCATTGGGTCTCCTGGGAATGACAAATAAAGTGGGAGAGAGCATTTAATTAAGTACTCAGTGAAGGGTGCATTTGAAAGACCAATGCATACTTCCTGGGGTTTTGCTTCCTATTTTAGAAGATAAAATTCTGTCTATGGCATCTAGATAGCTCTATGCTCATAAAACATCCATCACTGCAGTACTTAAGTGCCAAGATAACTAAGCCATGTCAACTCTGAACCATACAGAGTTAGGAGATGAATGCCTTTCTGTGTCTGCAGTGCCCATGAGTTCTGGAGCTAAGCCTCCACAATTCTGCACTGAGATGAAACACAGAAGCAGAATGAATCAAGCCCAGCTTCCTTCAACCCTTCTGACAGTGGCTGTTCCTAATAAAGTCTGCAATTCCCTACTGAGAGCTCTGAAATAGGCTTCCACAGAACAATTGACTAGAGAGTAGGTGAGATACTGTGCAAAGCACGAGAGTGTATCATTTGAGGTTTTTGTTCTTATGTGAAATAGCAGCATGAAGGAAGAGTTTAATATTTCTTTTGTGTTGTATGTAGTTAGTATGCACATCATAGACTTCCGCAGTCTAGAACTAACCTCAAAAAAAATCCTTTTCTGGTTATTTATTGACTGAATATTATTTGTAAGCATAATGTACTAGATATTTAATGAGTTACTACATAAGGTTTTTCCTAGGTTGATACAAAAGTGATTAAAAACAGCCCTTGAGGAAATGCGTTTTAATTAAAAAGATAAAACAGTAGAGCAACATGCCAATACAAGGCCAGATAGATTTCATGGTGTGGTGGTAGTTGACAGATGTAAACGGTTTAAACCTCACAGACAGTAAATGTAATTGTGAATATGGGGGAATCTACATAAAAGAAGTTATATCTGAGCTGTTGATTATGACACGGGTAAATAAAGATGAGCTATAAGAAAAATACTTGTCTAACAAACAATCTGACTTTGAGTTATTGCCAGCTGCTGTCAGCTCCATTTGATACTGGTTGGTCAAGCATTACAGTGAGACTCTCAGGTGAGTCATTCCTTTAATTTATATTTATGCTTAAATTCCAATTAGACTTGGCTGGCACAGCAAGTTTTTTTTTTTTTTTCTTTTGAGGATATTAGATGATCAAGTGACAAGGCCATGAGATATTACCCTGTAAGGTGGCAAAGGCACTTGTGACAGAAACAATAACATATCAGCAAATATATCAGGGGTTTCTTTGGATGTGGCTGGGCAGATAAAAGAGTAAGATGAAGAAAACCTTTGTGTGGATTCAGTAGTGGTACATTTTGAGTAGTCATAGCTGGACAGTTCTATACATGTGATAAGTGGGATCTAGACAAAGTATAGTTTTCCCTTTCTAAATTTAAACTAATGAGGGTATAAAAATCCTATCATTGACATAATAAGATCTCTTCTAATGATATAGGTTGTTTTTATGTGTCCTAGAAAGTATTATCTAAATTAACTTGATTCAAGAAAATCAATAACTCAGTATTTCATTTGTTCAAATATCAAGGATTGTGGAAGTCAATGTACTCAATATAAATTTATGAGATCTGTTTGAGTAGACCCCAAGATTATCTACAGCTTTACAGAATAAATGTAATCTAGTGTGGTCACAAAGATCAATCCATACTGTGCAGTAACTAATGAATAGAGCTGAACAATTATGATTTCCTGGAGCTCTGTTTGTTTTGAAGGTAAACAATAAATAGCTTTTGGAAAACAACAATAAAGACAAACATAATGGTGAGATAACCCCTTGGAGTGTGTCTCTATATGTGTTTCTAAGGACTGAACACCAGAACATAGAAAGGTAAAGCAAGTGATCCAAGCCTGAGCTACAGTCTCAGTCTTCACGCAATGTTGATGGTGGCAATGCTTTCAAAACTCTCCACTCACCGTTGCCACTTTAAGCCTGGGTACCAATAAAAAATCGAGCATTCTATTTTCAAAAATTTTATGCATATGAATGTTTTGTCTGTGCATATGCATATGTGGCATATGTGGGCCTGGAGCCCATGGATATCAGAAAAGGGTATCAAGTCTCCTGGAACTGGAGCTATAGACGGCTGTGAACCAGTGTGGTTCACACCAGCTGGGAATTAAACCTGGTCCCTTGGTGAGAGAAACAAGTGCTGGTATCCGCTAAGCCATCCATATCTTCAGCCTCACATTATATTTTTAAAAGTAAAAACCCAAACAACAACCACAATTAAAAACAGAAAAAGTCATTAACATTCCCCCCCTGAGAATGTGAATTGTTCCTCTCATACATTCCATTCTACCATGCCCTGTCATTGAGGGACAGGAGAGTTAAACTTATGGTTATCTTTTACAAAGAAAATCCATTTTCCACGTCTTAGATTGCAGCTAATATATGTTGAAAAGGACCTGGGTATTATTATCTCGCTGAGCTGATGTTACTCTAGTTCCCTCTTCCTGGTTTGGTCTGAAGAAGAGCCTCTGGTTGGAGGGAAGGAAGATATATATATATATATATATATATATATATATATATATATATATA
>NW_026592118.1:5635588-5685103 GCF_907164565.1 Psammomys obesus | reverse complement strand
ATATATATATATATATATATATATATATATATATATATATATATAAACAGTCTATGTTGGCTAATGGCATAGCAAATTCTGGCTCATCAGAAGTGTTAACATTCACTGTTTAATTCAGTGAGAAGCTAATTTTATGAACAGCAGTGCTTAAGATGGCACTGCATGAGGTGGTGGAAAGTATATTTTCTAGGAAAAAAAGAGAGAGTTGGAACTTCTCAAGAAACTGATTACTTACAGGTGGAGATTAGCAGCCAAGCAGTGTTATAGGCATTTGTGTCTACCAACAAAAGTAAGACATGAAATTTTAGGTTATCTGTAAGTTTTGGGAGAGAATCAGATTGCTCTAGCTTAAGTGGTTTTGATTCTTTCCCAAGTTACTCTGATGATAGTTTTAGGAGGAAGTAGAAAATTATTACACCCATTGATGACTTTTCATGAGGCCTAATGGCAACAGAAAGGATTAATTTTTAAGGAAATGAATGCTCAGTTGCTTTGGAATGTATAACTACGTTTGAGGGAAACACCTTACAAAGTTAGATTTTTTTTCCCTCTACTAACTTTTACTTTTGAAGAGACTTTGGAATAACAAAGATTTGGAAGTGTGCCTGCTTCCATAGTACAGTAAACTGGAGAGGAGCTGGTGCTGGGAACTTCAGAAGAACTGAATGGTAAAGATGCTCATGTACACTATGACCTGCACTGTCAGCAAAACATTGGGTCAAACAAATTAGGGGAACCCGCACTAGACAAGAAACTAATCACAGCGTCAACTCCATGGATTAGCATTGGGTTGACATGTTAGAATACCAACTTCAGTGCTAACTGGGTGATGCGGAGCATTTAGCTTCTGTAATTCAGTTTCTTCATTTGCAAAATGGAAATAATGGTAACACGCTGTGACAATTCTTTGAGAGATAAATGAGAAAATAACTGCAAAATACTTAATGTCTGGCTCACAGTAAATGCTCAATATGTGTCAGGCATGTTTTTGTTATCATTATTTTTGTATGTAGTATAAGATCATTTATTTATTTGTTCATTTATTTAAAATTTGTTAAAACTAAATGTAAACAATGCTTTAAGCATATCTAAATGTGTCCATTCCGTTATAAATTATTAATAGGAAGTTTATTTTGTAAAGTATATACTCATAAAATACCACCAACATGCCTGTCTGAACATGTCTGAACAAGGACCACAGCAATAGATATTCTAACATGGACAAGTGGGGTGTAGGGCTCAGAAGGCCTGAAAATGCTGAGAGCAAGAGGAACAGTGTTGTCTAGGAATGAGTACACCAGTTGGTCAATACCAATGGTCAGCCCCCAAAACGTATGTACATACAAGTTACATTATATATACTAGTAGAGTATATTTATATGTTGATGAACATGCACACACACACAGACACACACATACACAAACACACACACAAGCAAGGGCCTACCTGAGTTGGTTCAGAGGGAAGAAAAGGGAAGGGAGAAATGATGTGATTGTAGTCTAATCTCAAGAAAATAAAAACATTTTTTAAACATAAAATTAACACTCCAATTTTCTCTAAAAAGCATTTTTTTCCACTTTCTATCTGCTACTACACTGATCAGCCTAGTCATTAAGCTAAGTGAAATGAGCCAAGCATAGAAACACAATTACTATAGTACAAATTCAAATCCATAGAAGCAAAGATGAAAACAGTGGTGAAAAGTCTGTGGGGTGGTGGAAGGAAAGAGATGCTTGTTCAAACGCATAAAGTCAGTTACGAAATGAACATGTTTGGGGATATTTAACAGACGTTATGGACAGTAATAGATGTGTTAGCTAATCTAATTATAAGAATTAATACATGATCATATGCATATCGTACTGTCACGTTTTGCATTTTAAATATATTGAATTTTTCTTTTATTGTGTATGCCAAAATGTCTTGCTCAGAGTGGCACAGAGCAATCATAGATGCAATTAACTCATGTTGACTTGTGTGCTAATAAAACTGGCTAAACACAAAAACCATTGCTACTGCTTCAGAGCGATTGAGGGCTTTTACAACATTACATGAAGTAAATTCTTTGCCCTGTATTCTTAGTAAATGCTAAGGCTTTAATCTTAAAGCTGACACTTCCTTCTCTAAACACAGAAGGTTTGAGTGTGGGGAAGGAGAACTGTGGCAATGGCCTGCAAGAAGGCTCAGGTGCCAGCCACCCTGAAGGTCTGCTCTTTATCCAGACACTCCCGTATGAGTGTGAAACTCCTAGCTTCTTACCTTCAGCTTTCCATTTGTAAAATGTGTCATGAAGAGTACAGATTTTAGATGATGGTGACGGGCGCTAAATGAGACAATGTTCATATAATAGCACAGATCCTGGCATCTGATAACTCATCACTAAATGATGGTTATTTTTATGATGTTGCTAATTTCATCAATTTTCTTCCTAGGCTTTTACAATAGTTTTCATTATTATTCAATCTCCCACATTTACTCAGCATCATTTGTAATTTCTATTACCCATAGAGCTGGCCATAAGAGGAGTACATTGAGAGACTATGAAGGGTCCGTGCTAAAGCAACAATTATAGAACACTTTGAGGAGCATGATTTGATGAGAGAAATTAGAAGTATCATTTTCATAAATGGAGAAAGGAATTGACTGCCTATGAGTATTATTAGTTGACTTTGGGGGCTTCAATTTCAGATTGTAGATTGAATAAGAACAATGCACTTCTTTCTAAATAATTCTTGATTTGGCATTTTGCTATAATGGCTTTCTGGTCATGAACAGAGTTCACTTACATATGCTTTAGAGTCAAGAAGTTTTGTGCTTTTCTTTAAGGGGAAGCTGACTCTAGGAAATCCTTCCACATTTCTAGTTGTTCTTTGTAGAGCAGGCTGGCCTCAGACTCACAGCGTGCCCAGCCACAGGTGAGGATGGTTTTGAACAATTTCTCCTGCCCTTACATAGTTACTCTCTGTGAAAGTCATTGACAACATATTATCCTTCCAGGAAAATATGGAAAGCAATATTTAAGTTATAAAATAATCTATTTTATAAAATAAACTATGCAGGACTGATGTTCTGAGGTATCATAGAATTAAGCCTTTGGAAAAAGGAGAGTGACAGCTTATTAGCAGACGGTGCGCATTCATGCTCAGAGGGCTTTCCCTATGGCATGCCCAGCGTTTGATGCGTGTGATGACTTCTGGAATCTATGCCTACTTACTGGATGGAGCTCTCAATGCGGGTGATGGTGAGGAAAGCAGCAAGGTTTGCTGTATACGATGAGATGACAATCAGAGCAAATAACCACCATGCCCCCATCATCATTCGGGTTGCCAGAGTTGTGTAGGGGACTTCCCCGCCTGTGGAAAGAGGAGAAATGAAAACATCATTACGCTTTTATTAAGAAACCGAAGTCATACACATTCGGCGCAAAAACAGGTGACAAAAACATTTCCCTTTACGTCAGTGGAGATCTCTGTATTTTATTACTTTGTTTTGATTATCTTCTATAGAATTACTTGAGAATTTTTTAAAAATAAGCATGATAAATATTCCACAAAATATGTTGCAATAATTTTTTCTCATTTGATTCTAAAATTAATTTCTCACTGTAGTCACAAATGTACACTTTGCCCTCAGAGGCTTGGTTATTCACTAGTTAGGTGGTATTAAGATGGCTATGCCTATATTTAATATATCTTTTCATATTTTAAACAAAATGTTAGGTTGTTTTAAAAATTCTCTGGGAGTGCTGGTTGCTGAAAATCTTGGTATCACACATATTACCATTGACTTTGGTATCATTACATTTATTTTTTCCTGTTCCTATAGTAACTGGCAACTCATAACATTATTGAAAATCATTCTTGTCATTGTCTGTACATTGATATGTCCTTTGTGTGAAGTCTTCAGAGTGTTTACATTCTAAAATGTCTACATTTTAATCCTGTGTAATCTTGGCAAGATTTTGAATGTCAGTGAAATTTGATGAAGTCATTTTTCTTCTGGTCATGGAATCGTCATCAGCTTGCAAGGAGTAGACTGCTGTGGCAACCTTGGCCAGTGGCCATGACAGTTGTCTTTGACAGTTTTGTGACAGTTTGATGGAAGCTAGAATTACCCAAGAAGGGAGAACCTCAATTGAGAAAATGCCTCCATAAGATAAGACTGTAGTCAAGCCTGTACAGCATTTTCTCAATTAGTGGTTGGTGGAAGTGTCCAGCCATTGTGAGTGATACCATCCATGGGTTGATAAGGTTGATAATCTTGGGTTCTCTAAGAAGGCAAGTTGAGAAAGCCGTGGGGAGCAAGCCAGTAATCAGCAGCCCTACATTGCCTCTGCATCAGCTCCTTCTTCAGGGTTTCTGCCTTGTTTTTCCTTTTTTGGATTCCTTTAGTGAGAAACTACAAGGTCGAAGTATAAGTCAAAACAACCTTTTCCTCTACAGCTGGCTTTTTGCTCATGGTGTTTCATCACAGCAATAGAAACCCCAACTAAGTCAACAGTGAAGCTAAAATGATACAGTGTAAGTAAGCCTATGGTAATGACAATGAAGTGTTAATATTCCATAGGTAGAAGTGGAGGGATCACTAGACCCCTTCCTGAGATTCCACTCGCTTTAGCTGTAAGATCTTTGAGAGGAATTAGAGGGTATAGGAAGAGGAACATTGACTAGGAGTGGAGCATTTTCAATGGTGCAGCTTTTCAGAGTTGCCACTCACTTTGAGATGGGACATTTCACCAGTTTTTGAGTCACACATGCTATGCTTCTACAATTAATTCCTAACCCATGCTCCTGTTTTATGTTTTTTTTTTTTTTTTTTTTTTTTTTTGTCTTTTCGAGACAGGATTTCTCTGTGTAGTTTTAGATGACCTGGGCGCTCACTTCGTAGACCAGGCTGTCCTTGAACTCAGAGATCTGCCTGCCTCTGCCTCCCAGACTGTTGGGATTAAACATATGCACCACCACCTGGTCAACCACATATGAACAGGGGACCTAGACCTAGACCATGCATGGTCCTTAGTTGATGTCTCAGTCTTTGAAAGCTCCCTTAGTTGTCTTTGTTGGTCTTCTTGTGGGGTTTCTGTCCCCTTCAAGTCCTTCCATCTTTCCCCCACACTTCCACAGGACCCCTGGAGCTTCAATCCATGCTTGGAGGCATGTTTCAGTATCTGTCTCAATCAGCTGCTGTGTGGAGCCTCCCAAGTGACTATCATGTTAAAAACAGGGTACAGAGCTAAACTGAGAATTCACAGTAGAGGAATCTCAAATGGTTGAGAAGCACTTAAAGATATGCCCAATGTTCTTAGTCACCAGAGAAATGCAAATCAAAGCAACTCTAAGATTCCATCTTAGAGCTGTCAGAATGGTTAAGATCAAAAACTCAAGTGACAACTACATGCTGGCAAGGACGTGGAGAAAGGGGAACACTTCTTCAGTGCTGGTGGGGTTGCAAACTTCTACAACCACTTTGGAAATGAATCTAGTGCTTTCTCAGAAAACTGGGACTATCTCTGCCTCAAGACCCAGCTATAACACTCCTGGGCATATACATGAAAGATGCTACACCATACAACAAAGATATTTGTTCAAGTAAGTTACTAGAAGCTTTATTTATAATAGCCAGAATTTGACAACAACCTAGAGGTCCCTGAACTGAAGAATGAATGCAGAAATTATGGCACATTTACACAATGGAATGATACTCAGCTATTAAAAACAAGGAAATTATGAAATTTTCAGGCAAATGGATGGAACTAGAAAATATCATCCTGATTGAGGTAACCCAGACCCAGAAAGACACACATGGTGTGTATTCACTTATAAGCTGATATTAGACTTATAGTACAGGCTAACCATACTACAATCTTAAGTAACAAAGAAGGCCCAAGGGAGGGTGTTGCAATGTCATTCAGAAGGAGAAATAGAATAGATAGCATAAGTGGATGAAGAGAGGGAACTGGGCAGGAGATAGAATGGGGAGGGAAACAAGAGTGTGGCTCAGATTTGAGGAGAACAGAAGTAGAAAGTGAAAATACTGGGAATAGGAAGGGAAACTGAGCGGGACATCTCTTTGACAAGCTAGAAGCCTGCCACAGGGTAGGCTCCTGAGAGGATAAGGGTGTGTCTAGTAGAGACTCCTAACAGGAGGCAGGTGGGGTAGGTCATGGAGACGGAAGTCACCATCTCCCAGCCAGGCAGGACTAGTGGAGGGAGGGGAACAACAACACTCTTACAAAAACTTTGATCCCAGATTACCCTGTCTACAAGAAGTACAGGATTAAAGAGGGAACAGAGATGGAAGGAATGTCCAACCAATGATTGGACCAACCTGAGACCCTCCCCATGGTAGAGAGCCAGCCCCTGACACTTATTTAATCATGCTCTACTATGCTTGAAGTTTCCTGAAATTTTAACATACTATCATGCTTATTTTTGATCCAAAAATTTGAATTTAAAATACTTATGCCTAGAATTTCCTTCCTTTCATTTTACAAGTCTTTTTCCATTCAATAATTTTTAGCAATTCTATTTTTAAAATTCCTCTTTAGAAATACCTTTTATCAATATTCTACTAATATAATTTCCTACACTTTCATACTGTCAAGTCCTTTACCTTTTAGAAAATAATAATTTAACATATTTTTATTGCAGTAAGACATAAACATCTTTGGTTTTAGTTTTAAAACATATTTTAAGTATTTTTTTATTTTTTGAAATTTAAATATAGTTATATAAATTTCTTCTTCCCATTTCTCCCTCCAACCCTCCATGAATCTCCTTCCTCTCTCTCAAATTTATAGATTCTATTTCTTTAATTTTGTGTATATATGTGTTATACAATATATATTATATGCTGTATCTGTTCATAAATATATAAATAAAACTTGCTCAGTTTCTATAATTACTTGTAAGAATATGATTTCAAGATTGACTACATATACTTTCTATATTTTCTCTTCCTTTATAATAGCCTCTTGTATAAGAATATTTTCTGTCATATGTAATATGGTTACATACATGGCAAATGAATTTATGCTGTTACTATAAGCTAATTAATTATATTATGATCAATAAGTTATATTTATTATACTAATTAATTAAATTCTTAGTTAATATTTTATATCAATTATTCTATGCTTATATTAATTACATGCTAATTTATGCTGTTATTATGTGCTGTATTATTACATGTTAATATATGCTCTTTACGTAATTCATGTGTCAAATCACTGACTTTCAAGGTTTCAATTTAAATAAGCAGTCTTTAGGGATTTAAATTAAAATAAGGTCATAAAAGGCCATGCTAATATGCCTGCCATTCTGGTGAGGTTGACAAAACATCCAGAGTGTGTTTATGCAGAGGATACAGGCAGAAAGAAGCTGTATTAGAGGAGAGTGGCCTCTGGAGAAACAAAATCTGTGCACACCTCGATCTTGGCCTTTTACCCTGCATATCTCTGAGTCTGGGTATTCTGTTTTGATAGCCCTCTTAAATTAATACATACTGAATATTAAACATCAATAGGCTTTATAAAAAGAAATTAGGCTTATATTTAGAGTGCAAATAAATTAAATGAACAATATATCTTCTTGGTAGGTCTATAATACATGAATATATTAACAGGATTCAATTAATTATCCAGGAATAGTTTTACTCTGATTATTAGTTTTCAAATCTCTGCATTTTACATATACTGTAAATACATTCTTTGGCTATTTTCTAAACTATTAGTTAAGGCTAATTTTTTATATATGGAAAACATTTTTCAAAAGAAGTTATGATCATTTTTATACTATATGCTATTATATATTTTTATGAAATTGCAAGGATTATTTTGTTCTCAGTTCATATAAGTAGTATACACCTATTTCCATACTGGACAATTACTCACTGAAGATTGAAGAGCTCTTTTTGATAAGACAGTCTGTAAAATAGTAGCTAATAATTATTACCATTTTATTCAAAACAATACTTTTCTAAAACAAATGTTTTAACATATGACTTATGGAATCATAAAAGCAGTACTCCCCATGACTATCTTGATGACAGTTACAAGGCATTTCAAAAAATGTCTTTCTTTGAATTTATAATACATATAATTTGTTACATAATCATCAAAATATCAGTTTATCAAATGGAAATATCAACACTGAATTTCCACTTAGGTATAAATTTTATATTCATATTAATGATGCTGAGCATTAGATAAAAATGTTTATTATAAAAATAAATGATCATATACACCAATAAAACCGATGTATTTTCTTTTTTTTACTTTTTTAAAACTTTTTAAAATTGTTTATTAATTACACTTTATTCACTTTGTATCCTCCTGTAGCTCCCTCCCTCCTCTCCTCCCAAATCCTTCCCTTCCTCTCCCTTCTGCATGCATGCCCCTCCCCAAGTCCACTGATAGGGGAAGTCTTCTTTTACTTCCTTCTGATCCTAGTCTGTTAGGTCTCATCAGGAGTGGCTGCATTGTCTTTCTCTGTGGCCTGGTAAGGCTGCTCCCTCCTCAGGGGAAGGTGAACAGTTCATGTCAGAGACCAGTCCCTGTTCCCATTACTATGGAACCCACTTGGACACTGCACTGCCATGAGCTACGTCTGTTCAGGGGTCTTAGGTTATCTCCATGAATGGCCCTTGGTTGGAGTATCAGTCTCAGGAAAGACCCCTGTGCTCAGATTTTTTGGTTCTGTTGATCTCCTTGTGGATCTCCTTTCCAGATCTTACTATTTCCCACTTCTTTCATAAGATTCCCTGAACTCTGCCCAAAGTTTGGCCATAAGTCTCAGCATCTGCTTTGATACCCTGCAGGGTGGAGCCTTTCGGAGTTTCTCTGTGTCAGGCTCCTGACTTGTTCCCTGTTTTCTCCTTCTTCTGATGTCCATCCTCTTTGCATTTCTGGGATTGATAGGGACTGAGCATTTTAGCAAGAGTCCTCCCTCTTGATTAGTTTCTTTAGGTGTGCAGATTTTAGTAGGTTTATCCTATATTATATGTCTATATGAGTGAGTATATACTGTGTGCATCTTTCTGTTTCTGGGTCAGCTCACTCAGGATGATCTTTTCCAGATCCCACCATTTACCTGCAAATTTCATGATCGTTTTTGAAAGCAACAGACAACAAATTTTAAATGCAACAGCTTTTAAAAGATGTAAGCAAAGGAAGATTCAGTTTTAAATCCACATAGGAATGTTTTGAACAAAACAGATAATTGGAATCTGGTAGTAAAGTGTGACAAAGTCAGAATGATGTAACCAAAAAGAGTAGAGAAATAAATATATGATTGAAAAGGCTAATTGTAGGTTTGTCTCCATAAAGACCTAACTCTTAAGAAGACTTGTTTTTAACCACATAGAAAATCAATTGCTGAGTTTTTTCTTTTGTGATATATAATTTACAACTTTACTAGCTCAATTATTCTTATATAAACCTAATACAATGCCACTATATTTGACATCTGTACTTAGAAATAAGATAATAAAAATGATGGAAAATTTGTCTTCCTGTTTGGGTAATGTTGGACTAGATAGCTATTAACAACCCTCAAATCTTAATTTTTTTTCATACTGTTGTAATAAAATACTCTGAAAAAAAGCAGCTTAAGGAAGAAAGAATTAACTTTGGTTCACAGTTCAGGGGTATAGTTCATCATGTTGGAAATTCAGGGCAGTAGGAGATTCAAGGAACTATCAATGTGACCACAATTAGGAAGCAGAGAGTGATGAATGCATGCTGCTCTCAGCTCACTTTCTCTACTTATACAGGCCAACATCTCAGCCAAGGAATGGGACAAACCACAGTAAGAGGGACCCACCTTTATTAATGCAGTCTAGATAAGCCTCTACAGACACACTCAGAGGCCTGTCTTTCAGAGGATTACAGATTTTGTCAAGTTGACAATTAATGCAGTTCTACCCAGTATCAACTTGACACCCTAAAACATCACTTTTAAGTTATAGCCTTCCACATCTTATTGGCTTATGGCCAATTATGTTCTAATGTACATTCATTTACCTGAAGTTTAAGTTAACACAGTCATTAATTCTAATACTTTAAATGTTCTAAGTCTCTTAACTTGGAATACCTATATAACAAAAAAAGTTACATATGTCCAATATATAATGACATAGAATAAATATTCTTATTCCAAAAGAGAGGAATCAGGGACTATCAATGAATGATCTGACAGAAGCAATAACAAAATCCACCAGTGAAAACATCAAACTCTGTCACTCCATGTCTCGCACTTGACTAAAACTGATTGTGCTCCAAAAGGCTCAGATAGCTTTAAGCCTCTAGCACGGCCACCTGCAGCAAAACTCACGGACTGGCTGCATTCTATGCCAATAGCTATCTTTGATGGACATTCTATAATCCAAGCATCTCCAACATACTGAAGTTTCTATTACAACCTAAACTTCATGTAAATGTAATGGCCTCGCAGAGATTCTGTCCCTGTCACAAATTGCCTGGTATCAGCTGCTCTTTGAAATTTCTGAACAAGATTCAATGACCCCCTCAATCTTGCATATTTCATGTCTACAAAACCAGGGACATGATCCACATGGCATCCACCAGGAGTTCTGATGCCATATGGATAGAGTCTGTCCCACTTGGATGAGACTTGTGTCATTTCCTGTGTGCTGACGCTGGGGAAATGCTGGGGAATTGTCTTTGAGGAATAGAGAACCCAGCTGCATTCTCTTTATAGGTCCCTGATGAGTGGTGGCTTGTCCTGAAGGCAACTATCCTGCTGTCCTTGAGAGCTGTTTCCCTGTAGCGTTGCCAATGACTTTAACGATTATAGCTACTTTGTTGTTGTACTCTCCTCATCTAGAACTATAAGCTTACTCATCTACCCTACCTCTTCCAAACACATTAGGGCTTTATCTTTAATTTAAATTCATTTTATATTCTCAGATCATAGACAGAATGAAGTGATATTCTTGGTTAACTATCTCATGAATAGCTACAAACTCAGTTCCTGAATGAAACCCTTGTTCCCTTATGAAGCCTCACGGCTGTGTATACTCTCTTTCATTCTCTCAGTATTTTTGTCTTCTATGCTTCCACCAGAGTGGCCCATTAATCTCTGTTTCCATCATGCTGGGGACTTTCTAATTCAAAATTCCAAACTTTTCTACATTCCTGCTGTGAAACAGTTCGAAAGGCCTAAGGGCTAGATGGTTAGTTAAATTTATCACAGCGATGGCCTCACCTCTTAGTATCAATTTCTGTATTAGTTTCTCTTCCTGTTGGTGTGATAAAGTACTCTAACAAAAGCATTCAACACTATTACTTTTTGCATTGATGGAAATTAGAAAAACTTAACACAGAAATAGTGGAATATTAAAGCACCAAGCTTTTAAATAAGATGATAACACAGAAAAGGGACTTGGTGTTTGTGACTGCTTTTTGTTCTAAGGCAAAAATGACAAAACTAACAAACCAAGAATATGAGCAGATATACTTCATGAATGGATAATGCTGCCCCAAAGTCACAAATTAATAAGCAAAAATCTCAATGCTAAGGTTGGAATACCTCTCTATGAGTTGTTGGTCATGAGGTCTTAGACGTTTCCAAAATTATATAGACTATTATTCTTGCTCTTGGTTACTTCTCAGAATGAGATAGTAAGATCTTATTGCTGAAGAGATTGTACACTTTGAATATGAGACACAGAGAAATCAAGGCACATCTGGTAAGGAAATGTATACCTGGAAGTTCATAAGAAAAGAAGGCCATAAGGAAACAAACTGGAAGTTTCTTCTTTCCTGGATAGTTTTCATAGTATCAAAGAGTATTATAAAGACTGCTGGAAGAGAAAAAGTGTTAATGGCTTCTCCCAGATATAGATGCTTCATGTTGTAGTACTGGCCTGCTGAGCAAGTTATGTCGACGGTGTAAGAATGGTGTGATTTTTGGGCGTAGCCAACTGCTTTCTGGGTCAATAGGTGCTTACTTGTCAAGACAGAATTTATGATTAGTACCATAAATCTAGCCAAAAGCCCATGGCATGGGAGATCAAAAATAAAGTGAGAAATCCAAAGTTGCTGTGTTATTAAAGAGATAGTGTTTAACCGCCTTCTCAGCATCTCAGCTTCTTTCAGAGAAGATTCTTTTTACAATGGGTGATAGTTAGCACAGAGAGTTATAACTGGTCCAGGTGCCAGAGTGACTGTTCAGTACTTAGCCCTCAAAATGACAATTTAGGTTCTCTTCTAAGTTTCAGGGATCATAGAGAAGAGGGAGTGGGAAGAATCTGAGAACCAGAACATGCAAAAGAGGGCTGTACAAAGCTTCCAGTGGTGGGTAATGATTGCTAGATAAGGAGGAATACTTATTTGCAGTAATATAGCCAGTAGTAAGTTGACCATGCTTCAGTAAGTAACTGCCCACAAAAGTTCATGCAAGAAATGCTAACTAAACTCAGTGAATCACAAAAAAGAATAAAATTCAAATGTAGGAAGACTTGTTTGGAAGAAGCGAGGCAGGAGTGAAGGAGGGTAAGAATGGGTAATGGTGAATGTAAATAATCTAAATGCATTCATTTTATATATGTCTATATTGGATGACAAAAATTAATAAATAAATTAAAATCAAATTAATTAAAGATTAATCAAAAATTAATGAGGTTTAAGGAATACAACTCAGAAGCCTGATCCAATGGAAACCAGTTCCTCTTCTTGTGGTAGAAGGCTAACTCTTGATGAGATTTAATAGATTAGGGTCAGATAAGAGAGGAGGTCCTCCCCTATCAGTGGGCTAGGGAAGGGGCGTAGGGTGAGAAGAGGGAGGAAGAGTGGAACTGGGAGGAGATAGAGGGGGCCACAGCAGTGATAAAGAGTGAAGAATTTGTAATAAATACATAAATAAATAAATAAATAAATAAATAAATAAATAAATAAATAAATAAATAAATAGATAAATGGCTCTCTTAAGATTGATGAACATATTGTGTGAAGGCTTTTAAATACTCAGTAGCAGTCACAAAGGGCTCACTCTTACAGATTTTAGAGTAATATGAGAGAATCTAAAGTGCATTTATGTTGATGAATTTGAAAGTAAAGACGTCACGAGAAAACATCTAGATGAAGTCTGTTAGAAAAAGACATGGAAACTTTGAATGGTCTTACAACTCTTAAGAATTTCAATTCTATAATTAAAATTTCTTCAGAAAATTCAACACCTGTTAACTTGTGGTAAAATGTATGAAATATTTGAGGAGTAATTACTATTGTACATTTACTGAGAGAAAAAAGCAAGACACTGGTCCTTTCGTTTCTAATGAAAGCACAACTATGAGGCCAAAACACACTGCAGTCATTCTAAGAAAATAATCACATAATTGTAATTATCAAAAAGACAAATAATATGATGAAAGCTGCATAAGCAAAAACCAACCTCATTGAGTTTATTATGTGAATACAAGATCTATCTGGCTCTGAAAACTCATTTACTATAGTTCGTTACATTACCACTAAAAGGAGGAAATTAAATGATCATCAAAGTCAATGTCAAAAAGGCACAAATAAAATATTATAACACCCTCTTAAAAATGCACAGCAAGCCTAGATATACTCTACAAACTGAAAACATTCTTTCTCATTCTCCTGCCAAGTGCTTTAGAGACCTTGGAACAAACGCACCTATTTCCACCATCACCAAAATGTTATGATCTTAATAGGTTAACAATGTTATATTTTCCACTTAATACTGATTTAAATGTAAGAAACATAAAAAAGAAAAATAAAATAAATTACCAAATGCACATGTGAATATGCAGACAGTTAAAGACAGAAAAGAACAAATTATGTTTTCTGTCTTATAGAAACAATGTTCAAAATTAATTACATTTGCTTATTATAACAAACATTTAAACAGAAAATTAAGGATAGACACAACTGTAATCGTGATAAATATGAAATATCCCTGCTAAACCAACTGAATACATATGACACCTCTATAGAGAACTTGAAGGAAGGAAGACAGAAGACACGGATAGGTGTGATCCCTGATTAGCCACCCAGCACTGCAGAGAAAGAGTCTCTTCAAATTGGGTTATCAGAATATAACAGGTGAAATTCCAGGTGGCTTGCTCCCCTCCCCTCCCCCATCTGTTTCTCTTTCTTTGTGGCTACACAATTTGAAAGACATTGAAAAATCTTGTGAATATCTAAGCCATGCCTCAATGAGAACAAGCCGAGACCTGGCATCTGCGTCCACAAATAAAGTGGCTCGGTACCTGTACGAGGGTGGACCTGGCTGATCTATGACATCACTCACACATGTATATACAATTGCTTCACGGCAGTGACATCATAGTGCTGGGCAGAAACTGGGGCCTTTCATTAAGCAGAACTGGGTAAAGTGGATATACCTACAAAAATATGAAACATGTCTCCTAACATATATAAAAATTGATACCAAGTACCTTGTCACAAAGAGAAATAACGTATCCATAAAATAGTGTAATAGGCCATATCTGTAACTTTGAATAGAAAAAATATTTAAGGCACAAAAAGAATTAGAATGAATAAGAAAAACAATACTTTATATTTGAGAAAGTATGACAGCGTGAAAAATAATAAAAGATACCACACAAGAATGTCTCCTATGCTAATAATTTAAATATCAATAAAAATGCATTAAGAAAAAGCATAGATTTGAAAAATAACAAAGACAGGTTGATGCTAATATATGAAATGTAAAAAAATGTTGCATGTGGAGAATTTATAAAATAAATTAAAATGCTGCTTCAGAACCGTTAGAGTGATCAGTCAAAGACAACCGCATCCAGTATTGGAAAGATGCGCTGGCACAGTTCGCACAGGTGTTTTAGTAGGCTTTTAAATTCATTCATTCACTTTGGTAATTTGCCAGTCTCCTTGGAAACCAATTCCTGCACAGATACACAGAAGCTATATACAGTAGTATTATCCCCCACTTCCACAAGGAGAAACTCCCCAAATGGTTGTTGTTTTTTTTTTTTTTTTTTTTTTTTTTGAGAATAGAATGTGTAGAGAACGCTACATTTGTACAATTGAATATTCCTTGGCAGGAAAAATGAGCCTGGCTCATGATACAGTATCCCATAGGTGACTGTGGAAGCCTCATGTTGGATAAAGTTATTCACATTGTAATGTTCGTTGAAGATAGCAAACAGAGTTTAAGAGAAAAACTATGGTGCTTTAATTCTTGGTGATATTTTATCTTATGACAGGTGAGAGTTTTAGCATATCAGTGCTGCAATTTTACTGAGCTGCACATTTTAGCTATGCACTTTTTGTATATAAAGATCTCACAATTAAAATCTAAATGAATGAGGAAAGTAAAGACAACTTTTTCTTCCTATATTCTTCTTTTTACCTACAAATTGGAGAACATGTCTTCACACAGGTCCAGATTACTAGATGAGACCTGGGGCAGATGGTGCCTGCATCTCTACCTGTTAACTCAGCGGGTCTGCAGCCCTGTCTCACCGCTCTGAGTCATGAAGAATTTGGGCATGCACAATGAGCCTATGCAGTCAGCACTCTTAGACACTGATCTGAGGTGGCTGGCTTGTCACATCAAAAATATCAAGCACATTTTGTATTTACAGTGTTACTTGTAAAACGTGTTAAAAAACTAAAATAGTGTTTTCTCCTCGGGCAAAATAGTAAAATTGATAATTTTACCTGATTCAGGCACAAAATTGCCATTGTAGGTTTTATTCTGTGCAAATATAGCATTTTCCTATTCGCCTAAAATACAGAAGAGTACCTAATTATGTAAATGATATAATAGTTAAGTCAGTTTTTGATAGGCTTAAAGACTCATAAAATTTGTATTTCACAATCTACTGCTATAAGGCTAATGATTTAGAGTTAACAAAACAAAACAAAACAGTATACTCTACATATTCTTTGTGGCTAAGTATGTTGTAGTAGATCAACTGACCAATTGAAGTATCAATAGAATTTGGAATGTTTTACATTTAAAGAACCATATTTTACAAAACAAAAAGAATACTATTACAAAGACATTACAGCAACGATGTGGTCTCTGGATGCTTGATTTATGTTCAACACTGCACCTTCCAGAAGGATCGTTCATACTGACAATGAGAGATTGGGACTCTGCCTCTCTCTGTCTCTCTCTTTCTCTCTCTCCTCTACCTCCTCTTGAATGTAATAAAAAGGGTGTTTGCTATTTCAGAGGAATACTTTCACCATACTAAACCCATTTTCAGGTTAGGACGGGATCCTACCATCTGCTGTGTCCATCCTCGGAACAAGAGATGGCTTTCCATGTTAAGGAGAGAGTATGAAAAGCACACAGTGTCACTTCAAGAACATAATTCTGTTTGTATTAGAGTTCAACATTTATACATGATAAGAAGGCCTCTGCTATTGTCAACATGAATAATAATTCTCCTCAGAAATGTGAACCAATTTTTAGAAAAGGAATACAGCTCTCATACTTCATTTGTCAGGGAGTAGAAACCCATCTGTATTTGCGAATGTTGTTTTATGGATACTCAGATTCTGTCCTGTTTCATGCTTAATGACACTGCACTATCACTTCTAACAGGAAATACAGCCTTACGACAACTAAGTAAACTTCTGATAGCCCATTTCCAAGCCTTCCACAGTCCCGTGCCATCTAGAATCATCTGAGACTCCTCCCTGAGTCAAGTCTGCACAAGGTTTCTCCTCTCTGATATCTGTACTTTTTCTCTATCCCTCTATTTTCCTAGACTGACCTCTCTCCCCATCAGCCTATATCCAGAGATTTGAATGCAATCCATTGCATCCTCCCTCAACTTCCTTTCCCTCCTCATGCTGAGCTTCTAAATTTACACAGATCCAACATGTTTCCTATTCTATATGTGACTGTGTGAGCAGCCCACTGTAACTGAGAAACAGCACTGAAGCAAGCAAGCATGGCACTGTGCATCCATATCCACAAACCTCAAATAAGTTTTTAACGTCCGAATCCTGGTGTCTCTCCTTATTCACGCATTCTTCCTCTCTCCTAGACATGTGTTTCTTCTAGACCTGTCATTTACCAGCCTTTCAGCTAATAATATATCCATTAAAACAAAATTAAAGTAAACAGAGAGCATTTCCTGAAAATAAAATGGGGCATGAAGAGGTTACAGTGAACATCTGGGCTAAGAGGAGGGCCACATGCTCAGAAGTACAAAGAAAAGCATAGAAAAATGAAAGCAAAGCCAATCTAAGATATCAGGTGGGAGTAGAAGGGATGATGCAATTAGACTCCTTGTAATTTGTTATTCAGTTTTCAATTTGAATTTGGAATATGTAAATATTTTCAATTGTGTAAAAAATATTTTAAAAAGAAAAACTGAGAACTGTCTTAAATGAACCTGATAAGACATGAAGCTGGTGACTTCCTCAAACAGAGGAAAGAACATCACATGGCTTTAATCACAGTGATTGAATATTGAAGGGCACAGCCTTTGGGGCTCAGGCTCTAGTCGGTATCTGTATCTGTCTGGGTCCTGTCTCCTCTGACAGCAGCTGTTCCATAGAACTAATGGGAGCAGAGCAGACCCTCATTACTTCCTGAAGCACCCTACATCACTGGAAATATACTTTTCAGTAAAGTTGCTTATGTTTCCAGACAGAGTGTGCTACTGCCTATCTTCAGGCACCACATAATGACATTCAGAGATATGGGCTTCTGCTATTGGACCACTGCCATGTCTGTGTGCTACCCCACTGAAATTCAGGGACAAGGCAAAGCTGCCCACTCTCTCCATAACTCTTCAGCATAATTCTTGAAGGCCTAGCTAGAGCAATAGGACAACTAAAGGAGATCAAGGGGATATAAATAAAAAAGGAAGAAGTCAAAGTATCACTATTTGCAGATGATATGATAGTATACATGAGTGACCCCAAAAATTAAACCAGAGAACTCCTTCAGCAAAGTGGCTGGATACAAGATTAACTAAAAAAAAAAAAAAAAAATCAGAAGCCCTCCTGTATAACAAAGGCAAAAGAGCCCAGAAAGAAATTCAAAATAGCAACTAATAAAATAAAGTACCTTTGTGTGACTATAACCCAGCAAGTGAAAGACCTGTTCACAAAACTTCAAGTCTCTGAAGAAAGAAATTGAAGAAGATCTCAGAAGATGGAACGATCTCCCGTGCTCATGAATTGGTAGGATTGACAAAGTGAAAATGTCCAACCTGCCAAAAGCAATCTACAGATTCAATGTAGTTCCCAACAAAATACCAACACAATTCTTTACAGACCTTGAAAGAAAAATTCTCAACTTCATATGGAAAAACAAAAAACACAGAATTTCCAAAATAATCCTGTACTACAACAGATCATCTGGATGATGAGATGTTGAGATCTCCGTCCCTGATCTCAAGCTGTACTACAGAGTAATAGTAATAAAAACTGCATGGTATTGTCATAGAAACAGAATGGCGGATCAATGGAACTGAATAGAAGACCCAGAAATAAATTCACATACCTACGGATACTTAATTTTTGACAAAGATGCCAAAACCATACAATGGAAAAAAGACAGCATCTTCAACAAATGGTGCTGATCCAACTGGATGTCTACAAGCAGAAAAATGCTTATAGATCTGTATTTATCATCCTGCACAAAACTAAAGTCCAAGTGGATCAAAGACCTCAACATAAAACCAGACACACCAAATCAGTTAGAAGAAAAGGTAGGGAAGAGCCTGGAACTCATTGGCACAGGAGACAACTTCCTGAACAGAACACCAACAGCATAGGCTCTAAGAGCAAAATCAATAAATGGGACCTCATGAAACAGAAAAGCTTCTGTAAAAAAAGGACACTGTCATCAGAACAAAACACAGACAGCCTACAGACTGGGAAAGGATCTTCACAGACCTTTTATCTGACAGAGGGCTAATATCCAGAATATATAAAGAACTAAAAAAGTTAAAAAGCAACAAACCAAGTAATCCAATTAAAAATGGAGTACGGAGCTAAACAGAGAATTCTCTGTAGAGGAATATCATCAGGGAGATGCAAATCAAAACAACCCTGACATGACATGAACTCAGTGGCTGGTTCTTTGACCTCCCCACCCCCAAAGGAGGACCAGCCTTGCTAGGCCACAGAGGAGGACATTATAGCCAGTCCTGGAGACAGATGATAAACTAAGGTCAGATAGAAGGGGAGGAGGAATTCCCATATCAGTGGACTTAGAGAGGGGCAGGGAGGAGATGAGGGAGTTAGGGTTTGGGAGAGAATGAAGGAGGGGGCTACAGCTGGAATACAAAGTAAATGAACTGTAATTAATATAAAAAATAAAAATTAAAAAAAAATTCAATCCTGAGATTTCACCTTACAACTACCAGAATGGTAAAGATCAAAAACTCAAGTGACAATACATGCTGGAGAGGATGTGGAGAAAGGGGAACCCTGCTCCATTCCTGGTGTGAATGTAAACTTGTACAACCACTTTGGAAATCAATCTGCTGTTTTCTTGGACAATTAGGAATAGTGCTTCCTCAAGATCCAACTATACCACTTCTAGGCATATATCCAAAATATGCTCAAGCACACAAGGACATTTGCTCAACCATCTTCATAGCAGCTTTATTCATAATGGCCAGAACCTGGAAACAACCCAGAAGTCCCTCAACGGAGAAATGAATACAGAAATTGTGGTACATTTACACAATGGAATACTACACAGCATTTAAAAACAAGGAAATCATGAAATTTGCAGGCAAATGGTGGGATTTAGAAAAGATCATCCTGAGGGAGGTATCCCAGAAGCACAAATATACACATGGTATATACTCATTTATAAGTGGATACTAGACCTATAATATACGATAAACATACTAAAATATGTACACCTAAGGAAGCTAAGTATGAAAGAGGTCCATGGGTAAGATGATCAATCCTCACTCAGAAAGACAAACAGGATGGACATTGGGAGATGGAGAAAACAGGAAACAGGACAGGAGCCCACCACAGAGGGCCTCTGAAAGACTACCCAGCAGTATATCAAAGCTTATTCTGAGACTCTTAACCGAACTTTGGGCAGAGTGCAGGGAATTCTATGAAAGAAGGTGAAGATAGTGGGACCTGGAGAGGATGGGAGCTCTACAAGGAAAGCAACAGAACCAAAAAATATGGGCACAGGGGTCTTTTCTGAGACTGATACTCCAACCAAGGACCATTCATGTATATAACCTAGTACCCCTGCTTAGATGTAGCCCATGGCAGCTCAGTATCCAAGTGGTGCCCTGGTAAGGGGAACAGGGACTCACTGGCTGCCTCTTTGACCACCCCAACCCTGACGGAGGAGAGCCTTGCCAGGCCACAGAGGAAGACAATGCAGCCATTCCTGATGAGACCTGGTAAGCTAGGGTCAGATGGAAGGGGAGGAAGACCTCCCCTATCATTGGACTTCTAAAGGGGAATGGCAGGAGATGAGAGAGAGTGGGATTGGGAGGGAAAGAAGGAGGGGGCTACAGCTGGGATACAAGGTGAATAAACTGTAATTAATATAAAAAATAAAAAAATTAAATAAAAAAATAAGTAAAATGTACAAAGAACAACAACAACAAAAAAGAAATCTGTTCTTCCAGTTGCATTGGTAAAGAAGAAACTGAAAGCAATGGATGTCTGAAAAAAAAAGATAAAATTCATGTCTTGAGGACAGCTTCAAAGTCTTTAAGCTTACAAGGTCTGTGAAGATATAATCCAGAGTAAGACTAATGCTAGGCAGTAACTGTAGCACAGTCAGCCATGGTCTTACATCTCTAAGATCTCCATGCTGAGGGAAGAGTACAAGTAAGAAATTTTAAATTATAATTTCCCATGAATTGTCTGTCCTGTGGCACAAGCAAGCGCTATACTTCCCATGATGTAGAAACCAGACTTCCTCTACATCAATCCTTTTTATGACTGGACCAGGGAAGTCCTGCCATTCTCCTCTGGTTTTATTCATATTTCTCTTTATTGTCTCCTGGTTAAAAATTAGGTACTCAAATAACTGGATCCGGAGAAACGGGAAGCCCATGTTTTATGCTGAACAGGATGAAATTTAAGTATTGAGGAAGGCTGTGTTATAATGAGTGGTAATGACCCGAGCGTTGAGCTCTAGTGTGCTAATGTGTTGATGCTTTGGGTGGTGACAGTTGTTACGTTGGTTCACTGAAGAATGCATATGTGCTAAAAGGAAGCCCATGTGCGGAAACCCATGTGCACTGCATGGATTTGTGGGGGTGGGATGCTAGGATATATTTGTGCCGGAAAATCTTGGTTTCTATCTTTGACTGGGAGCACACTTCCTACACAGAGACATTAAAAATGTGTAGAGATGGTTTGGACACAGCCATATCTGAGACTCCAACTACAGCAATAAATTGGATCTACCGACAGAAAAATGAAGAGAGTACCCTAGGCTGGAAAAGGCTAGGAGATGCCCAACTATTGAAGATAAGGTAAAATTGCCTTGCTACATTATGAATATTTATGAAAGAATGGTAATTTTATGTATATTGACCTTCAGAGGTCGGTGTAACATCATACTGGTTACAGTGTACCTCAGAATAAAACGAGGGCCTCCATTTACTTAAAGACTCCATTCAAAACCAATGGATGGAAGCTACAGATTGAGACCTGCTAAGCTGCTTCCAGACTGCTATGGACAGAACAATTCCAAATCTGAGGACAAAACATAGCTTCAGTTGTTGAGGTTTTATGTGGGTTTTCTACCCAAATCACCTACTTTGTGGGTCTAGCAACCAGCATTAGGAAGGGTAGAGCTAACATTTTTGTATATGGTCTTCCTATTTTTCTTAAGTACTTACAATAGTAATAATCACATGTCACTCTTATTTTTTTATTCATTACATTTTATTCAGAAAAAAATATTTTCTCAACCTGAGGTGTTTTAGAGTCTTAAAGTATTTTTGGAAATTCAGACTTTTCACTTCCATATATTATATTGTTATATGCACCATTGGATACGCAGTATTTTAAGTTTTCTTAAAGTTATATATCCAGTGAAGAAAAGTTATTTAGTTAAAAATGGATTTTTATGTCTCATAGCAATAATAAGTTTTCCAATGCTGTGTGGCATCACTGTGCCACGTTAACATATGTTTATCTGAAGTGTTGGCATTTCAGTTGATTTTAAATGTCAAAATATTGTTCTGGACTTGCTGACATGTCTATTTTACAAATGTATACTTAGAGTTAGGGCAAGTCACTGAAATGGCAATTTTTCTATAAGAACATTTCTTACCATCACATCAGCTGTGATGTCAAGCTGCTCACAAGTAGCAGTGATGTCCCTTCAGGGCTTCAACAACAGTATCAAGACACGGCTGTTTGGAAAGCGCCCACATTAAAGGACTAGTAAGTCTGTCACGTTTCACTTTGTAAGACTCTCCAACGTGCAAATGGAAATTGGTATGTTCTGCATAGCTACATGTAATTATCTGAAATGAGTTTACTGATCTGAGCAAATAAAAAAAGAACGTTATTTCATCCACCACATCTACGAACTGCTGGAGCATGTGAAGGAGACCTGCAGAGCCAAAGTTGCAAGATCTCCATGACACAGGGAAACAACAAGATATCTCAGAGTCCAGTGAGGATCCAGTGAGGAAAGAGTAGCAGAAGCCAGAGGCCTCAAATCAGAACAATGACTCACTGCAGTGAACATTTACAAGTAATGCTGTTTGGGTGAAGGCTAGACTGTGGGACAGACATTCACACAGCACAGCTTCTACTCCAAGGTTTGGGGTTTTTTGTTTTGTTTTGTTTTTTTCTGTTTTCTTTTGGTGGGAAAAGGAGTGTGCAAGGGTGGAGGACAGATATGGAGGAACAGGGAGATGGGTGGCTTGGAGTGCATGATGTGAAATCTCCAAAGAACTAAAAAAAGTTAAACAAATGCTATTTCAACATTAGGATTTCCTTCTGAAAGGTCTAATTTATAATCTTATAACTTCAGAGATAATGAAAGCATTTAATTTTATTTTATTGAACCTAGTACCCTGGAATGTATTTGATGAATAGACTTGAAAATTAAGTTAATAATTAATTATAATCAGATTTAGCAGGTGCTGCCTTCACATCAACCTTATCTGATGGTTTTAATATAACTTTAAAGTGTCAATTACTATTAATTATATCAAAACTAAATTGAATTTTATTACAGTACAAGTAACATTTGGGAGGTTTTATTTTCTCAATGTTTTTATTACTCTAACCCTAAGAAACTCACACTGTTTATTGGTCTAAAAAATTTTAAAAAAGCATAATGTAGGTGAGTTGAGTTAGAGTTTTATGGTCTTGCCCTTGAGTTAAGATTTAAAAAACCTCTCAACATCAATGAATCACTGACATATAAATACAAAACTGAGAACACATAGAGGAACCGGATTTGGGTACAGTTTACCAGTACCTAGCCACAAACCCATGAGGGTTCCACGTCCCACAGTGATGACAGCTATGCTACATAGAGACATTACTCTGGTCTCACTTAATGAAGCCCTTCTCCACTCCTTCACTAATTGCTTTCAGTCAGCTCTATTACACAAACATGAATGAATGAATTCAACCTATTGAGAACACTGGCTTTAACTTTACTGAGACTGACAAGTCTTCCAGGACATGAACTAGTAAAGCACGTTTTATGAATCCAGCTAACCAGTCTTGAATTGGTACTTTGCTCACTGTAGAGTACTTCGGTTTTTCTGAAATCTGAAACTCTTTCCCACTTTCTCAGAATAATTAGTTGTGGTGGCTTGGATAAGAATGGCCTCCACATATGCTCATACATTTGAGTGCTTGGTCATCAGGAAGCAGCTCTACCAAGGTATAGCTTCTTAGAGAAAGTGTATCACTGGGGGATAGGCTTTCAGGTTTCAAGGGCCCAAAACAGGCCCAGTGGCTTTCTCTTCCTGCAGCCAGAAGATCCAGATGTAGAAAATCAGTTACCTCTGCAAACCATGTTTGCCTGTGTGCTCTTATGCTCCCTGCCATGGTGATAATAGACTAAACCTCTGAAACTGTAACATGCTTTCTGTGATGAGAGTTTCCATGGTCGTGGCATCTCTTCACAGAACATCAACTAAGATACTAGGTCTCTGTAGTTCCGAAGGTGAGAGGAAGCTTGCAAAGCTTGCAAAGCTTGGTGGCATGAAAGCTCTTCATTGAGTTTTCAGCAAATACAGAGACCTGGACTTCATAACCTTGATAGATAATGAAGGCAGTTTTAATGCCAGACACAGTGTGTCGGTGTACTGCAGACCCTTCTGTGAATCTCTTGCAATTTTTGTATGCAACACTCTTATTTATTTAACTCTTTCTTTATTTCTTTCCCAGTATGCAGCAAAATGGAAATGCCAACGGCTAAAATAAGTGTGTTTTCAGAAAATTAGTAAGAAAACCGAGTTTAAAAGCCATAGGTAACATACAGTCTGGACTCTTATTGAGTGGCCGAACAGTTCTCACTAAGTGTATATATACATATGCCTGCTATCACTTAGCAGTTGGCCCCAAATTTACACACTAATTTTTCTCATGTATAGTCCATTTCTATTTTATGTCTTATTTTAAAAATTCAAAGAAAAAAATAACATAGCCTGAAACATTTCTTTCACTGAGTACATTCATTCATATTTGAAATGACTGCCTTTGTAAATATTTAAGTCCAGAATTTGGGAAAAATTAAGTGCATGCATAATAGAATTTTCCTATAGGATAGTGCATAACTTGAATGTTTGAGATTTTAGTATTCTTTTTTAAATTTTATTTTATTTTATTAATTACACTTTATTCACTTTGTATCCCCCCATAAGCCTCTTCCTCCTCCCCTCTTGCTCCCACCTTCCCTCCCCCTTCTTCCTGCATGCCCCTCCCCAAGCATAATTCTTTTAAAAGGGAGAAAACGAAAGACAAGCAAAGCCCTCAAAATGTTTAGAACTTGTTTAGCTTGTTTAGTTCAAGGATATAATGTAATGTTTAATGTCAGTTTATACACCACCTTGTTTTGCTATCAGTGCTACTCTATCTGAAGCTATGTATTTCTTACTTTTATTTATGTTATTTGGTTGATAATGTAGGTGTTTCATTTCTACTATTAACACATCAATGTATATTACTTGTTTATTTGTTCATAAAAAAGAAATAAAGGAACAAGGAGACCATAATTTAAATGGTGTGTCACTATTCTTAAATACTACATGTCAGCAGCTTTTAAAATAGCTCTTTTCTTTTTATGTTATTTATCTTGGTACCCAGTGATTTCACCACAGACGTGGCAGTTGAATGGGTCTGGGAAAGGTGTAAAGGCAGGATATACTGTTGCCATGACTAGCCGTTTGTCACACAGCATGAAGCCAGACTGCAATAGAATCAGAACCTGCCACTCACTGGTGATAGATCGATTTTTAATGTTTTAAAATAATTATAGTGAGGCCTAAGTCACTACATAAAACTACTATATAAATTTTGGAGCCATTTGTAACCCCATTTTTCAGAGATTCAATCAATCAGAAGTTGGAAAGACTATTGCACCCATTCTGCCAACTCCTGAAGCATGAAGTTCAAAGAGTAAGCGGAGGTTGTCGATGGAAATGCAAGCAGAGTGGAACTTAAAGCTAAGTTATTATTTTGGAGGTTTTGAGAGTACTTCCTGACCTAGGCCTTATACAGAAAGGTATCATTAGTTCTACAAGGTCAGAGAACATCAACACGTGTCCACTCAATTCTAGTGATGAAAGGTCCAGGAGCAAGTCTAAAGAACGATTTTAAAGCTCAAGGTAACATTCAGATTCCTAAAACTTCTACCCACTACTGAAGATCAGCTTGAAATTAGTAGTCATTTTATGAACATGCATTAGATTTATAATGGGATAGAGAGGGAACCATTTGACTTTATGGTTCCAGCTTTTCAAAAACAGTGTCAAACTTTTCAGACTAGGAGTTTCTCCTCTTCCATGGTTGTCTATTTCTCAGAGTTCTTTGGAGGATATTCTATAGAACAGAAGAGAAAAATAACTCTATTTTTGTTTCTTTTATATAGTTTTTCAAATAATACGTTGTAAAATGTCAAAAGTAGTGAACCTTTCCTATGATAGTTCTATAGGATCCAATACAGACAAGTTTATTCACTCTATGGTTGTAGGGAGTCATACATGTTAGTGTGAGAATAACTCACGGTGAGCAGTGATTCCACAGGACCTGCTGATCTCATATGTACACGTGAGCACACAGCTCAAAGCCTTGTTCTGCACTGTGCACTGGAATGCAAATATGTAAAGCTGAGTGTGTTTTGGAATTTCAGGACATCAAAAAGCTTGCTGAAAGAATATATGCTTCCTTTTAAATGTATTTTGGGCTTAGTTTCTAGATTCTGCTGGGAAGTTCTATAGATATTTTAAATTTAGAATCTGTTAAGTCATGGAGTCAGGGTCTCAAAGTTGATTTTTCAATAGAAAAGACAAGCATCAGAGTCATAGTCCTGTGCTGATTGCTCAATTATCATGCAGGAAGCATGGGTAGTTTATGGTAAAAAAAGGCTCATGGCAAAGCTGAAAACCCAGTAACAAAAGTCTTGGACTCCAGCAAAAATTAAGGAAAATGATTATAGAGCAACGATCAGAAGCCAAAAATATAAAGGTCTCTATTATTGTTGACCATCATACTGAGTATAGTATTATGCACATTGAAAGATCAATCCTCACTTAGAAAGACAAACAGGATGGACATGGAAGTAGGAGAAAACAAGAAACAGGACAGGAACCTACCATAGAGGGCCTGTAAAAGACTCTACCTATCAGTGTATCAAAGCAGATGCTGAGACTCATAACCAAACCTTGGGCGGAGAACAGGGAATCATATGATTGAAGGGGGAGTTAGTATGACCTGGAGAGGATAGGAGCTCCACAAGGACCAAAATATATCTGGGCACAGGAGTTTTTTTCTGAGACTAATTCTCCAACCAAGGACCATGCATGGACGAAGCCCATGGCAGCTCAGTATCCAAGTGGGTACCCTAGTAAGGGACACAGGGACTCTCTCTGACATGAACTCAGTGGCTGGCTCTTTGATCCCCCCCACTCCAGAGGAAGGAGCAGCCTTACTAGGCCACAGAGGAGGACATTGCAGCCAGTCCTGATGAGACCTGATAAGCTATGGTCAGATGAAAGGGGAGGGAGACTTCCCCTATCAGTGGACTCAGAAAGGGGCAGAGAGGAGATAAGGGAGATAAGGTGGAACTGGGAGGGAATGAAGGAGGGGGCTACAGCTGGGATACAAAGTAAATAAACTATAATTAATATAAAAATAAAAATTAAATAAAAATACATAAAAAAGGAAGAAAGTGTGTTTCTCGGTTCTTCTTTACAACAGCTTACAATAATATCATCAGGAGAGCATGGTGAAGTTTCTGATGTCAAGGGCAAGACTAAGACTAGAGGAATATCTGTGAGGTTTATCTATGATAGATAATGAAGAAGCCAAGACAGGAAGTGGAAAATGTCAGAGAACCTCAAGAACTGCCCAATGTTTCCTCCTCCAAACACACATACCATTTCTTTTTCCGGGGCAATAGAATTATTAATTCACTTTATGTTCTTTGTTCTCTACAATCACAAGAATGAATACATCTATCATGTTGATTAGGTTAAAACTTTAGATTTAAGATGATAAAATTGACCTAAGAAGAATAAGAACTCATCTCTGATACTTGGAAAAATTATTTTCATTAATTTGAAAATAATTTACTGGAAACATGATACTTCTAATAGATTTCATGTGACTGATTTAATATTGATGTCTTTGATCCACTTGAACTTGAATTTTGGGCAGAGAGATAAATTTAGATATATTTGCATTTTTGTACATGTAAACATACAGTTAGACTACCAACATTCATTGAAGATGTCTTTTTTCCATTGTATGGTTTTGGCTCCTTCGTCAAAAATCAAGTGACCATAAGTATGTGGGTTTATTTCTGGGTCTTTGATTTGATTCCACTGATAACCAGTCTATTGCTATGCCAGTACCATGAAATTTTTATTATTATTTCTCTGTAGTATAGTTTGAAGATAGGGATGGAGATAACTCCAGAAGTTCTTTTATTGTATAGGATTGTCTTTGCTATTTTGATTTTTTTTTCATTTATTTATTTATTTATTACTTTTCAATATGAAGTTTAGAATTATTCTTTTAAGGTCTGTAAAGAACTGTGTTGATATTATGATGGATATTGCATTAACTCTGTATATTGGTTTTGGTAAGATGGCCATTTTTACTGTGTTAATCCTGCTGATCCACGATTATGGGATATCATTTCATCTTCTGATAGCTTGCTCAATTTCTTTCTTTATAGACTTAAATTTCTTGTCATGCAGGTCTTTCACTTGTTTGGTAGGGTTACGTCAAGCATACTATGAGGCACAGACCCAAGGAATATAAGAACATGGAAGATCCAAGGGAGGATGAACAAATCTCACTCAGAAAGGCAGATAGAATAGAGAGGTAGTGCTGAAAGGAGAACAACATAGTACAGGGGGGAAAGAGAGTTAACAGGGTGGAGATCAGACTTGGGGAGAGCGAGTGAGTGAGGACAGAAGGCCTGTAGAGAAAAGAGAAACAGAGAGTGGTGTATCTCTATTACAAGCTGAAGACCTAAGTCAGGGTAGGCTCCTGGGAGGATAAGAGGCGGACTCAAGCAGTGACTCATAGTAGCAGAGGGCATAGAGACTACAGAGAATACCCTCCCAATATACTAGTCTCAATAGAGGGAGGGGGACACCAACCCACTCACACAACCTTCAACCCACAATTTACACTGCCTATAAGATGTAAAGAGAAAAAGAGCAGGTAGAGCAGAGATTGAAGGAATGTCCAACCAATACCTGGCCCAACCAAAAAACCACCCTATGGGAGAATGCCAACCCATGACACTAACCTAAGCTTGCAGACAGAGGTCTGTCAGAGTTGTTCTTTGAGAGGCTCTACCCATCAGTGCCTCACAACAGATGCTGAGACTCACAGCCAAACATTGGATGATGTGTATGGAGACTTGTGGAAAAGTGGAAAGGTAACAAGAGCTCTACAAGAAGACCAACAGAGCCAATTAAGAAGGGCCTGAGGGGCTTGCTGCAACTGAAGCATCAACCAAGGACCATGCATGGACTGTACCTAGATCCACCATGTAGCAGGTGGGCATCTTCGGCTTCATGTAAGTCCTCTAGTATTGGAAGTGGGGACTGCATCGGACAAGAGCTCACTGGTTAGCTTTTAGATCATTTTCCCCTGGCAGGACTGCCCTGCCAGGCCACAGGGGAAGAGGATGGGCTCAGTCCTGATGCAACCTGATGAGCTGGGGTGGATACGAAAGGAAGTTCCCCTTATCTGAGGAAGAAAATAAGATACTTATATGCTATTATGAAGCAATGAAGTGAATGTGAAATAGGACCAATATGATTAGCTTAATATCTGAGAGGATGTGACCTGCCAAGAAGATAGAAGGTGATGTTTAAAAAAGAAAAAAAAAAAAGCAGGTTCTAATGATAATATAAAATAAAGGCAGAGTTCTTGTCTCAGAATTCTTCTGGTAGTTCAGCTAGTGGTATTTCTGCAACCTGACATTATACTTTTGAAATATTACATGAGTCATCTCTGTGTCTCTATATCTCTGTCTCTGTATCTCCTCTCTTCATATTCCATATAGTCTATTAGCCCAGATTGGCCTTGATCCTCCTGTTTTCTCCCAGGTTCTGGCATTACAGGCGCACCTATCTTATTTTTTCTTTTTTTAAGTAGTGATACATGCACTATAAAGTTAACCAGCAGAAAATTGTCAGTCTTAGAAGTTGGAATTATGAAATCATCCGAGTTCCTTTTAAAATTATATGATAAATAACATTTTATGCATCATAAAACATAATAGATTAGATCTCAGTGAGCCAATCTCTAAACATATCAATAACACATTCAAACAAAATGATTTTGACTCTTTGTTTTTCTATTCTTTATTTCCTTCTTCTTTTTTCCCCTTTGCCTTTCTCAGAGACATTGATGCATTGTGGCATTACACACTTCTGTGTTTTCTAAGCTCTACAAGCTTAAAGATTTCTTCTGCACACATACGACAACACGTAAGACACTGGTGGTGTTTGAGAAACGCAGGTGCTCCTCGGGACAAGCGTGTGCTAAGCAGCTTTCATGTGTGAAGAGTATTTGAGAAATGGTTTTCTATTAACTGTATTCTTATGAATACATCCCAGCCAGAAGAGGGACTTTCCCTCTTCTTTCTTATATAATTTATTCATAGTAAGATCATTCTAAATCTGCTAGGGGATAAATATTCTAGAAAGAATCCTTAGAAAATAGAAGAAAGCAATAAAAGGCAAGTTATTCTTTGGGTGATAATCTTTTTTTGTGTGTGCGTAATTTAATGCAATTCTTAGAGAACTTCCCAAGTTCTTTTCAGTCTAAGACTTTCAGGAAGCAGTTGCTTGAGGTATTTGATGATGGGAGATCTTTTTCCTTTTATCAGTGAAACAGAAACAAGCTCAGGCAGCTGGATGAGACACCCTGGGAATATCCTGACTTGGTTCTCTGTTCCTTGTCATTTTCTCTTCTTTTTAAGGAGCTGTTGGTGGCTCCGTCCTCTATCACCTCCTTATTTGTTTTCTGCCCTTCACTAAGTGAACACCTTCTGTCACATGGTCCTGCAACCATGATATTCTGCTTTGCCTGAGGCCTGCAGATATGGATCCAAGAGATCTAGGAACAAAACCTATGAAACTGAGACCCAAAATAAAGCTTTCCTCCTTTTCAGCAGTTTCTTATCAAGCATCGTGACAGTAATAAAAGACTGATGAGTAATAAAAGATTGATGAACCTGAGAAAGCGCTATTCCTAGTTGTCTGAGAAAGTGCCAGATTGCTTTCCAGAGTGGTTGTACAAGATTACATTCCCACCAGCAGTGGTGGAGGGTTCCCCTTTCTCCACAACCTCTCCAGCATTTGTTGTCTCTTGAGATTTTGATCTTAGCCATTCTGATGGGTGTAAGGGGAAATCTTAGGGTCGTTTTGATTTGCATTTCTCTGATGGCTAATGGCGTTGAGCATTTCTTTAAGTGTTTCTCTGCCATTCAATATTCCTCTGCAGAGAATTCTCTGTTTAGCTGTGCACCCCATTTTTAATTGGATTACTTGATTTTTTGCTGTTTAATTTCTTTAGTTCTTTATATATACAGCTATACCACTCCTAGGCATATATCTAAAAGATTCTCAAGTACACAATAAGGACATTTGCACCAACCTTATATCTGACAGAGGGCTAATATCCAGTATATATAAAGAACTAAAGAAGTTAAACAGCAAAAAATCAAGTAATCCAATTTAAAAATGGGATACAGAGCTAAACAGAGAATTCTCTGCAGAGGAATATCGAATGGCAGAGAAACACTTAAAGAAATGCTCAACCTCATTAGCCATCAGGGAAATGCAAATCAAAACAACCCTAAGATTTCACCTTACACCCATCAGAATGGCTAAGATAAAAAACTCAAGAGACAAAACATACTGGAGAGGTTGTGGAGAAAGGGGAACCCTTCTCCACTGCTGGTGGGAATGTAATCTTGTACAACCACTCTGGAAAGCAATCTGGCGCTTTCTCAGACAACCAGGAATAGCGCTTCCTCAAAATCCAGCTATACCACTCCTAGGCATATATCCAAAAGATTCTCAAGTACACAATAAGGACATTTCTCAACCATGTTTGTAACAGCCTTATTTGTAATAGCCAGAAGCTTGAAACAGCCCAGATGCCCCTCAGTGGAGGAATGGATGCACAAATTGTGGTATAGCTATACAATGGAATATTACTCAGTAATAAAAAACAAGGAAATCATGAAATTTTCAGGTAAATGGTGGGATCTGGAAAAGATCATCCTGAGTGAGCTATCCCAGAAGCAGAGGGATGCACACGGTATATACTCACTCATATAGACATATAATATTGGATAAACCTACTAAAATCTGTACACCTAAAGAAACTAATCAAGAGGGAGGACTCTTGCTAAAATGCTCAATTCCTATCGAGAAAGGCAAAGGGGCTGGACATCAGAAAAAGGAGAAAAGAGGGAAAAAGTCAGGAGCCTGACACAGAGGACCTCTGAAAAGCTCTGCCCTGCAGACTATCAATGTAGATACTGAGACTTATGGGCAACCTTTGGGCAGAGTGCAGGGAATCTTAAGAAAGAAGTGGGAAACAGTAAGATCTGGAAAGGACAGGAACTCCATAAAGAGAGCAACAGAACCAAAATATCTGAGCACAAGGGTCTTTTCTGAGACTGACACTCCAACCAAGGACTATGCATGGAGATAACCAAAGACCCCTGCACAGATGTAGCCCATGACAGTTAAGTATCCAAGTGGGTTCCATTGTAATAGGAACAGGGACTGCCTCTGACATGAACTTATTGTCCTGCTCTTTAATTACCTCCCCCTGAGGGGGAAGCAGCATCACCAGGCCACAGAAGAGGACAATGCAGCCACTCCTGATGAGACCTAATTGACTAGGATCAGAAGGAAGGAAAAGAAGACCTCTCCTATCAGTGGACTTGGCGAGGGGCATGCATGCAGAGGGTAGAGGAAGGGAGGGATTGGGACAGGAGGAGGGAGAGAACCACATGGGGGATACAAAGTGAATAAAGTGTAATTAATAAAGAAAAATAAAAGGAAAAAAAGGTAGTGGCAAAAAAAAGATTGATGAACATACATGGGTATCATTGTGCACTACTGATGTATGAATACCAGTAATTTTAATGGTTAAGCTAAACTTTAGTCTGCTTTTCTGTTTTCTAAGCATGTAGAACAAAACAAAACTTTATTTTTATTGTCATTTCAAAACTATAATTTTGCTACTGTTATGAATTGTAATGTAAATATTTCTAAGGGTTTTCAACACACAGGTTGAAAATCACTCATGTAAGCTATTAAAAACAAATGTCAAACTATTTTTTCTACAAGAGCCAGATATTTTTAAATAATATAGAGTTGTCATACTTCGTTTCCAATTTTTCTGGATGTTTAAATGTCTTCTAAAAAGTATAATAAGGCAAACTAGTTATTATGCAATTAAATTACTGTTATTTAAATTTACACAGTTGTACTTATTAAAATAAACAAATATGAAGTATACTGAAATGTTTGTTTGAGGAGCTAAGTTCAAGAAGTAGACATAACATCAATTCAAAAGATGCTTATCTAGAGTTTCTTAGTAAAATAACTATAGTCATGCTTCAAAATGCAATCACTGAGGTTATTTTTATAGCTTCACAAACATATAATAATAGGGAAATTTGACATATAAATTATATATGCATATCTATGTACATACACAGGTAATATTCCTTCTTAAATGCAAGATAAATGATGCTACAAAAGAATAGCTAAAAAGACAAAAACTCATTTAGATGCCTTACTAATTTAAAAAGCACCATGGAGGAGGGTTCTCCTTTCCCCACATCCTCCCCAGCATGTGTTGTCACTTGAGTTTTTGATCTTAGCCATTCTGAAGGATGTAAGGTGAAATCTCAGGGTTGTTTTGATTTGCATTTCCCGGATGACTAAAGACATTGAGCGTTTCTTTAAGTGTTTATCTGCCATTCGATATTCCCCTATTGAGAATTCTGTTTAGCTCTATACCCCATTTTTAAGTTGGATTACTTGATTTGTTGCTGTTTAACTTCATGAGTTCTTTATATATTCTGGATAATAGCCCTCTGTCAGATATAGGGTTGGTGAGAGAATGTAAACTTTCACAACCACTTTGGAAATTAATCTGGTGCTTTCTCAGACAATTAGAAATAGTACTACTTCAAGATCCAGCTATACCACCCCTAGGCATATATCCAAAGATGCTCAAGTATACAACAAGGGCATTTGCTCAACCATGTTTGTAGCAGCTTTATTTGTAATAGACAGAAGCTGGAAACAACCCAGATGCCCCTCATTTGAGGAATGGATAAAAAAAAATCGTGATACATTTACACAAGTGAATACTACTCGGCAATTAAAAAACAAGGAAATCATTATATTTGCAGGCAAATGGTGGGAACTTGAAAAGATCATCCTGAGTGAGGTATCCCAGAAGCAGAAAGACACACATGGTATATATCCACTCATATGTGGATATTAGACATATAATATAGGATAAACATACTAAAATCTGTACACCTAAAGAAGCTAATCAAGAAGGAGGACTCTGGATTAGATGTTTAATCCCCATTCAGAAAGGCAAATGGAATGGACATCAGAGGAGGGGAAAAAACAGGGAACAGGACAGGATCCTAGCACAGAGGGCCTCTGAAAGATTCTACCCTACAGGGTATCAAAGCAGATGCTGAGACTCATAGCCAAACTTTGGCAGAGAGCAGGGAATGTTATGAAAGGAGGAGGAGATAGAACCATCTGGAGGGGGCAGGAGTTCCGGAGGAGGAGATAGAACCATCTGGAGGGGGCAGGAGTTCCACAAGGAGAACAACAGAACCAAAAAATCTGAACACAGGGGTCTTTTCTGAGACTGATACTCCAACCTAGGACCATGCATGGAGATAACCTAGAACCCCTGCACAGATGTAGCCCTTGGCAGCTCAGTGTCTAAGTGGGTTCCCTAATAATGGGAACAGAGACTATCTCTGAATGAATTCAGTGGCTGGCTCTTTGATCACCTCCCCCTCAGGGGAGTGCGGCTTTACCAGGCCACAGAGGAAGACAATGCAGTCACTCCTGATGAGACCTGATAGACTAGGATCAGATGGAAGGGGAGAAGGACCTCCCCTATCAGTAGACAGGGGAGGGGCATGTGTGGAGAAGAGGGAGGGAAGGTAGGGCTGGGGGGAGAGAGAAGGAGCTACAGGTGGGACACAAAGTAAATAAACTGTAATTAATAAATATAAAAATATGTTGGAAGATGGAATCTATCAAGAAAATTGTCCATTTCATTTAGATTTTCAAATTTTGTAGCATATAGGCTTTTGTAGTATGACCTAATGATTGTTTGAATTTCCTCTGTGTCTGTAGTTATGTCACCCTTTTCATCTCTGATTTTGTTGATTTGGATAGATTCTCTCTGCTTTTTAGTTAGTTTGGCTAAGGGTTTGTCTATCTTGTTGATTTTCTCAAAGAACCAGCTTTTTGTTTCATTGATTCTTTGAATAGTTTTATTTGTTTCTAATTGATTGATTTCAGCCCTGAGTTTGATTATTTCCAGCCTTCTGCTCCTCTTGGGTGTATCTGCTTCTTTTTTTTCTAGGGTTTTCAGTTGGGCCATTAAGTTGTTTGTATGTGATGTTACGAATTTCTTCTTGCAGGCACTTAGTGCTATAAATTTTCCCCTGAGCACTGCTTTCAGTGTGTCCCATAAATTTGGGTATGTTGTGCCTTCATTTTCATTGAATTCTAGGAAGTCTTTAATTTCTTTCTTTATTTCTTCCTTAACCCAGCTGTCATTGAGTAACAGGTTGTTCAGTTTCCATGTGCGTGTAGGCAGTTTGTTATTTCTGTTGTTGTTGAGGTCCAGCTTAAGTCCATGGTGGTCAGATAGAATACAAGGGATTATTTCAATCTTTTTGTATCTGTTGAGGCTTTCTTTATGACCAACTATATGGTCTATTTTGGAGAACGTTCCATGTGGTTCTGAAAAGAAGGTATACTCTTGTGAGTTTGGATGAAAAGATGTGTAGACGTTTATTAGGTCCATTTGATTTAGGGTCTCTGTAAGTGTTTTTATTTCCCTATTTGTTTTCTGTCTAGTTGATCTGTCCCTTGGTGAGAGTGGAGTGTTGAAGTCTCCCACTATTAGGGTTTTAGGATCAATGTGTGATTTAAGCTTTAATATTGTTTCATTTACGAATGTAGGTGGTCTTGTATTTGGGGCATACATATTCAAAATTGTGATGTCCTCTTGGTGGATTTTTCCTTTGATGAGAATATAGTGGCCGTCCTTATCTTTTTTGATTAACTTGGGTTGAAAGTCTATTTTATTAGATATTAGGATGGCTACTCCCACTTGTTTTCTGGAACCATTTGCTTGAAAGACATTTTTCCAGCCCTTTACTCTGAGGTAGTGTTTATCTTTGTTGCATAGGTGTGTTTCTTGGATGCAACAGAATGATGGATCCTTTTTCCGCAACGATTCTGTTAGTCTGTGTCTTTTAATTGGGGAGTTGAGTCCGTTGATGTTGATAGAAACTAGTGACCAACAATTGTTACTTACTTTAGATGTGGTGTTGGTGGTGTCACTGAGTTTAATTGCTTGTCTTCTTTTGGTTTTTTTGTTGTGTAGTTATCTATTTCCTCTGTTTCCTTCAATGTAGTTGTTTTCTTTGGTTTGGAGTTTCCCTTCTAGTAACTTCTGTAGAGCTGGGTTACTATGTAGATATTGTTTAAATTTGGTTTTGTCTTGGAATATCTTGAATTCTCCGTCTATGTTGATTGAAAGTTTTGCTGGGTATAGTAGTCTGGGTTGGAATCTGTGGTCCCTTAAGTCAAGATCAGGTAGAAAGACTGAACAGCCCTATATCCCCCAAGGAAATTGAAGCAGTCATTCACAGTCTCCCCTCCAAAAAAAGCCCTGGGCCAGATGGTTTCAGCGCGGAATTCTACCAGACCTTCAAAGAAGTGCTCACACCAATTCTCCTCAAACTATTCCACAAAATAGAAACAGAAGGTACATTACCAAACTCATTCTATGAAGCAACAGTCACCCTGATACCTAAACCACACAAAGACCCAACAAAAAAAGAGAACTTCAGAACTATCTCTCTTATGACCATTGACACAAAAATACTCAATAAAATACTTGCAAACTGAATCCAAGAACACATCAAAGATATCATCCACCACGACCAAGTAGGCTTCATCCCAGGCATGCAAGGGTGGTTCAACATATGGAAATCCATCAATGTAATCCACCACATAAACAAACTGAAGGAGAAAAACCACATGATCATCTCCTTAGATGCTGAAAAAGCATTTGACAAAGTCCAACACCCATCATGTTTAAAGTCTTGGAGAGATCAGGAATACAAGGCACATACCTCAACATAGTAAAGGCAATATACAGCAAGCCAAAAGCCAACATCAAACTCAATGGAGAGAAACTTAAATCAATCCCACTGAAATCAGGGACAAGACAAGGCTGCCCACTGTCTCCATATCTCTTCAACATAGTACTTGAAGTCCTAGCCAGAGCAATAAGACAACTAAAGGAGATCAAGGGGATACAAATCGGAAAGGAAGAGGTCAAAGTGTCACTATTTGCAGATGATATGATAGTGTATATATATATATATATATATATATATATATATATATATGAGCGACCCCAAAAATTCAACCAGAGAACTCCTCCAGTTGATAAACACCTTCAGCAAAGTGGCAGGATACAAAATCAACTCAAAAAAATCAGAAGCCCTCCTGTACACCAAAGACAAAATGGCTGAGAAAGAAATTAGGGAAACAACACACTTCACAATAGCCACTAACCACATAAAGTACCTTGGGGTGACACTAACCAAGCAAGTGAAATACCTGTTTGAGAAAAACTTCAAGTCTCTGAAGAAAGAAATTGAAGAAGATCTCAGAAGAAGGAAAGATCTCCCGTGCTCATGGATTGGTAGGATTAACATTGTGAAAATGGCCATCCTGCCAAAAGCAATCTACAGATTCAATGCAGTTCCCATCAAAATACCAACTCACTTCTTTACAGACCTTGAAAAAAAGATTCTCAGCTTCATATGGAGAAACAAAACACCCAGAATCTCCAAAACAATCCTGTACAACAACAGATCATCTGGAGGTATCTCCATCCCCGATCTCAAGTTGTACTACAAAGCAATAGTAATAAAAACTGCATGGTATTGGCATAAAAACAGAAAGGAGGATCAATGGAACCGCATAGAAGATCCAGAAATAAACCCACACACCTATGAATACTCGATATTTGACAAAAAAGCCAAAACCATTCAATGGAAAAAAGACAGCATCTTCAACAAATGGTGCTGGTCCAACTGGATGTCCACATGCAGAAAAATGAAAATAGATCCCTATTTATCACCCTGCACAAAACTAAAGTCCAAGTGGATCAAAGACCTCAACATAAAACCAGATACTCTAAATCTGTTAGAAGAAAAAGTGGGGAACAGCCTAGAACTCATTGGCACAGGAGAAAACTTCCTGAACAGAACACCAACAGCACAGGCTCTAAGAGCAACAATCAATAAATGGGACCTCATGAAACTGAACAGCTTCTGTAAAGCAAAGGACACTGTCATCAAAACAAAAAGCCTGCCTACAGATTGGGAAAGAATCTTCACTAACCATTTATCTGACAGAGGACTAATATCGAGTATATACAAAGAACTAAAGAAGCTGAAAAACAGCAAACCAAGTAATCCACTTAAAAAATGGGGAACAGAGCTAAACAGAGAATTCTCGACAGAGGAATATCGAATGGCAGAGAAACACTTAAAGAAATGCTCATCCTCATTAGCCACCATGGAAATGCAAATCAAAACAACCCTGAGATTTCACCTTACACCCATCAGAATGGCCAAAATGAAAAACTCAAGGGAAAACACATGCTGGAGAGGTTGTGGAGAAAGGGGAACCCTCCTCCACTGCTGGTGGGAATGTAAACTGGTACAACCACTCTGGAAATCTATCTGGCGCTTTCTAAGACAATTAGGAATAGTGCTTCCTCAAGACCCAGCTATACCACTGCTAGGTATATACCTAAAGTTTGCTCAAGTACACAAAAGGGATATTTGCTCAACCATGTTTATAGCAGCTTTATTTGTAATAGCCAGAACCTGGACACAACCCAGATGTCCATCAACGGAGGAATGGGTACAGAAATTGTGGTATTTTTACACAATGGAATACTACTCAGCAATCAAAAAGGAGGAAATCATGAAATTTGCAGGCAAATGGTGGGATCTAGAAAAGATCATCCTGAGTGAAATATCCCAGAAGGAGAAAGACAAACACGGTATATACTCACTTATATAGACCTATAAGATATAATAAACACAATGAAATCTATACACCTAAAAAAGACAATCAAGAGAGCGGACATGGGGTAAGATTATCAATCCTCGTTTTGAAAGACAGATGGGATGCGCATTGAACATTGACAGGAGTCTACTGAGCGCATTGGAAAGACTCTAACTAGCAGTGTTTTCAAAGCAAAGACTCATGACCAAACCTTTGGCAGAGTACAGGGAATCATAAGAAAGAAGGGGAGTTAGTCTGATGGGGAAAGGATAGGAGCTCCACAAGGACCAAATATATCTGGGCACAGGGTCTTTTCTGAGACTGACATGCAACCAAGGACCATGTATGAATGTAACCTAGAACCTCTGCTCAGATGTAGCCTGTGGTAGCTCAATAACCAATTGGTTTCCCATAGTGAGGGGAACAAGGACTGTTTCTAACAGGAACTCAATGGCTGGCTCTTTGGCCTCCCCACCCCCCAAGGGAGGAGCAGTCCTGTTAGGCCACAGAGGAGAGCTTTGCCGCCAGTCCTGAAGATACCTGATAAAACAGGATCAGATGAATGGGGAGGAGGTCCCCCCTATCAGTGGACTTGGCAAGGGGCACGGTGGAGATGAGGGAGGGAGGGAGGGAGGTACTGGGAGGGAATGAGGGATCGGGACACGGCTGGGGTACAGAGTTAATAAAATGTAAGTGATAAGAAAAATATAAAATACAAATAAATAAAACAACAAAAAAATAAAAATAAATATAAAAATAAAATATTTCTTTAAAAAATAAAAACATCATGTATGCCATGAGCATTGTTATGTATGTGTCAGTGAGTACTTTGATTGACATCCACTCAGGATCGCCCTGCCATACATCTGTGTAACCATTCTCCCCTTGGTCTCGGGTTAGTGTCAGCTGATGCTCTTCAGGTCAGACATACTTTTACTGGTTTGCTTCACCACCACAGAAGTTTTGAAATACAAATTGTATAATGAAACATCTTTGATACATGTGTGTTGGAGTTTTCAGACTCTTGAACAGCTTCAATTTCAGAGTGTCTGGGAACCCTTCCTGATTTTATCTGGTGAGTTTATTTTTAAGATCACGATAAATTACTTGACAATTTCCAATAAGCTGATCATTGTCCTTGCAAGTAAAATGTTCTCATAGTTGCTGGGATGAATAAGATAAATATGTATTTTATAGTATCTAATACTTTTATTGATATAACTATAAAGTTGAACTTAGTCATATCTTGCCAGTTGATTTTCTGACAAATCCTACCTCAAATTAGTATAAATGATAATTTAATTTGGGAGAATAATACATGAAATGATGAATAGTGAATAGTTTTTATAATTAAAATATGCAACTATGAATTTGTTTCAAGGTAAATTTCCACATTTTTATTTTTATATTTACTTATTTGTTTGTTTATTTATGTACTTTGTTTTATTGAGACAGGCTTTATGTATGTAGCTTTGGCTGTCCTGGACTCACCAGGTAACTCACAGCAACTTACCTGCCTCTGCCTCCCTGAGTGCTGGGATCAAAGGAATGTGCCACCCTGCCCAGCTTCACATTTTTTTTTCATTCAAAAGTAAGATGACAGATGATGCTTCTCAATAGAGAATTACAATAGAATCACGAACAATTTGCAGATTTAGAAGTCTTCAAACTCAGTCTGGAGAGAAGCTCACTGAGTAAGAGACTCTGCTGTGCAAGCATGGAGACCTGAGTTTAGACCCCAGCATCTACCTAAAACCCCAGGCATGCCCACACGTTCTTATGCCAGTGCCGGAAGAGAAGAGGGTGGAGACGCAGGACCTCTGGGACTTGCTCGCTTCCTGCCTGGAGAAAGAGCAAGCTCCAGGTGAGAGAGCCTGTTTCACAGGAATAAGGTAGAGAGAGACAGAGCAGGACATCCAATATCCTCCTCTGCCTTCTTTGCACATAACAATGAACACAGGCACACACACATAGTCACATACAGCACACACAGCCATGGGCACATACACATACAGCCACATATGATACATACATGCATGCTCGCACACACACACATATGCACACACACACATATGCACACACATGCACGCGCACACACACATACATGCACACAAACAGGCACAAAGATTCAGTCAACTATTTGTTCACGAAGAGGAAAGATGGACTAGAAGTTGAGGTAAAGAGTACAGTACTTTGGGACGTGAAGAAAGTGAGAGCCGGAGCCACGACTGCCGGCTCTTCCGGCCAGAGGAAGCAGGGGCATGTGCCTCTCAGGGAGTGTACTGCAACACAGAAGCAAAGCCACGAAAGAAAACTCCCAGTCGTCTAAAGTTGTTCTTTTCCCTGTGAGATTGCCTTCATTTTATTTCACAGTGTAGAAGGCTCACATTTGAAACTTAAATCTGTATTTCTAGAATTGTGATGCTAGCTTTTTCCAGCAGGTTTTCAATTCTTGGTTTCTTTTTCCTTATTTCGGGTGTTTTTAATTATTCTACCAGCAGATTTGTAGAATAAATTTAACTCAGAATATGCACATCAAGTAAACATTTTGTTTTCTTTTTTTAAGATGAAAAATACTGAGCTGTCATCAAACAATAAAAATATTTAAAATTTCTGTTTTAAATGAAAATGATAATTTGGTGTAACTACTAACATACTACTTAAAATTGAAAAAAAAAACCAATCGAACTTACAGATCTTTGCTTTTGAAAATCACATCTGCTGTTTTTCTGCCACAGTAATTTCCAACTTGGTCAATTAGTGTTATAAAATATCCATACTATACCATCCAAAAGGAAATAAAAAATGATATCACAGAGAGAAATCACCTGCAATGTTAGTTTATGAATTTGTAACAATCTATTTGTATGGTGCAAGGAATTATCTACATCATGTATAATTTGGATAAAAACTGATGTAATTATTTATAATTTTCACAGATGATTTGCTACCTCAATTCAATGATAGCTTCAAATACTAGAGACACGGGGTTTAAATTGCATTGCAGTCAAGTTTTGAAATAAAACAAGTGAGCATGGCCAGCTTACAAGTTTGACCTCTGCAATTTCTATTCATTTTCTAAGCTTTTTCTCGGTGTAAATGAATGTTAAATTGCCTTTTAGTGCATGGAATGATTTTTCTTTAGTCAAATTACTCTCTTTTGGTTCATCAGTTAGATATGTGTTGCATGTAATTTAGCAGCATGAAAGTTATTCATTTCAACTTAAAAGTGTCCACCCTGGATGCTGCAAATAGTCAGCTTCGATATCTTACAATGTTATAAAAGAAAGTGTTTGTACTACAAAAGCAGGCTTTTAAGCTTATTCCTTTAATGAATTATTCAGGTCATCAAATGTAATTTCCAACTTGCTTAACCCAATTTAAATCAGCACGTGTATAATGTCATTTGGGTCAATACTAACTCACAAGAAAAAAAATTAAAAATCAATGAATATCAGGACGAGTGCCTTAATTTTCACTTTTTTAACCTAAACCCTTTTCTGAATTCAAAAGATTGAATATTAAAGACTTCTTGAAATATATTTAGTGTTTCAGAAGTATCACAAATCTATGCAATTGTTTACATCAATGGAGGGAAGGGCCAGTTGCATTATTTCCTGAGCAGCAGACAATTTGACCTTAATTTTTTCCTGGCTTTCATGAAGTGTACCTTAGTGAGTAAGGTGCTCATAATTTCCAAGAAAGGCTTCTGGGAGATAATGCTGAGCTCACAGATTCCTTCCTCATCCATAGCTCTGGCTGTTTAATCTTAGCCATCAGATGGCCTTTTGTGACCAAATGACTAGAGATTTTAAAATCAAGAACATTTTAAATGAATAGACCTGGCCTTGAGAAGGAAAATTGAGGGTACGAGGTTATTGATTTTTTTTTTCTCTGCAAGAGAAGCAAAAGACTCTGGTGCCATTAAGAATGTTGACTGATGGGGAGATCTTTGTAGAGAGTGCATAGTATATATAAATTTCAAATAAACAAAAGGAACAAGAAAACTTTTTAATTTAAGTTCTTTATTCCGAAAATTCTCTGTGGAATGATGATTTGGTGATGAAAACACTTCACCTGAGCCTACCTTAAAAGAAAGACATTCTTAGCAGAGTGCTTTGACATAAAAATTCTTACTATTCATGCCTTAATAGAACTAAGTATATGTATTTTAATTAAATAGTTTTAATTTGAGGAGACTAATAATTATGGTCTCCAGAAAGAAATTAGAAGGCTGGAAAAGAAATGAGAATGCCTATCCTTTAATGCTTCTCTTTGCTTCCTCTCCTCCATTAGCCCTGGTAAACATTTTTAGAAGAAAATAATCTTCCTTAGGTGTTGTCACTACAAATTATGCTTGGGTATTATGCTACAATACTCACCTGTTTTCTCCAAAAGGACTGAAGCAACAGCTAAAAAGCTGTGCGTCTTATCAGGGGACTTGGGGAGGGGCATGCATGAAGAAGGGGGAGGGAGGGTGGGATCGGGAGGGGAGGAGGGAGGGGCTTATGGGGGATACAAAGTGAATAAAGTGTAAAATAATAATAATAATAATAATAATAATAATAATAATAATAATAAAAAGAAAAAAAAAGCTTCTCGTCCAAGTGAGCTCTGGAATGCAACAGCAGCAGGACTACGTGGCAATCTTGCTGACCTGAGCAGAAACAACAGCCCAGCACTCGCTGGCTCCGACTCCCACAGTGGAGTTCCTATCTGCAGGTATCGTCATATACTGCCATGTCCCAGCATCCTGCATCAATGCGGATATCCTTTCATGAGACTTTTCATAACCCTTACAGGAGTGTAGCTTAAGTAAGAAATTTGAAACTTCTCGGTATTATAACCAACGGCCCTAGGAAGAAAGCATTTATTATCTGACCATCGACAGTTCTGGGTGTTATATTCCCATCGCCATGACCATACGACATCTACTGTGTCGGCTCAGCACTTCTCTGCCTCGCGTGCCAAATATGGCTTAGTAAAGTGACTCTGGCTTTCTCCTGCATGCAGAGTGCATGCCTGAGAGCTGGAGAAAAGCTTTCCAGTTCCATCTCTGCTTGGCACAAGCTGTCTTTTGCTCTCTGAGGACATTGTATATTCCCAGCTGAGAGAATTTTTGCCAGCCTCCAGCCTAACCATATTCTGCACAACTCCTGGCAGGCAGTACAGCTCAAAGAACCAAGAGGACAAAAGCCCCCTTCCCTAACACTAACCGTGTCCACAGCTGAGGACTTCCGGATGGGAGTATAGTATCCAAATTATGGTTGGCCGTGCTCACAGTAGCTACAGACAGAAACAATACAAAATTTGAAGCCAATAAATTTGTGCAGTTCTTTCAAATTGGTTACCACCACCACCGCGTGTACTGCTGAAAAGACTGGGCGTGGGAATCGGGGAAAAGATGTTGTGATGTTGTGATTCTTGACTCCACGTCTTCCTTTGGAGCACCTGGACCCCTAGCAATGTCCACTCAGATGTGATACTTCTCTCTGGTGCAAAAGCAGTGAGCTAAGGAGAGAGACTCTGTCAGGTATCAGAGTCAACATAAATAATTACTGTGGAAATCGGATAGCCTGACAGGGTCCACCACTCCCATTTTCAGAGTAGCCCCACAGCACACACCACACATGTCCAGAAGCCTACACCACTACTCCCTGGACTGCTAGAGTTCACCAAGAGAAAGCCGGGTTCACAGATTCTAATGCAATAAATACACTGGTTCAAACTTACTCATCTCTAATCTTAATTATTTTGTTTTTGTTTGGTGTGTGTGTGTTTCTGTGTTGCACATGTGCATTTGTGGGGGTGAATGAAAGCATATATATACTATGGTGCACAGACTGAGGTTAAAGGACCATTGAAGGCATCACTTATCATCTTCTACCTTATGTGTGACAGGGTCTCTTAGCTGCCTTTCTGTTGCATTTGCCAAGCTGGTTACCTATAAGCTTCTGCGGTATCTTTTTCTCCATCTCCCATCGCCCCATAGAAATGCTGCACTTAACAGACATTGATGCTAAGCATCTGGCTTTTAAAATATGGTTCTTGGGGATTTGAACTCAGGTCCTCAAGCTTGTATGGAAAGTGGTTTTACCCTAGGAACCACTATTCCATTTCAATGTTTTTAACACTGGGATTGAAAGTAAGATGTCATGTAGGCCTCCCAGTTCTGCAGGGAGGGTATGAAGAGAAAGGAGACCTTTCCGATTAACTAGGAAGTGTGCTAGTATAGAGTCCACCCATGACTCTATATAACATATCCATGACTGAAAACAATATGAGAAGTTGCAACAAAGACTGCAAGCAGATGACCTGCTGCCCCACTCAGGGCACGTACAAAGGAAATGAACTCTTTGTTCATGCTTTGCCTGGCACTATTCGCAATGGACTAGCCAACTCATTGATCCAGTCTAGTTTTCTTTTTCAATATGAATGGACAGTAGAAAGTTTGTATACATAAACAGTAGAGCATTATTTAGACACAAGAAAATATACCCGTGACATTGGTAGAAAAGCTGATGAAACTGGAGGACATAAAATTAGTGAAGTAATAGTGAAAAACTGCTCCATGTTCTTTCTAATGAGTGTGCTCAAACAATAAAAATAAATAAAAGTCAAATAAATCTAGAGGATTGTCTTGAAAATAGAAGTGACTGCCATGGACTGGGAAGGATGTCCGTGGACAGAGAGTTTAAAGAAGGGTAGACGGTCATCATCATATGGATTGTGTTCATAAAGGGAACTATCACCACTAATCTTATTAATGTGTAATTATTAAAAATAACTTTTAATAATAAGCAGGTTTTGACTGGCTGTTCATGTGTTGTCAGATACAGGTAGCAGCTGCTTGACTTTTACAGTAAATCTTGAGCTAGGGATTTTAAAAGTATAATGTACAAGTATATTTTATGACCAATACAACTCTCCTTTGATAGCGATATATGAATAAAATATAAGAATAACTCATTTATTTTAAGTTTACATTTTTGAAATAAGTGTTAACTTTTTCCATGTGCTGGAGTATTTGAAAGCAGGAAAAAAGTAAAGTTTTTTTTTTAAATTTTTATTAATGCTTTTTCTAAAGATTGTATGTTTTGTCTAAAACAAACAAACAAACAAAAACCCCACGTTCCTGTGGCTCATTTCTCTCAGTATTAAACTCAATGTCTACTATACATGGACCTCTCTGGTCTCTTCTATCCTCAAACTTTTTTGACTTTTTTTGGATGGGTCTTTGGTATCTATGTCTGACCATGTGTGTCCTATGTCTCAGTGCTTTAAGCTCTACTCAGTGTCTCCCAGCCTATCTTTAAGCATCTTACTCAATATTAGATTGCCAAAAAGGCTTCAGTATAAATGGAAACCATATCACAAAAGATTTTAAGTACTCTCACCCTGACCCATTTTTTTCTGAAAAATTTCATCTCTTCAGAATCTATTTAGCTTGCATATTACTTGCTACATAGACTTATTAAGATGCTTAATTAATATATGAAAGTGATTGAAATATGAATTGTTTGTTGTTTATGCTGTAAAATGAACCAGTGTTCTGGAAATGCAGCAAAGACATTTCAGTTATTTCAAACTCAGTATGTTAAAGACAGCATTAAATAAAGACAATTTGTTGCCAATGCAGAACTTTTTGGCACTAGAGTAGTTAATTAAGAGTAAATGTCAATAGAACTTAACATTGGCACTGGGTAATGGTTCTTGCTGCTAGATATATGTCAAGAGAAAGATAAACAAGATGGAGTGATTTATTAAGCAGTGCTACACTCCAGGCAATGCATTTCTGGAGCATAACACTCCTTGGGTGGTGATGTAAGGCAGAGGACTAAAGACTAAATGGCCTTAAGCCTTTGAACCGTGACATAATACAACAGTGTTGTGCTGCTCACAGACAATCCTGGCTGATATAGCAAAATCACTCTGTGCTTTGAAAAAAAGATGACACTAGAGGGACACTTGAAAAGATTCCAGTTACAATAGAAAACCATTAACGACTGTTCATGCTTTACAGACAATTTAATTATAAGGAGAAGTCATTGTTTCAATAGCAGCTCACACTTCCCCAAGCATAATGGCTAAGGTGCCATGGTGGCACTCTGTGTTTATTAGTTTGTTTCACTGTAAGTTCTAAAATCCATGAAGACAACCATACTGTTCTGTTCATTTTTGTGACTAGATAAATAATTCATATTTAATATCTAAGTATATACTTCCTGAAGAATTTAAATGAGGAAAGGCTGAAGAAGTGCTTTTAGGACATGTAGAAGTTGAACTTGGATAATGGATATAAATGTTAATGGCTAGAAAACAACCGAAGTAGACAGAACAGGCTGTATGCTAGTACAAAACGGATTGTTAACTTGGAGGCTGAGACATGGTGTTGAAAACATTTAGAGAATCTATAAATTTGGTCCATGGCCACAAATCAAAGAGCAATTTCATCTGTCTATAAAGCAGAAATGGGGTCACGCGTAGTCTCTTGTTAAATTTTTACATACACGTTTGCCCTGCTGAATGAGGATCGAGCATCTTCCCTAGGGTCTTCTTTGTTGTTCAGCTTCTTTAGCAGTATAAATTTTAATATGTTTTCAGAAGCAGGAGAATACAGGAAACAGGACAGGATCCTACCACAGATGGCCTCTGAAAGACTCTATTGATCAAAGTATTGAAGCAGAAGCTGAGGCTCATTGACAAACTTTGGGCAGAATGCATGGAATTTTATTAAAGAAGGGGGAGATAGAAAGACCTGGAGAACTCTGCCCAAAGTTTGGCTATGAGTCTCAACATCTGCCTCTATACCCTGCAGGGTAGAGCCTTTCAGAGGCCCTCTGTGGTAGGCTCCTCTCCTGTTCCTCCCTCTTCCGATGCCCAGCCTCTTTGCCTTTCTGCATGGGGATTGAGCATCTTAGCCAGAGTCCTCCTTCCTGGTTAGCTTCCTTAGTTGTACAGATTTTAGTTTGTTTATCCTATATTATATGTCTAGAATCCACTTATGAGTGAGTATATACCCTATGTTTCTTTCTGCTTCTGGGATACCTCACTCAGGATGATCTTTTCCATTTGGGCAGAGTACAAGGAATCTTATGAAAGAAGTGGAGATAGTAAGACCTGGAGAGGACAGGAGCTCTACAAGGACAACAACAGATCCTAAAATTCTGTGCACAGGGGTCTCTTCTGAAACTGATACTCCAACCAAGGACCACTCATGGAGATGGCCTGGAACCCCTGCACGGAAGTAGCCTATGGCAGTTGAGTATCGAAGCGGTCTCCATAGTAATGGGGACAGTGATTGTTTCTGACATGTACTGATTGGCCTGCTCTTTGATCACTTCTCCCTGACGGGGAGAGCAGCCTTACTAGGCCACAGAAGAAGACAATGCAGCCACTCCTGATGAGACCTGATAGACTAGGGTCAGAGAGAAGGGGAGGAGGACCTCCCTTTTTAGTGGACTGGGAGAGGGACAGGGGTGGGGCAGAGGGAGGTTGGATTTGGAAGGAGGGAGGTACAGGGGAGATAGAAAGTGAATAAACTGTGATTAATAAAAATAATTTAAAAAAGAAAGACCTGGAGAAGACAGGAGCTCCAAAAGGAGATCAACAGAGCCAAAAAAAATACTGGGTGGTGGGGCCCTGCAGAGACTGATATCTCAACCAACAACCACACATGGAGAGGATCTAAAACCCCTGCTCAGATGTAGCCCATAGACTCAGTCTCCAAAGGGGCTCCCTAGTAAAGGGAGCAGGGGCTGTCTCTGGCATGAACTCAGTGGCTGGCTCTCTGATCACCTCTTCTTGGCAGTGCAGCCTTGCCAGGCCACAGAGGAAGACAATCCAGCCAGTCCTGATGATACCTGATAGGCTAGGATCAGATAGAAAGGGAGGAGGACCTCCCCAATCAGTGGGCTAGGGGAGGGGAATAGGGGAAAAAGAGTGATGGAGGGTGGGATTGGGAGGAGACAAGGGAGGGGGCCAGAGCTGAGATACAAAGTGAATAAATTGTAAAAAAAAAAAAATAGTAATTTTTAAAAAGAAAAAAATTTACATACACAAGACATACACAAGAAACATACAAATTGCCATAAAGCATATACTTTATAAAAGTTGGGGGATGATCTCAGCGGTAAAATCCTTGCCTAGCAAGTGTAAGGCCTTGTAATTGGTCTTTAGCTCTGAAAAAAACAAAACACGAAAGGCATGCAGTTTACAAATGTCAAACAGTGATATAAATGACAAGGTATATAGTATGAATTTGTACTGCCTGTTATATGTTGGAATTTTTCTGCCTTGTAATTGGAATATGGAGAAATAAATATAGATGCAGATGGAGAAGGATATGGAGAAGGATATCAATAGATAGATAGATAGATAGATAGATAGATAGATAGATAATAGATAGATAGATGATAGATAGATGATAGATAGATAGATGATAGATAGAT
>NW_026592118.1:5599693-5635578 GCF_907164565.1 Psammomys obesus | reverse complement strand
ATAGATAGATAGATAGATAGATAGATAGATAGATAGATAGATAGATATGTTAGTATCACATTCAAGAGTTTTAGAAAAAACAATCTCACAGGGCTGGAGAAATGTCTCAACTGTTAAGAGCGCTTTCTGATCTTCTAGAGGACTTGGGTTCAGTTTCTAGTACCCACATGTAACTCAGAACTTTCTGTAAATCCAGTTCCAGAGGATCTAACTTCCTCTTCTGGCCTCTGCAAGCAGCAGTCATACACATGGCACACAACAGGCACAGGTAAAACACTCACAACAATCAATCACTCAGTCAATCAATCAATCAACCAGTCTTAAACAACAGCAAACAGGACTCAAGGTCATTATTATCTTTCCAATTTTTAACCTGGCAGTGAGAATCCATCATACAGTACCAGGTGCACTACAACTGAATTGTAAGAATGCAATGATGAGCTAGGCTAAATGTTCAACCTTGGTTTTTGAAGTGCTGGATTGGATTTTGAAGGGCGTGGCCAGTCTCTAACATTTGAAGGGTTACAGTCATCACTATTATACATCTAACTGTATATTCATAGATGAGAGGGTAAAGTAGATACAGGTTTTATGCATGTCAATCTAAAATTGAATTTCCAAGTTTATATTCTAAACTACTGTTTTCACCATGATCTGTGGCACCTTGAGTCCAATTATTTACCTTTAATCAATCCTAAAACAATCCTAGGAAAAACCATATTGGCAATATCTGATTCTACAATTCTTTCCCAAGCTGAACTGAATTGTCATATGGATCTCTAAAAATTTATATGCTAGGAAAAGCTTTTATAAACGACATGGAACACCTGCCCTTTCTTTCATTAAATTCAGGCTTAAAGGTATATTTGTTTAAAATATGAGAATCTACTCTTTTGTTTTGTTCAATAGAAACTGTGCTTTTTATTATAAAATATCTTCACATGGAGTTTGTAGGAGTCAAGAAGATAGTTTTTATCCGTTCTTACTCTATAAGCATGGTCTCATTTGTGCTTTATAATTTTTTGTTACTTTAACCATTAACAAGCCAGTTCGGCATGGGAAGAGTTTTCTGTTTTAATCAGAAGTATCAGCAGGAGCAGAGACTGCCTTCAAGAGAATCTTGCATCTTTGCAGTTCACGGAGTCATCACTTAGCTCGTTAAGGTCCATGGGAACTTTGCCAGAGTTTCACTCTCACCTTTGCGCGTCTCCAGGCACAGTCCTTATTCTCTGAACTTGCAAATTTGCTTTAGTGGCAGAGAATTCTGTTGTTAGCAGAATGACTGTGAGCACACTATCATGTTCTAAAACTACATGGAGAGATTCTGGAGTGGCCATGGCAGCTCTCAGAGTGCTTGGGAGAAATCTGTCGAGACGACCCCGTTACCTATCACTGGGAGTGTCTTCCCTTCTGCCTGTGTTATTACAGGCAGTAACAACTGATCTCGTCAATATCGTTTCTGCTGCATTTAAATCGAATATGCAATATCTGATACCATTACAAAGAAAGGACTTTAGTATTAAATTGTAATCCTTTGGGACTTCATGTTTAAGCTCTACATTATTAAAAACAGGGGTCTTCTGAGTCATTCTATGTAAAGTATTAAAGGCATGGTTGTTCTCTCGAGTCTCCTCTGCTTCCTGACTCAGTAGAGAAGATTGACTCCTTTTGTGGAAATGATAAAATTGTGATTCTCTGTAACAATGTAATCTACCTAGCAGTGGGGAGGATTTTATTACCTTCAAAAATTATCCTAAGATTTAAAAGAAAGTGGGTTGCCTCCCATGATAACTCTCATGGGGAAGCATGGAGTTATTTTTAGCTCTCTTACCACTCCTATGCCCCCCTTTTCTATTCAATGCTAGTATTTGTAGACTGGCTTGATCCTTAAAATTAACAGAAGAGTATTCCTTCTTTTCTCTTTTCAATAAATTTATCTGATCCTATAGTTGGACGTGGTTTTCCTGGGCCCCTACTTATAAAGAAACATTGACATGGCATAGAACACTCTTACAAATATCATGTCCTCTAACATGCAGAGAGTGAGGTTGGAGTTCCCAGGCATGAATGGTATGTCTCTATCAGCCCTTCACTTAAAGCTTCAAGATTCTATGGGGGAGAGAGGTTGGAAAGATTTTAAGAGGCAGGCATAGTGGATGATTTTAAGGAAACAGCATTTTCAGATACAGCAGGAAAGATGCACATATGAACTCATAGAGATTCTGACAAGTAGAAGCAGACAAAATCCCAGCATGGAGGAGGGAGTGGCACCAAATTCCACACCTAGCCAACAAGTTCTTTGCAAATAATAGCTGCTGCAAGGAGGAAAGTCAGTTTTCTTCAATGGGGTGACACTGGGAACATCAGCCATACTCCAGAGCAGGTCTCATGCTTAGGAGTAATTGGCCAACAAAGACTGGCCTCCATGGTTTATAATGTATACTGAGAGAGACAGAGACAGAGAGACATACAAAGACATAGAGACAAAGGCAGAGAGAGGCAGAGACAGAGAAACAAAGAACATGAAGTTGTGTGCATGCTGAGTGATGTATCTGGCAGAAGTTGTGAAATAAAAATATCATAAAAATAAAGTGTATGTTGGCTATAGACTTGCTGTATATCGCCTTTACTATGTTTAGATATGTGCCTTGTATCCCTGATCTCTCCAATACTTTAAACATGAATGGATGTTGCATTTTGTCAATGCTTTTTCTGCATCGAGGGAGATTGTCATGTGTTTTTTTTTCTTTCAGTTTGTTAATATGGTGGATCACGTTGATGGATTTCCGTATATTGAACCACCCCTGCATACCTGGGATGAAGCCTATTTGGTCATGGTAGATGATATCTTTGATGTGTTCTTGTATTCGGTTTGCAAGTATTTTGCATCAATGTTCATAAGGGAGATTGGCCTGAAATAATCTTTCTTTGTTGGGTATTTGTGAGGTTTAGGTACCAAAGTAACTGTGGCTTCATAGAATGAGTTTGGTAGTGATCCTTCTGTTTCTATTTTGTGGAATAGTTTGAAGAGAATTGGAGTTAGCTCTTCTTTGAAGGTCTGGTAGAATTCTGCGCTGAAACCATCTGGTCCTCGGCTTTTTTTTTTTTTTTGGATAGGAGACTTTCAATGACCACTTCTATTTCCTTGGGGGATATAGGACTGTTTAATTGATTTACCTGGTCCTGATTCAGCTTTGGTAAGTCGAATCGATCAAGAAAATTGTCCATTTCATTTAGATTTTCAAATTTTGTGGTATACAGACTTTTGAAATAAGTCTTAATGATTGTTTGGATTTCCTCAGTGTCTGTAGTTATGTCCCCCTTTTCATTTCTGATTTTGTTGATTTGGATGGTGTCTCTCTGCCTTTTAGTTAGCTTGGCTAAGGGTTTGTCTATCTTGTTGGTTTTCTCAAAGAACCAGCTCTTGGTTTCATTGATTCTTTGAACATCAAACTGAATGGAGAGAAACTTAAAGCAATCCCACTGAAATCAGGGACAAGACAAGGCTGACCACTCTCTCCATATCTCTTCAACATAGTGCTGGAAGTCCTGGCTAGAGCAATAAGATGGTTGAAAGAGATCAAGGGAATACAAATTGGAAAGGAAGAAGTCAAATTATCACTATTTGCAGATGATATGATAGTATACATGAGTGACCCCAAAACCTCTACCAGGGAACTCCTACAGCTGATAAACACCTTCAGCAAAGTGGCCAGATATAAAATTAACTCAAAAAAAATCAGTAGCCCTCCTGTATACAAAACAAAAAAGGCTGAGAAAGAAATTAGAAAAACAACACCATTCACAATAGCCACAAATGACATAAAGTACCTTGGTGTAATCATAACCAAGCAAGTCAAAGACTTGTATGAAAAAAATATTCAAGTCTCTGAAGAAAGGATTAGAAGAAGATATCAGAAGATGGAAAGATCTCCCATGTTCATGGGTTGGCAGGATTAACATAGTAAAAATGGCCATCTTACCAAAAGCAATTTGCACATTCAATGCAATTCCCTTCAACTTACCAACACAATTCATTACAGACCTGGAAAGAAAAATTCTCAACTTCATATGGAATAACAAGAAACCCAGAATTGCTAAAACAATCCTCTAAAATAAAAGATCTTCTGGAGGTATCTCCATCCCTGATCTTAAGCTGTACTATAGAGCAACAGTTATAAAAACTGCATGGTACTGGCATAGAAATAGAATGGTGGATCAATGGAACCTAACAGAAGACCCAGAAATAAACCCACACACTTATGGACACCTGATCTTTGACAAAGATGATAAAACCATACAAAGGAAAAAAGATAGCATCTTCAACAAATGATGCTGGTCTAACTTGATGTCTATATGTTGAAAAATGCAAATAGATCCATACTTATCACCCTGCAGAAAACTAAAGTGTATCAAAGACCTCAACATAAAAACAGACACATTAAATAGGTTAGAAGAAAAAGTGGGGGAAACCCTAGAACTAATAGGTACAGAAGACTACTTCCTGAACAGAACACCAACAGCACCGGCTCTAAGAGCAACAATCAATAAATGGGACCTCATGAAACTGAAAAGCTTCTGTAAAACAAAGGACACCGTCATCAAAACAAAATGACTGCCTACAGATTGGGAAAGAATCTTCACCAACCCTTTATCTGACAGAGGATTCATATCCAGTATATATAAAGAATTAAAGAAGCTGAAAAGCAGCAAATCAAGTAATCCAATTAAAAAATGGGGAACAGAGCTAAACAGAGAATTCTCAGTAAAGGAATATCCAATAGCAGAGAAACACTTAAAGAAATGCTCAACCTCATTAGCCGTTAGGGAAATGCAAATCAAAACTACCCTGTGATTTCACCTTACACCCATCAGAATGGCCAAGATGAAAACTCAAGTGACAACACATGCTGGAAAGGTTATGGAGAAAGAGGAACCCTCCTCCACTGCTGGTGGGAATGTAAACTTGTACAACCACTCTGGAAAGCAATCTAGCACTTTCTCAGACAACTAGAAATAGTGCTTTCTCAAGATCCAGCCATACCACTTCTAGGTATATATCCAAAAGAGGCTCAAGTACACAAAAAGGACATTTGTTCAACCATATTTGTAGCAGCTTTATTTGTAATAGCCAGAAGCTGGAAACAGCCCAGATGCCCCTCAACTGAAGAATGGATGCAGAAATTGTGGTACATCTACACAATGGAGTACTACTTTGCAATGAAAAACAAGAAAATCATGAAATTTGCAGGTAAATGGTGGGAACTGGAAAAGATCATCCTGAGTGAGCTGTCCCAGAAGCAGAAAGACATACACGGTATATACTCACTCATATAGTCATATAACATAGGATAAACCTTCTAAAATCTGTACATTTAAAGAAACTAATCAAGAGAGAGGACCCTGACTAAAACGCTCAATCCCCATCCTGAAAGGCAAAGAGAATGGACATCAGAAGAAGAAGAAAACAGGAAACAACGTAGAAACTTGCCACAGAGGGTCTCTGAAGGCTCTGCCCTGCTGACTATCAAAGCAGACGCTGAGACTTATGGACAATTGTTGGGCAGAATGCATGAAATCTTATGAGAGAAGTGGGAAATAGTAAGATCTGGAGAGGACAGGAACTCTACAAAGAGAGCAACAGAACCAGAAAATTTGAACACAGGGGTCTTCCCAGAGACTCATACTCCAACCAAGTACCAGGCATGGAAATAACCTAGGACCCCTGCACAGATGTACCCCATGGCAGTTTAGTGTCCAAGAGGGTTACATAGTAATGGCAAGAGGGACTGCCTCTGACATAATCTGATTGGCCTGCTCTTTGATCACTTTCCCCTGAGTGGGGAGCAGCCTTACCAGGCCACAGAAGATGACAATGCAGCCACTCCTGATGTAATCTGATAGACTAAGATCAGAAGGAAAGAGAGGAGGACCTCCCTTATCAGTGGACTTGGGGAGGAACATGTGTGAAGAACGGGGAGGGGAGGGTGGGAGCAGGAGGGGAGGCGGGAGGGCTTTATGGGGGGATACAAAGTGAATAAAGTGTAATTAATAAAATAAAATTTAAAAAATTTTCAAGAAAATAAGCGGGATACAGCTGGGACACAGAGTTAACAAAATGTAACTAAAAATAAATAAATAAATAAATAAATAAATAAATAAATAAATAAATAAATGAATAAATAAATTTAAATTAAAAAAAAAGAAATTCTCAAAAAAGATAAATTAAAATATTCAGATATCTAGGTTGGGCATGGCACTAATATATTTAAAATGTTCTTTGTTCCTCTTTCTGGTCTTATTATTCCTGGGACACTGTTGCTGTATAAAGGATGCCAGCTGAAAGAGATAAACATGGCTATATATAAGCGCTTACTGTTCTTGGAATCAGACAAAAACCGCAAGAGAACAACTCAGGATTCCTCTTTACAGTTTGTTTACTAACAACAAACAAATGACAAGAACCACATTTGTGAGCAAGTCAATTAGGCTAGGAGGGCATTATGTCGCTGCCAGTAAACAACATGTCAGAGGGTCTTTGAAACTCAAACTCCAGTGTTTTACTGTGCTAACTCCAAGGAGAGACATGTAGATACGGTGATCAGGGATGATATAAATCGACAAGAAAACATATTAAATTGCTCCCTAATTCTTGCATTTAACAGCCCAATTCACAAGCTCCAATGTTCTAGCCACACAGTTGCACTAAGTTTATCTCTGTATTGGACCATATTGCTTTTTCACAGTTGAATTCCCAAAGTTGTTTTTCCAGAATGTTGTGAAATCACTGATTTTTTTTTTAATATGGAGTAGTAAACAACTCAAATATATTTAACATTTCCTGCTTTTAGCTCCATGAACTCCTTTTCAGAAACCTGTCTAACCCATGAAATGCCTGTTCATCCCTCTTCAATCTGGAACAGTGTCTCAATAAATATTTAATTTTGAAATAACAGCTGTGCTTCCTCTGAAGAGACTGTATTTTCATTGGGAATTATCACCAACTCCAAATCTATTGCTTATGCACGGACAGGGCTCCTCAATGCTTCTCCTTTCATAGAGTTTATGAGCCTTTAATTTACTTTTAATCAGAGCATAACAAAGCCCTCAGTATCTTTTAATGGCTTCACCTTTTCATTGTTAGCCAGTGAACAGAGATCAGCTACAAAAAGGTAAGTTGGTTAATCACACAGAACTCAGCATTATCCTTCATCATGAATTTGTGTAAATTCACAGCCAAACTTCAGGCTGCAAGGGAACGTTTAACAGAGCATGTTTAACAGAGTATGTTGGGGACATACTCTGTGTATGTGGAACTGTTGACACCCCCTGCATTGATTGAGAGCTAGAAAATTACGATGTCCGTGCAGGTGGCTCTTTTATGTTTGTTTGTTTTTGCTCCAACAGTTACTGCATTATTTTCTGTCGCTTGAAGAAAAATTCAGAAAGCCAATCCATACTCCAGTCAATATTCTCAAACATAGGAGATCTCTCTCTCTCTCCCTCCGTCCCTCTCTCTCTCTCTCTCTCTCTCTCTCTCTCTCTGTCTCCCTCCCTCCAAGATGTGCTCAGTAGTGATACGTTGTACATAGGACACCTAACTTCTTTGGCTTAGTGATTTTGGGTCACTGGGGAAAATTTCAGTGAAAACTTTTTTCTGATTGCCATCTAAACAAACCAGAATTGATGTAAACTGTGTGGTGCAGCATCTAAATGTTTACCTTTATTCATCCTTTGACTTTTAAGTGCACATTTATTAACCACTGCATATGTGCAAGACACAGAATTGTAGGAGAAGGGACTATTTAGTTTCTTAGTCCCTTCTCCTACAATTCTGTGTCTTGCACATAAGTTCATTAAGCTGTACAGACTTTTAGTTTTTTTGGTTTTGGTGTATAATGTTTTTATTCACTTTCAGTTTTGTAAATAAATACCCAGGATGCTGGAGAGATGGCTCAGAGGTTAAGAGCACTGTCTGCTCTTCCAAAGGTTCTGAGTTCAATTCCCAGCAACCGCATGGTGGCTCATAGCCATTTATACTGAGATCTGATGTCCTCTTCTGGCCTGCAGGCATACTTGCAGACAGAACACTGTATACATAATAAATAAATAAATTTTAAAAAATAAAAATAAATAACTACCCAAGCGATGATAAATTTTTTAAACATATATTTATTCCCTGAGGATTTTCTTTATGTAGTACATTCTGATCCCATATACACACCTCCTCTAGATTCCATCTCCCTCCCAAATTTATGTTTTCTTTTTTTAAAAATCCTTTGTATTTGGTTAGTGCTGTTCATATGGGTGTGAGAGTAGGGACATCCACCTCAGCTTAGGCCATCTACCAGAGGCCACATCCCTGAAGAAAACGAATGCACTTTCCGCTAGCAGGCATCCAATCCCTACAGCATCTCACCTAGGAGTGACGCTTCTTGAGTTTTTTACCTAACATGCAAGTTTATTACTGCAAAGGCACCTTTTCTCAAATGAGATGATTAATATCATTGGCAAACTACCTTAGTTTGCTTTCTTTTTTTAAATTATTTTTTATTAATTACAGTTTATTCACTTTGTATCCCCACTGTACCTCCCTCCCTCTCTCCTTCCCTCCCAATTCCACCCTTCCTCTTCCCCACTCCTGTCCTTCTCCCAGTCCACTGATAAGGGAGGTCTTCCTCCCCTTCCCTCTGATCCTAGTTTATCAGGTCTCATCAGGAGTGGCTGCATTGTCTTCTTCTGTGGCCTGATAAGGCTGCTTCCTACTCAGGGGGAGGTGATCAAAGAGCAGGCCAATTAGTTCATGTCAGAGACAATTACTGTCCCCATTACTATGGAAGCTACTTGGATACTGAACTGCCATAGGCTACCTCCATGCAGGGGTTCCAGGCCATCTCCATGAGTGGTTCTTGGCTGGACTATCATTCTGAATAAAGATCCCTATGCCCAGACTTTTTGGATCTGTTTCTTTTTTTTTTTTTTTAATTATATTTTTCTTATTCCTTACATTTTGTTAATTCTGTATCCCAGCTGTATCCTGCTCCCTCATTCTGTCCCCAATCCCACCCTCCCTCCCTCATCTCCTCCCTGCCCCTTTCCAAGTCCACTGATAGGGGAGGACCTCCTCCCCTTTCATATGACTCCGTTTTGTCAGGTTTTTTCAGAACTGGCTGCAAAGTCCTCCTCTGTGGCCTAACAGTACTGCTCCTCCCTTGTGGGGTGGGGAGGTCAAAGAACCAGTCATTGAGTTCCTGTTAGAAATAGTCCTTGTTCCCCTCACTATGGGAAACCAATTGATTACTGAGCTATCACGGGTCACATCGGAGCAGATTCTAACCTTTTGGAGCTCCTGTCCTCTCCAGGTCTTACTATCTCCCACTATTTTTAAGATTTCCTGCACTCTGCCCAAAGTTTGGCTATGAGTCTCAGCATCTGCTTTTGACACCCTGCAGGGTAAAGCCTTTCAGAGGCCCTCTATGGTAGGCTCCTGTCCTGTTGCCTATTTTCTTCCTCCTCCGATGTCCATCCTCTTTGCCTTTCTGAATGGGGATTGAGCATCTTAGCCAGAGTCCTCCTTCCTGATTAGCTTCTTTAGGTGTACAGATTTTAGTATATTTATCCTATATTATATGTCTAATATCCACTTATGAGTAAGTACACACCCTGTGTGTCTTTCTGCTTCTGGGATACCTCACTCAGGATGATCTTTTCTAGTTCTCACCATGTGTCTGAACATTTCATGATTTCCTTGTTTTTTATCACTGAGTAATATTGCATTGTGTAGATGTACCACAATTTCTGTATCCATTCCTCAACTGAGGGGCATCTGGGTTGTTTCCAGCTTCTGGCTATTACAAATAAAGCTGCTACAAACATGATTGAGCAGATGTCCTTGGCATATATCCAAAAGACATTCAAGTATACAGAATAAGTACAGAAAATTTTCCAGAGTGAAGAATTTTTCTAGTTCATTTATTGTTGTTTCTGTGAGTCCTTAATTTTGTAATTATTTGAAATTCATATAAGCATTAAAAACATAGCATACTCGCGCATTTTTTAGATATATGCCTAGGACTGGTATAGCTGGATCTTGAGGAAGCACTATTCCTAATTGTCTGAGATAGCGCCAGATTGATTTCCAAAGTGGTTGTATAAGTTTTCATTCATACCAGCAATGGAGGAGGATTCCCCTTTCTCCACATCCTCTCCAGCATGTGTTGTCACTTGAGTTATTCATCTTAGCCATTCTGATGGGTGTAAGGTGAAATCTCAGGGTGGTTTTGATTTGCATTTCCCTGATGACTAAGGATGTTGAACATTTCTTTAAGTGTTTCTCTGCCATTCAATGTTCCTCTATTGAGAATTCTCTGTTTAGTTCTGTACCCCATTTTTAATTGGATTACTTGACTTGTTGCTGTTATGTCTTGTTCATCCAGTGAGTGGGTCTAGTGAATGTTTGGATAGACTACAGTTCAAGGACAGCCAGTGTAGATTTTGAGTTACTAGCAAGTCTCATGGTTGTTGAAACACTGATGAAAATGGAAGAGGTGAGGTGAATGAGGCTGGCTACACCCAGCCATCTCACCTCTTCTTTCTTTTAGAACTATGCCTCTCTTTCACTAACTTAGCCATTCTTCTTTGGTCTAAATAATTACCTTTGACATGCAGCTCATTTACCTTTTCTGCAGTCAAATCTGTAAGTTGTTACAGAAGGTTCATTTCACCTTCATTGATCTTCTTTGGGGTCTTTTACCAACTTTTAACATCAGAAATGTGAGTACACGTACTGGTGGCTTGTCTTCTACTCTTTGTTTTCAAAAAATTAGGCTCACATGTCCAATTTTATGACTGTCTATCAAAGTCACTCATGTTGATATTCCCACTGTTCTTTGTAATCTCATCAAGTTTTCTGCTACTTTTCTGTGCTCAAATGTGGTATCTTTTTACTCTTAGTCTCTATTTCACTCAATAATACTTCCAATTTTTCTTGTTCATCCCAGAGTTTACTGTTTCAACTATTGTCTTGCCTATAACCTATCCAGATCTGAGCCAGATTTAGTTTTTTATTTAACAAATATTAAAATTTTAGTACATTTAGTCTATTTTAAAAATTCACAAGTTTACTAATTTTAATTCCCATAAAAATTCCTGAGTCAATCACATTCAAGACATTTTCTGAAGGAGGCACTCAACAAGGAGGAAACAGAGTTCCCCATTTTGTGTGGTACTTTCTTAGGAGGAAACATCCACAGTACGGGGAGCAAGGCTGACTATGCCAGGAGGAGATAAGCACAGAGAGGCTCACAGAGAGAAACCTAGGGACCACAGCCTGCCACAGCCCATAGCTGAATCAACCGTGGAAGTTGACACGTTAGTGAACTAGCTATTTTAGCCTCTGGACTGAGCTGTCAGTAGAGGCTTAAGATACTATGGAACCTAGACAAACATTTGCTCCAGTAATGTTTGTCACTCAATCCACTTAACACCTTTACGGCATTAATTTGATTTTCTACTCCAACAAAACTGACACAATCAACCAAACCCAGTTCATTGAAATGGTCCAAAAGGCAGACATGCCTCTACACTTCAGATTTTTCCCTTGTATCATTCTAGTGGCTACTGACAGCCACTACCAAGATGCTATTAACTTGTCTTTTAGTCCTTTTCTTTTCCACTGTACACTACTCTGTGGTTATTCAAGTTTCACTGGTTCCATCTTGTCAACACCATTGATCTCCTGACTCTCCGTACTTACTCTCTATCCATTTATATGTTAGCTCTCGCATGACTTTGTTGTGTTCAGTGCCTGTGCTAAATTTGCCAGACTATCAATCTTTGTTCTCCAATTTTCTAAATTAGAAGTAGACTCAAATAGGTCACCCAAAAGGTATACTATTCTGGAACAGAGGGAACCATATAGGTAATTAGAGATTTGTAAGGAAGAGGGTTGTACATAAGTAATAGAGTATAGACATTCTTCTGGATATAATGAAGTTGTAAGGCAATTTCATTTGTAAAAATTATATGTTAAAAGGAATCATTAATCATAAATTTTCTTAATGTAAACTTAAACAATGTCCTTGTGCTGCTAATCAATATTTGGAAAAAAGAAAATATCTTGAACAAAGAATAAGTCCTAGCTTCTCTTAAACGTGAAAATAATTGAGCAGTATTTTAAATAGTAGTAAGTACTTTAATGCCAATAAACTTATTTCTCAGGAAGTCAGTTTGAGAGGAAAAACTGACCTTGAGGTACCCATGCATTTTCCCACTGACATTCAGCATTGCCTTTGCTGATGAAACTGAACTTACATCAAAAGACAAACAGCCACTATTGTTGGAAGCCTGCTATGCCTGAGATCCACTATGAGACAGTAGGAAATGTGGTCTTCTGAGCACTGCTGTTAGGACCCATCAGAACTCTTATCGATGCTATATAAAAAACCATTTTAACTGAATGTTTAGAACATTTCCTTTCTTCTTAATAGTAAAATGCCCTCTTTCTCCTTACCTTGCTGTACAAAGGACCCATAAACAAACCACATGGAGTTGTAGAGTGTAGTAGATGTCATTGATCCCATTTGCAGTCGTGGGGGATTGAGCCAGTTCAAGAGGTAGACAAGGAGCCCCACCAGAAGGACTGTGCCCGCAATGCAGGCCCACAGAGACAGGTCAAACGGTGCAAGACAGGCAAACATATCCACTGTTTTTTCTGCCCTTCGAAGTAGGACCCCCACTGAGTAGTCCATGTACCGTGTTGTAAAATCCACAACATTCTCACGGTCTGGAGTGATGGTTAAAGCAGAAATCCCGATGTCAGCTCTCTGAGAAATTGAAAGAGAGAAGAATACATTAATAGTGTGAAAACAATTCAGTTTGTGGCATTTCAGTTTGCCTTAAGGGAGAAAAAAAATGATGCCTCAGGCAACATCTTAAGCCTCTTTATATAAACTGAAAATACTGCAGGGACTTCTTATAGACAAGCTCTATGTGAATTTTGCATATATTACTGCAGTTCTAGCCCCAACAGAGTCAAACAAATTACCTAGTTCACACTGCCAAGGCATGTGGCACCAGTCAGGAATACCTCAGACACAGATATGCTTCAATACGTTGTCTTGTTTTTTGTTTATTTTTTCTTTTCACTCATTTTATCAAAGTCATCATTAACAAAGTAGCAAAGCACAACTTTCCCAAAGAATTCTAAGAAAATGTTTCTAAGACATTCAGAATTCCTTAACATGTAAACTCACAGGCAAGCCGCTTAAAGCTTCAATTGACATCATCCTTGGTTTAAATTTCTATGCATAAAAATTTATATTTTGGGCCCTAAGCTTCTGAAGGCTGATTCATAATGTCATATGCCAACAGCCTACAGGCTTCGGTTGTATAGTCTTCAGAAGTTTTCATAGACAATTAATGACCACGAAGCCACACACTTCTTGAAGTCATAATCCCTCCTTTCAGTGTATGTCTTAGGTTCTCAGTGATAGCCGTTACAACAGCATATGCCATTCTACTTACTTAAGACACATTACAGAACTGAATGAGAGCACAGGATAAATGGTTTTACACTCAAATTCTGTGATATGCAAATATGTTTAAATAAATAGGCATCTTGTTTAAAATAATGATCTGCAGCAGTGATCAAAGCATTGAGAAGCCCTCTCCAGACACATATAAATACATATAAAATACATATAAAATATGCATTTTCTAGCTGTGTTTCTTCCTTTTTTATTGTTTCGTAAAAGGATGTAGAAATGCATTTTTAGCTTTTAGGTACTGAGAAAAAAAAGAGAAAAAAGTAAGATGTTATGTGGAATGCTAAACCAACTTCAATCATCAATATTTTTGAAATAATGACAGTCTTAACATATTCTAGATAAAGTAATGGTGTGTGTATGTGTGTATATATACGAGGTCCAAATCCACTTGTTGCTCCAAGTCAGAAATTCAGACCTAAATAAAATATTTAAATTAATTCTTTTTTATTTTTTATTTTTATTATTAGTTACATTTTATTAACTCTGTATCCCAGCTGTATCCTGCTCCCTCATTCCCTCCCAATCCTACCCTCCCTCATCTCCTCCCTGCCCCTTTCCAAGTCCACTGATTGGGGAGGACCTCCTCTCTTTTCATCTGATCCTGTTTTATCAGGTATCTTTAGGACTGGCTGCGGAGTCCTCCTCTGTGGCCTAACTCCCTTAGGGAGTGGGAGGTCAAAGAGCCTGCATTGAGTTCATGTCAGAAATAGTTCCTATTCCCTTTACTAGGGAAACCGACTTGGTTACTGAGCTACCACGGGCTACATCTGAGCAGAGGTTCTAGGTTATATCCATACATGGTACTTGGTTGGAGTATCAGTCTTAGAGAAGACCCCTGTGCCCAGATATATTTGGTCCTTGTGGAGCCCCTGTCCTCTCCAGGTCTTACTAACTCCCCCTTTTTTCATATGATTCCCTACACTCCGCTGAATGTTTGGTTATGAGTCTTAGTATCTGCTTTGATACACTGCTAGGTAGAGTCTTTCAGAGGCCCTCTGTGGTATGCTCCTGTCCTGTTACTTGAAATTTGCAGGCAAATGATGGGATCTAGAAAAGATCATTCTGAGTGAGGTATCCCAGAAGGAGAAAGACACACATAGTATATACTCACTTATATAGACCTATAAGATATGATAAAAATGATGAAATCTATACACCTAAAGAAGATAAACAAGAAAGAAGACCCGGGCTAAGATGATCAAGTCTCACTTAGAAAGACAAATGAGATGGGCATTGGATTTAGGAGAAAACAAGTAACAGGACAAAAACCTAAATTAATTCTTAGTATGATCTATGAACTATCTGTTTCCTCCTTCATTTTAAAGGTAGAAAATTAAAACTTGGAGAGTGTGAGTGACTTTTTCAAGTCTCAGTTGATAAATAACAGAAGCAGTATTGAAACACATTTTTCTTGCTCCTAAGCTCATAACTAGTTCAGCATTTTATAAAATATTATCAAATTTTACAATAGATCCAATATATTTAGGAAGTCTGGATAAGTGTGTGAGACAGAAATTGAATTCTGCTTGTCTTGGTGTAGGCATTTTTGTATATGTATAGATATTTATGCATGCTCAGGTACATGTGTGTGTGCTTGGATGTGTGCTATGTGCATGTGCACATGTGTGATTACTATGGCATACATGTAAAGGTTAAAGGACAACTTGTGGGGTCAGTTCTCTCTTTCCACCATGTGGATTCTGTGGATCAAACTGAGCTCACCAAGCTTGCAGGAGAGCATCTTTAGCTATGGGGCCATCTTACCAGTCCAATACTGCTACTTTAATATTGAGCACATCTAAGAATCTTAAATAACAATTTCCATGGCTTACTTATTGATTTAGATATGAGAGGATTATCTTGTATGAATGAAAGTGTTAATAAATATGACATTTAACTTTATGGATCTATAGGTCCTAAAATTCCTGAATTTTCACTGAATTTCAGCACTTGAGTATTTTATACTTAGGAGAAATTTCACCCTACTCAAGGAAGGTAAATCAGAATCATGATGGCATTTCCTTCTGACACATCTAGACATACACACACTTACTTAACTGTCTCTACATTTTCTTCTGTTTCCTGGAAAGCTAGTAGTTTATTCCCCTTTTTCAGAATCACAGATGTCTTGTGGATCACTGTGTCACTGTTTCTTATTTCTATTTAAAGATGCTACAGTGCACAAACTCAAAAATGGCAAAGGCTCAAAAACCACTTGTTCAGAATGAAAATCCCAAACATCCTGAATATCTAGAAACATAAGTGGAAATGATTAATGACTATCAGTCACATTTCAGCCAGCCTTACCTTTTTTATGTGTCAATTTAGTCATATCATTTATCTACTTTCTACAATGCCTTTTCAAAGATTCATTAACATGAACCCTTTGGTTTTCCTACTACCCAGAAACTCTCAACAGATGATATCTACCAATGTCATGTAGTGAACATTGGAAATTAACACTGACTGCCAGCACCCCACCTCTGGGTACCCAAAGCCTGTTGTTATTATTTTCTTTTTTTTTAAAGTTTTATCTATCTATCTGTCTATCTATCTATCTATCTATCTATCTATCTATCTATCTATCTATCTATCTATCTATCTTTATTATTATTGTTGTTATTATTATTACTTTTTACAATTTATTCACTTTGTATAGTGGTTGTTGCCCCCTCCCTCATCTTCTCCTAGTCCTATCCTCCTTCCCTTCCCCTCCCCATTCCTCTCCTCTAGTCAGCCTTCACCAGCAAACTCTATGAATCATTCCCATATCAGAGACTAAAACACCATCTAATATTATATAAGTTGTACTTATTTGAAAACTCTTAACTTATTCTCATTAATTAAAAAAAAAAGACAAGGGCCTTTGACCTCTGATGGTCCATAAGTGTACTTTCTCTTGCTCTTTTTCAATATTAACTTAATCTGAAGATTTGTCTCTGTTTCTGCAATGCCTGAGAAGACTCCCGTGCATGCATGTCATGGGACACAGGATCATAACATGTTACTATGAAGTCTCCGACTCCCAAGTCATTGTATGTGATTCAGGGTTCATATGAAAAACCCTTTTGACAATAGTTGACAGTGATGTTACTTCTTCCTTGAATTTCAGATTAAGGTTTATTTATTCATTACCATAATTTATATTTCTACTAAATCCCTCAATTACTTCTCAGATCGGATATGGCTGGGTACATCCTCCTGACAGGCCACTCACATTCTCTTCTGATGTCTCCTGCTTCAATGCATGATACATTTTTTTATATAAGTTATAATTTTCTGTAGCCTCATTATTTCTCCTTATGACCCCATCTAATCTGTCATTATTGATTTTCTTTTATGAACATTCTCCTGTCTGCTCTTATCATTGCTCTTCTGAGCCCCAGCTCCCAACAAGTCTATATGGAACCCACTCTTCTTCCTCTTTGCATTGGACCTGACAAATAACTCTTCAGAGCAAATCTGCCACTGTTATATCAGCTTTAAATGATTTTCAATGGGTTTGCCTCATCCTAGGAAGATGATGGAATCTATAATAAGAGTTGCACATGTTTTGATGGACAGTCGTAGACACTCTTCAACATGGTCATACTGTGTTATCTTCTTACCATTCATCTTCCTGACATGCTGCTTCCATGGTCTGAACTGTCTTCCTGAAACTTCTTCAGGAAAATTCACATCTGAGCTCTTATTACGGTAAGCTTTCCCTGACCCTTGTTAGGACAGTAATTGTATTTACACTAACAATTGCCTGCACACCTGACTTTTCCACCAGTTACAAAAGTTACATATTTCACACATGTGAAATAATAACATGTGATTCCTCAGTTAGACTACATCTTCAGGCAGGCAGAAATTGTGAGTACACACACACACACACACACACACACACACACACACACACACAAACATATACATGTCTGATACCTATTATCTATTCTTTGCCTTTCCTTTTTAATTAATTTTTTATTTTTTATACTAATTATGGCTTATTCATTTTGTATCACAACTGTAGCCCCCTTTCTTATTTCCTCCCAATCCCACCCACTCTCCCTCATCCTTTCCCATGACCCTAGCTTATCAGGTCTCATCAGGACTGGATGCATTGTCTTCCTCTGTAGACTGGCAAGGCTGCTCCCCCCTCAGGGGGAGGTGATCAAAGAGCCAGCCACTGAGTTCATGTCAGAGACAGTCCTTGTTCCCCTCACTTGGGAACCCACTTGGATACTGAGTTGCCATGGGCTACATTTGAGCAGGGGGTCTAGGTTATCTAGGTTATATCCATCAATGGTCCTTGGTAGTCTGAGAAAAGATTCCTGTGCCCAGATTTTTTTGTTCTGTTGCTCTCCTTGTGGAGCTCCTGTCCTCTCTGACTTTTTATAACTGTTTTCTTGCCAATGTTTACAGTCAACAGGAGTTTTCTCTTTATTTTTACTCATACCCTTTTTTTTTCTTTCTTTCTTTTTTTTTTTTTTTCAGAAAAAAAAGTATGTAGCACAGGCTGGCCTAAAACCTTTCTTTCTCCTTCCTTTCTGGGTGTCAAGCGCTAGACTAACAAGGATGCACCACCATATACAGGCAAAGGAGTATTTTAAAGAATCAAAAGAAAAAGGCAAAATAAAAATATACAGTTAATAACAATAATAAAAGTTTAGTATCTTGGATAATTACTTGGATATTTGAAGTATGTTTCTGGATTTATCACTGTGTTTTTTATAGTTTTTAATATAGTAACTAAGAATTCCTTCTAGCAGGTTTAACATATAATGAAATGTCATTATGCCTAACAGCTATTGTAAAATGATTGTTAAACTTTCCATTAAGAGTAGCATTAAAACTAGAATAGAAGTACATGTATTCTCAAAATTATTCTAATTGCATAGTTTAAGCACTCTCTTTGAAAGGAGCTTCAAAGTTTGCATTCTTTTCAGCCATGAGAAATAGACAATGGGAAGCACAGAACACATGAGGATGACTAAAAAGTAACATGACTGGAATCTTAGAAGATTAAATCTAAGAGAATTTTTTTTTTTTATAATCTTTTATTTATTTTTTATTAATTACACTTTATTCTAAGAGAATTTGAAAACTGTTTTCTCTAAACTTAATCAGGAATAAATCATCACAGGAAACAAGTCATCACCTAGTTTTTTCTTGAATATGATGCTGTGAACATGACAGCAACCTGGCTAATCGGGGTGTAGTCAGGACTTAGTCTCCATTAATGATAACATGGCAGTAACAGGACTAACTGACGTAATCAGGGCTTACTCTGCATCAACAGCCACATCCTATGCTCTGTACAAGTGTTCCTACGAACACATCTAGGTTGTCAGTATCTCCCCAGCTGGTCCTGATAGTTCAGTTTCTAAAAGGGATTCCGGAGGGACTGTGGATACAGCTCAGTAAGTAATGCCCTTGAGACAGGAACTTGAGGATTTTAGTTCATCCCCCAGAACAAGTAAAGCAGACACACAAAGCACAGGCAAGAAGATGTGCAATTGTAATCCCAGCTGTGTGGATAGGAGACATGAAGTACCTGGGATTTTCTGCCCAGATGGCATGGCCTACTTGGTAAGTTCTAGGGCAAGGAATGGACTGTCTCAAAAAAGGACATGGATCCTTAGAAGTTACATCTTAAGCCGACTTCTGACCTCCACACACACACAGGTACATACACTTACGTGTATGCACATACATATGCACATAAATTAATCTGGATCGAGATAATTGTAAGGGTCCTATGCTAAATATCAAGTATGATTTGCAAGTACCTTTAAACGAGACCCCAGAAAAATAAATGTCTCTTCTAAATCCTTTTATATGGCTTTGAGGACAATGCTAGTTTTGTATTTGTCTCTTCATACCATGTGCATCCTTCATACTTGTCTTAACTGTTTTCAGTATTTATCTCTCATACATTATGTCGACTTTTGGGAGTTTTGGAAGCAGCATGTTCATTCTTTTTTCACAGCAGGAGGGATGTAGATCTCATTTGTGCCATCATTGCAACACATATCTCTTCAATTCCCTTCACGCTGACATCTCATTACCCAAAAATGTAGGTGTGCTTATAAACCAACTATCAATATTCTTTATTATATTATTGTCCAACCAGGTTTCTCATGTGGTTTTTAAGTGCTCTAGAATAGGCACTATTGAGCTCAAAATAAATGAATAATCAGGTATTCATCCCCTCATGAATAGTTTAATGATACCAAAAAAGGTAATTAACTGTTTATTTTTACCATCCACAGCACATCTGTAATTTTATCTCAGAATAAAATCATACTCATGTCTCTATAAAAGTGATCATATGTACTGTAAAATTTAGATTATGCCAAATTTTAATCATAGAACTTTCTTCTTTTAATTTTTGCAAATAAACCTTATAGAAACTTATATTTTACTTGAAAAGAATATATTTATTTCCCCCAGACACCACTCATCTTAATCAGGAATTTGGAATCTTCCAAACACTCAATTACAAGTTTCAGTCTAAAACTTCCCCTGACAACCCTACCGTATTATTATTGTCATTTCACAAGAAAGAAACAGAAGTGTTTCCGAAGAGTTTTTGCACAAATTCAACCCACTGAGTTTCAGAAAGTATGTGTTTTATTCTCCTTTTCACAAGAATGAGCTTTCATAGTTTAATTTTATTCTTGACTCTGTCTATGAATATTATTTGATATTTGTTGCTCTTCAACTGATGTTATAAAGTGTAAAAAGAAAATAAGGAGCCTAGAAGGGAGGAAGAGGGAAGAAAGCAGGGAAAAGGGAGAGGGAGGAAGCAGAAGACAGGAGGGAAGGACTGCGGCTAACATCTGCTTCGTGATACGAGACTGAGCACGTGGCTACTCTTGTGCTATTTCAGGTCAGTCATTTGGTAGCCAATGGAGTGTAGCTGGTAGCACAAGAACAGTATTCATTTTGAAAATTTTTTGTACAATCATTTATTATGATATTATTACATAATCATTTGATACTTAGTAATAGACACATGTAATAATAGTGTAAATTCAGACTTCGCCTTCCAATGCACCTTTCCAAAGAAGTACAGGATGTGAATTACTACCTACATGAACATGGAAAAGCACATAATGTAGAAAATAGATCAAAATGTGGAATGTGGAATAAGTCCCATTATTAATTTTCTCGAAGTTGAGATTTTATGTAGCTATTTGAAAGACAAATAGACATGTTTTAATATCACATTGTTACAGATTAATTTTAAATTAAAATGGTTAACACGCTTACCACTAATTTTCAAATATACTTATGGAAACGAATAAATCTCTAGGCTGAACTAACGGAAGTGTTGTTAAAGTAATTTTATTCTGACATTAAGTCACACTTAATAATATTAAAATATATTTCCCTTTACATTTATATTCAGGGCATTTATGAACTCACTGAAAGGACAGAATTAATATGGTTACAGTTAGTACATGGTAGGGCAATTAACCTAATTTTGAAGTGCTGTGGATAAATAGGTCCTATCTTGTTAATGCAGCCATTAGTATCATTTAACACTTATACAGTACTCACTACAGTTTTCAATTATCATTTCAATTTACCTACACAAACACAATGTGAGTTAAACTATTAATATCTCAAATTTGCAGGTAAGGAAAGTGAGGCAGAATAAGTCATTTATCTAATGTCAGAGAGAAGAGTCCAGAAGCTGTGCACCCAGCAGGACATTGCCAAATCAGTGTAATGCCCTCTAGCCTTCCTGTGTCTCCCCAAATACTACTTCACAGCTTCAAAACTGCTGTTGAACTGTTCTCCCTCAGCATTTAGCTTCTTACTCACATCATAAGATTCTTGCATGAGCCAGTCATTTACTGACATTCTAGACAGAATAAGAGAGGAGAACAAAAACGAGGAATACCTTTTGTATGAATAAAACTTTCTAGAAGTTTTGAGACATCTTAGCTGTAGTCTCACTAGATGGGATTAAGTAACATGACAGCCATAGGCTAGGGAAGAGGCTGGAGAATTCATGTTGTGGGCAGGACATCTGGAAATCACTCAAATAAACAACTGAAGGGAAATTTTAATTTAGAACACGGCTGTTTTGGCAAGAGATCACATCCAAAGACCTTAGGTCTCTATGATTCAGCTGACAAGAGATCACATCCAAAGGTTTTCTAGGTTTGTGTGATCTGGCCAATACAAACAGGCCTTTAATCCAGGGGACAGAAGCAAGCAGATCTGAATTCAAGGCCAGCTTCATAACGAGTGAGTTTCAGGTAAAGAAAACCTTAGGTCCAGGCATGGTGGTATACACCTTTAATCTCAAGCAATGAAGTAAAGTTAGTTTGTAAAAGGAAGAACCATGTTTGAAAGTGATGTCTAATTTAGTGGCTGAAAAGGTGACAAATCAGAGATTTCACAGAATAGGGTATGCCCACATCTCACAAGAAAAGAGAGGAAAAGGAAGCTACTTAAATGGCAATGCCAAAAGGGAGAAGAGAGAGGTAGTTTTATCAGGACAGATATACAGGATAGAGACAGGCTATCCTGAAGAGAAAACAAGCTAAACATAGGTGAAGACAGAATGAACTAGAGAATTAGCAAGAGTAAGATAATTAGAGCAGAATAAGAAAGGGTGAGCAATAAGTCTCAGAAACCGAAAACATTACAGGCCCGGCTTGTACAGAGGTTAGAAACTTTCAGGACTAGGCCTAGGTTAGCAGATAGAGGCAATAAACCTCTGAGACAACAAATGAATCAGGCAAATAAAAGTTCCTTTTACAAACAAAAGCGGTAGGACTCATACAGGAGGACAACCAGTAGTGTTTCATTGTATTTCTTCAGGTGTTATTATCGCTTTGAGGCCAATGCAAGTCCCTTTAGACTTCTATTTTTGCATTTACATAAGTATGTATGTATATTTCCTTTTTTCCATAAACATGGTCTTTCGTAAGCAGCAAGCTGCCTGATACTGGTCTTTGACAGATGGCAGAGTTTTACACATCTACTGTTTTCACTATCTTCATCTTTCAGCACGCAGAAAGCACACAAATATTCAAAATGTATCTGTTCATTATGAAAGGGCTCTGATTAATTTAATCATTTTCTTCTTGAAACAATTTTTAGAATTTTGTTTTTCATCTGCTTATTATGGTCAATAGACATTGGGCAATATGTAGCATACCTTTATGTCTAAATGTCAACGTTTCCATTATTTCAATACCTGTTTGTCTCTGACACAATGATAGTAGCAAGAATAGTTTTGTAGAAAGTAATGTTTTGGTAAAATTTTAAGATTTGGCTGAAAGGAAATAAAGCCTTTCCACTTAGGAAGAAACGATGGGCTTCATGATTTTCTAACCTAAGTGCCGGCCAGGCTCTTGACTTCAGTATGCTAAGATCTGATATATTCTGCTCACCTATGTGGAATGTACCTTAACATAAGTGAGAAACCCACAAGTCTGACTAAAGATTAAATCTGAAATTTTAAGAAGGCAAATTGACTGCCCGAAGGGCGAGGTGAACAAAGCCGTGTTAAGCAGCTTGCTAAATCTGATCATCTTTATTGCTTCTGGAGTTTCTACATTATCTCTTTATAAGAACTACTTCCCCAATATTTATTCATTCCTCTACTTAGGCTTCTGTATTTGTCTTCATTTGAGTTGTTGCTGTGACTTTTCTCAACTTGGTTTATCTCTGACGAATACTCAGACTGAGGAAAGAGAAAACATTTGCAGACAGCGGGGTGTGCACACATGAACAAGTGAGTAGATGCAGCATTCAAGGCATCCAAGAATGCAAAACAATGCAAATTGTCATAGAGGAAGAGCATGAAATGATTCTTTTAAATGAATCCACTTGATTGTTCTGTTTAAAATAGTTATCTAAAGAAAAGGCAATATCACTGTCAGTAATATCAGGCTATGGAATTAATTCTGAAAGAAAATAATGATGGATTGTATCAGTAGATAGTGGTGAAATACTGACACGTGATTGTATTTATGGTCCATTCCAGGTTTGCAGCCAAATGCTGATTGTTGATGCATCATGTGTGAGGTATGGCAGAAAGGAAGAAACTCCAGTGTCAGGAGTTTTGAATTGAGCAACTTGAAGACTGAAGTCATCATTCACTGTAATAAGGAAGTATGGGGCAGAATGGAGTACGAGAAAGACCTGGATATTCAGCTTGGAAAATGCAGTGTTTGAGATTTCCATTAGACATGTCACAGAACAGGTTGAGTGAGTTAAGAAAAGCACATATTTAGTGATAGTCTTGAGCAAGGAAACATTTGCAAATGGTCTACTCCTGAATGAAAATGGAATTACCAGGTGGGTTTACCAGGAATGGAAAGTATAAAAGGAAAATGCTAAATTTATGCTGGAGTCTCTCCTCCTCACTTTCTTTCCCCCTTTTCTATCTAGCTATTGGGTTCTTGAGGAAGAAGAACTCTGTCTCACATCTTTGACATACCTGAAAGTTCTAGTAACAACTTAGGCCTCAATAGATGTATACTAAATGGTAAGCTAGAAGAATACTCCATATTATTTGTATACTGCCATATTTCAGGCATTATCTGATAGCATTATAAGCAACTTAAAAATAATGTCATTTCTGCAATCCATAAGAGATACTGCTCTAACTTCAAAAAACAGATCACCAGAAATAGCCCCATTTGTTGTGTAGATACTTTCTGTTTTCTAAGGGGTCATCTCAAAACTACTTGCAAACAGAGTATAAAAAAAAAATTTCTACCTGAAGTGCTTGCATTGCAAAACCCACATTTCAACAAAATTCAAATCAAGGGCAAGGAATGAGATTTGAGTGTATTTTTGCCTTTAATTACAGTGAAAACTTCAAAAACTCTAGAATGTTTTAGGGGGTCCTTCATTTTAGTGTTCTGTACAAACAAGGGAACGTTATTTTCCCATAAGTGAGAAGAAAATAAGCTTCCAGATACTGTAAGGAGAGAGTGATTTGGGACAGGCCCCATACACCACATCCAGTAACGTGAAAAACATCTGAACAATCCACTGTAATGACACCCATGACAAGAGAGGCCTAGTCGTCAGTGCCTATCTCAACATAGTTCAGACTTGGTCATTTTGTGTTTGTATTTAATCAGGGAAACAAACTTAATTTAAAGGCTACCATTACGGAATTATCAAATCTTAAGTAAGCTTCAAAATCCCTGAGGCTCAGAGACAAAGCTCTCTGAAGTGTCATCATGGAAGGACAGAATTAATAACTATCATTCAAAAAACAGCTCTATGCTCGGCATCCATTCTGAAAAGTAGTATGCAAGAAAAAATAAAATTTCTTCAGAAGGGATCTGTATACCAACTACTATAAGATGAGCAGATATCTTAAAGTCCCATGTGGGTGTTTATCTCTCTCTTCATGCCCAAGACCCAAAGAAAGAAGAGCTGAATCCTCTATCACATCAACGACATTTCCAAACAGCAATGCACTGTGCCAACGTCTACATCGGGCACAGTTCTCCCTGTGTGTAATTTACAGAGTAACTTCAGCTGTGATTTTCATAGGGTATACATCCTATAGAAAAAGAGCCAGCAATCTAAACACTGTACCTTACAATTATGCACCCAGAATCACAGAAATTTTCATGGTTGGATTATCTTTTTAAATATATGTTGAATAGCTTCACTCACATATATATTCTTTTTATGTGCTTAAAGTCATCTTATTCATTCAGTTTTCCTGGATTCCTGGCCAGAGATAGATAAAAGCTGTGGTAATGGATGGCATCTCAATAGCCAACAGCAGGTGTCAGGATTTATACATCCCCAGTTATAGGGTTTACTCATCAGAGCTTTGGTCTTTATATCACATTGGCTCTGACTGATGGATTCAGTATTCTGTTAATTTATAACCTTTAACCTACCGAATCTTTTTAATTCCACACATATCTTCTAGAGGTTTTGCTCCTGCTTGCCTGTAAGCTGTCTTTAAACCCACAGCCATTCCTGGACAGCATCGTTCGCTTTGGCAAACATCCAGTTCATGGTCTTTAGTTTGATTCAAGTCTTATTATCACCACTTACCTATGCTTGCCACCTATTAGACCACGTGCTTAATGATTCAAGCCCTTTATCTGATTGAATTGCTCCTTGATGTTTGTAATGGGTGCCAATTAGCTATCACCTGCAAATTCAGAAAATCGCTCCTACAACAATCCACTAAGAAATTTGCATCTATATAATTTTTCCTTTTAGAGGCCTCCCCACATCTTTTGTGTTCATTAGTGTTACCTCCTTGTCAACAACAAACATTTAGAGAATTGTTTTGTCTTCTACACAGAGTGTAGGTGATCTGCTAAGTTTATGCTTCAGGATTACCCCACACGGGCATCCAGTGGACAGATACTGAACGTTTAACATTCAGATTTTCAAAACCTCTTCACACATGCACCATTCGGACTCCTTTCAGGCCTACACGCAGTGCACTCTGGGAAACTCAATTAGCCTATGAATATGTGTTTAGCTCAATTTAAAAATGAACATCTTATTCACTGTTTAACTTAAGATATTTATAAGGAATTCTTTCTTTTAAAATATCCTGTTCCTAGTCCTCTCTTATAAAACGCTGTGTAAAATGACATTACACCTCAGAAGGTTCATTAGCATCCATTGCTGGGCAGCATTGGGCAAATGAAGAAGGGGGAAAGATTTTGACTTGGTTACTGCAAAAATTTGGTGAATACAGACATTTCCAAGGATGTTTGCACTCATCTTCCACACAGAAAACTCTGGCCTCTTTCCAGCTACTGATTCTTTCTAAAACACAGGAATTATGGGCATCTGCCACCACAAACTGTACTTCCTAGGAGACAGTGATGAGAGAGGTGGCTCTTTGCTGATCCTCCATGCAGATCGGCCTGACTGTGAGACTGGCAAACCTCATCCTGGCCAGCAGCCATTACAGCTTCCTATTCCTGTGTAAATAAGCCACAGGAATGGGCATACAGAAGCACACTGAAGTTCTTTGAGCTATCGCTCAAAGGTAAATTTCTTTTTCCTCTACTCTTTTATTTTAACATTAAATTTTCTTTTGTATGTTTATTTTTATTAATTAGTTTATTCACTTTGTATCCCCCCTCCAGCTCCCTCCCTTCTACCCTCCCTCTCCCTTCTCTACACATGCCCCTCCCCAAGTCCACTGATAGGAAACGTCTTCCTCTCCTTCCTTCAGATCCTGGTCTATCAGGTCTCATCAGGAGTGGCTGCATTGTCTTCTTCTGTGGCTTGGTAAAGCTGCTCCCCCCTTAGGGGAAGGTGATCAACAGCAGGCCAATTAGTTCAGTCCCTTTTCCCATTACTAGGGAACCCACTTGGACACTGAATTGCCATGGGCTACATCTGTGCAGGGGTTCTAGGTTATCTCCATGAATGGTCCTTGGTTGGAGTATCAGGTTCAGAAAAGACCCCTGTGTCCACATTTTTTGGTTCTGTTGCTCTCCTTGTGGAGCTCCTGTCCTCTCCAGGTCTTACTATCTCCCCCTTCTTTCATAAGATTCCTTGCCCTCTGCCACTGGAGAAGATATGGAGAAAGGGAAACAACCCAGATGCCCCTCAATTGAGGAATAGATACAGAAATTGTGGTACATTTACACAATGCAATATTACTCAGCAATAAAATCAAGGAAATCATGAAATTTGCAGGCACATGGTGAGAACTAGAAAAGATCATCCTGACTGAGGTAAACCAGAAGCAGAAAGACACACAGGGTATATACTCACCCTAATATAAGTGGATATTAGATATATAATATAGGATAAACACCATAAAATCTGTACACCTAAAGAAACTAATCAAGAGGGAGGACTCTGGCTAAAATGCCCAATCCCCATTCATAAAGGCAAAGAGGATGGACATCGGAGTAGGGAGAAAACAGGGAACAGGACAAGTTGCCTACCACAGAGGGCCTCTGAAAGGCTCTACCTTTCAGGTAGATGCTGAGGCAGATGCTGAGACTCAGCCAAACTCTGGCAGAGCGCAGGGATCTTCCTCTAGTCTTTATCTTACCTGTTAGCTGGAACAAAGCCACCAGCTCTCCTTGTGCAGATATAATACCTCTGGGGATCAAATAATAACTTAGAGCATGATCCCCCATTAACCCAACACTTCTAATTGTGTTTTTGTATGCTCTTTTTATTCCTTGACAATACTTGTTTGCATTGTAGATCAATAACTTCCCAGTCCTAGACAGTTCCACTGTGGTGTATCAGGTGTCACAGTGTCACAGTGTCCACAGCCAAAGTTCTGTGTCTCAATGGCTCTTTCCCACTGTGTTTTTATTCTGTAGCACTGCTCTGCTGCTATGTGGCCTTTCGCACATTTCCTCTATTTCTGAGCATGTTTCATTCCGTTGTTGCCTCTGAGTTTTCAAGTCCTATTAGTTACGTCCTAGTATAGCAACTAATTTTTCCAAATCGGGTTTTCTGTTAATCTATTGCAGTCATTTTATTTCCCCTTTATTTCCCAACATATTATTTTAACTTATTCTTCTTTATTCCAGTACCTCCTTAAGTCTATCCAAGCTATCTTTTTGAATTCTGAATTAAAACACACTTTTCTTCTATGTACAAAGCCTTCTGTACATCTTCAACAAATGGTGCTGGTCCAACTGGATGTCCACATGCAGAAAAATGAAAATAGATCTCTATTTATCACCCTGCACAAAACTAAAGTCCAAGTGGATCAAAGACCTCAACATAAAACCAGATACTCTAAATCTGTTAGAAGAAAAAGTGGGGAACAGCCTAGAACTCATTGGCACAGGAGACAACTTCCTGAACAGAACACCAACAGCACAGGCTCTAAGAGCAACAATCAATAAATGGGACCTCAGGAAACTGAAAAGCTTCTGTAAAGTAAAGGACACTGTCATCAAAACAAAACGCCTGCCTACAGATTGGGAAAGAATCTTCACTAACCCTTTATCTGACAGAGGACTAATATCGAGTATATACAAAGAACTAAAGAAGCTGAAAAGCAGCAAACCAAGTAATCCACTTAAAAAATGGGGAACAGAGCTAAACAGAGAATTCTCGACAGAGGAATATCGAATGGCAGAGAAACACTTAAAGAAATGCTCATCCTCATTAGCCATCAGGGAAATGCAAATCAAAACGACCCTGAGATATCACCCATCCTTACACCCATCAGAATGGCCAAAATGAAAAACTCAAGGGACAACACATGCTGGAGAGGTTGTGGAGAAAGGGGAACCCTCCTCCACTGCTGGTGGGAATGTAAACTGGTACAACCACTCTGGAAATCTATCTGGCGCTTTCTAAGACAATTAGGAATAGTGCTTCCTCAAGACCAGCTATACCACTGCTAGGTATATACCCAAAGTTTGATCAAGTACACAAAAGGGATATTTGCTCAACCATGTTTATAGCAGCTTTATTTGTAATAGCCAGAACCTGGAAACAACCCAGATGTCCATCAACGGAGGAATGGGTACAGAAATTGTGGTATTTTTACACAATGGAATACTACTCAGCAATCAAAAAGGAGGAAATCATGAAATTTGCAGGCAAATGGTGGGATCTAGAAAAGATCATCTTGAGTGAAATATCCCAGAAGGAGAAAGACAAACACAGTATATACTCACTTATATAGACCTATAAGATATAATAAACACAATGAAATCTATACACCTAAAAAAGATAATCAAGAGAGCGGACATGGGGTAAGATTATCAATCCTCATTTTGAAAGACAGATGGGATACGCATTGAACATGGACAGGAGTTTACTGAGCGCATTGGAAAGACTCTAACTAGCAGTGTTTTCAAAGCAAAGACTCATGACCAAACCTCTGGCAGAGTACAGGGAATCAAAAGAAAGAAGGGGAGTTAGACTGATGAGGAAAGGATAGGAGCTCCACAAGGACCAAAGATATCTGGGCACAGGGTCTTTTCTGAGACTGACATGCAACCAAGGACCATGTATGAATGTAACCTAGAACCTCTGCTCAGATGTAGCCTGTGGTAGCTCAGTAACCAATTGGTTTCCCATAGTGACGGGAACAAGGACTATTTCTAACAGGAACTCAATGGCTGGCTCTTTGGCCTCCCCAGTCCCCAAGGGAGGAGCAGTCCTGTTAGGCCAGAGAGGAGAGCTTTGCAGCCAGTCCTGAAGATACCTGATAACACAGGATCAGATGAATGGGGAGGAGGTCCCCCCTATCAGTGGACTTGACAAGGGGCACGGTGGAGATGAGGGAGGGAGGGAGGGACTGGGAGGGAATGAGGGATCGGGACACGGCTGGGATACAGAGTTAATAAAATGTAACTGATAAGAAAAAAACAAAATACAAAAAAAATAAAAAAGAAAAAAAAAAGCCTTCTGTAACTTTACCAGCTAAATGATAAAGTCTGAATTCTTGAACATGGCAAATCCAATTTCATAAACACTCCGGTTGTTGCCTTTTACATTCTTTTTCACCTTGAAGACCCACTCACGTGTTCCTGCTTCATGAAATACTTTCCTCTACCCAGATAGTAGTTGCTCCCCAGCCTATGAGTTGCCATGGAACCCTATGTCATTTGTCAGACTGTGGTTTTTTTTGTTTGTTTGTTTATTTATATTTGTCTTCATGTTTTCTATGGAATATTTAAAACTAAGAACAATTATCCTACATTTATTTATATGATGGTAGCCCCCGTGTGCAGAAACTGTGCAAACGAATGTACTTAGTATAGAAAGTAAACAGTCTCTCAGCCTTCTGCCTTGCATAAGAAAGACTATGGAAATAAGATCTTTCTCTCTCTCTCTCTTTCTCTCTTGCTTTCTCACTCTATATATATGTGTTTTATGCATATATATAATCTTATATATGGACACATACACACACATCTCATAAACCAGCATTTTCCTTTTCTTTCTAAAACGCAAATGCTTGCACCCATTTTATATATTATCACATATGTAATAAAATGTTTACATCCTATCCATTCAGGATGGATGTAAGCTGCTTGTCTAAGCTGCCATTATTTTTCTTCCCATTTTTTCAATTCTAGCAAAAATCACAGTTTTTTTTTTTCCTATGGTTGTCAACACTCTCATCACAGATTCTGTCTCATCTTTTTAAACTACTCTTTGATACTCTATAGAACATACATACATACATACATATTTTTTCAATTTTTGTTATTATTTTCTCATGCAAAGGGGTGTTTTTCTTTCATTTGTGTTTGTTTACCATATATATGCCCAATGCCTGGGGAGGGGAGAAGAGGGTGCTGGATCCTCTGGGGTTGTTGTTCCATATGGTAGAAATCCTTCATGTGTGTACTGGAAATCAAATCCAGGTCCTCTGGAAGAGCAGCTGATGTTCTTAACTGCTGAGCCTTCTCTTTAGCCCCACACATATATGTATTTATATCACTACATGAAATCTGACCGCCATTTTTCACTTAACTGATAGGAAGGCTAAGTTAACACTTGAATGGAACAACTGCCTGGATTTAAAACATGGACTCCCAATGTGGCTATGTGGACACTTAAAACTCCTTTATTTTACCTGTAGCGCTGAGGTGGCAAATATCCTTTCTGTTGTGAGGACTAAGTGTAAATAAATATGAAGTGTAAAGGATTGTGTTAGCAAGAGTCAGGTCTACATACATGCTAGTAATTACCATATGGTCACTTCCAAATTGTAATTTTGAATTTTGTTGTATGCTAATTGCCAGCATTGTCACGTACGTGAAATGAAATATGTGTCTTTAAATCAAGCAATATTTTCTAGAATGATATGTACAGTAGAGACTAACTCTAACTAAAGGTGTACTACATTTTTCACCTTTCCTTTATAAAATCAATCGTATTCCATCTCCTATTGTGCTGTTGCATTATTAAGTGCCCTCTCCATTGCAATAGATTCCCTTTAGGATATCCTGCCCATCAGTCTTTTCTTTGAAGACTGTAAGTTCATTCTGTTTATTTTCTTCTGCAGTCTTAGAATTTTATTATAGATCCTACAACCTCTTCACACCTGTAAGGGACTGACATGGACAGCTCTTCATGTGGACGTGTAAACAGCTTGCAGCCTGTTGTTTGTAAATTAATTAATACGCTCATTATATGTTTTAATTTACTGCTTTTTTCATTTCTACATGTAACTACTGATAGTTTTTTTATAATTTTGATAATTATCTTTGCACATAAAAAGGCTTGTATTGAATGTGCTTCTTAACCATTGCCCCTTCCTCCAGTTGGGCGATCTTTTCCTTGGGCAGCGCTGTGTGTGCTTACTCTACATGTCTTGCATGGAGCCACCTAGTCCTCTCTACCTTCCTGGTGGACACAGGCATGCTGTGCTTGTCACATACTGGGAACACAGCCTCCTCTAGGACACAATACTTCATTGTCACAGCCAGTGTGTATTCTGGCTGAGGTTCTGAATCAGAACTATTGGCAAAGGGATGCTAATGTTTATATTGGAATAGAATAGAGCCTGAAACTTAAGCCTTGAGCTGCTGAAAGTCACCTTGCTGCCAACATAGCAGGGATTGCCTGAGAACTGGGACTACAACAAGGAAGCAGAGCTGCAAGAAAGAAAGCAACTCCAAGGCCTGATGAAATGTGCCTGGATCTTGTCCCTGGCAGCTTAAGTTTGTGAGCCATTAAATTATCTTTTCACTTCAATTGGATTGTCATTTGTGACCAAAGACACTTAATTAATTTAACTTAGAAAATACAGAAAGGTTATATTTGAGATGGAAATGCCTTTTCAAGCAGTGGGAAGGAACAAAGATGTGGAGGAGATTGAAGATAGAAGAGAAATGGGGCAAAGAAAGGCATAGGGGCAATTTAAATTCCATCTATATGCTGATGAGCCTCAAATGTATGTCCATTCAAGATCTCATGTCTGAACTCCAGACTCTTATATCAAATTACTTATTTCACTTTCTGTTTGGATGGCTCCAAGGAGGCCAATCCACAGCTCTAGAGTCAAACACTGGCTCAGACCCTAGTTCTTCTTTTATTAACTGTTTGACTTTGACCAAGCTTCTTAAACTCTCATGGCCTTGTTCATTTTATCCATATCATAGAAAGAGTAGTTGCTATTTTATGGAATAATTACCAGGACTTCAGGAATCAACATTCATAAAAATTTGACTAATACTTGGCTTCTCTTCCTCATCTTTAATATAGTAGTCTTTATCCAATATTCAAAATATTTTTCTCACCATTTCCTTCCTTAGCTTCCCCTATGCTACTCATGGTTATCTCTTTCAAGTAAGTTTCATGGAGATTGAAGTAACAGAATAGAACATGAAAAATGATTAAAATAATAGAAGAAGAAGGCGAAAACATTTCTTATTGCCACGAAGATGAGCATTTTTTAGATATGAAGTCAAATTTAGCATGCTATGAATAGTTGGTAAAAAATAAGAAAAGATCATTGAGGCATGCCTGGGTAATGTCACCTAATGCTGTATGAAGACATCAGGTAGTTGATAACCATTTTTTTTTTAACTATTGAGACCTTAACAACACTGCAAGACATAAAAAATTTCAAATTTATCTCACAATTTAATATGAAGTAGTATAATGACCATGTGGATAACTTTAAAAGGCTTTTATTTAATATCTACTAAAAAGAAAAAGAAAACAAAAAGTGGGAGATAGAATGAAGAGCATAGACATTGTGTTTTTGAATCAGTGACCATGAAAGGCTTCTCTAGACAACTTTTTTAACTTTTATTAATTACACTTTATTTACTTTGTATCCCCCCATAACCCCTTCTCTTCTCCCTTCCTAATCCCACCTTCCTTCCCCTTTCTTGACGCATGCCCCTCCCCAAGTCCACTGATAGGGGAAGTCCCCCTCTCCTTCCTTCTGATCTTAATCTATCAGATCTCATCAAGAGTGGCTGCATTGTCTTCCACTGTGGCCTGGTAAGGCTGCTCCCCCTTCAGGGGGAGGTGATCAAAGAGCAGGCCAATCAGTTTATGTCAGAGGCAGTCCCTGTTCTCATTAGTATGGAATCAACTTGGACACTGAACCGCCATGGGGTACATCTGTGCAGGGGTTCTAGGTTATCTCTATGCATGGTACTTGGTTGGAGTATGAGTCTCTGGGAAGACCCCTGTGTTCAAATTTTCTGGTTCTGTTGCTCTCCTTGTGGAGTTCCTGTCCTCTCCAGATCTTACTGTTTCCCACTTCTCTCATAAGATTCCATGCACTCTGCCCAACAGTTGGCCATAAGTCTCAGCATCTGCTTTGATAGTCTGCAGGGCAGAGCCTTTCAGAGGCCCTCTGTGGCAGGTTCCTAACTTGTTTCCTGTTTTCTTCTTCTTCTGATGTCCATTCTCTTTGCCTTTCGGGATGGGGATTGAACATTTTAGTCAGGGCCCTCCCTCTTGATTAGTTTCTTTAGATGTACAGATTTTAGTAGGTTTTTCCTATATTATATGTCTATATGAGTGAGTATATACTGTGTGTGTCTTTCTGCTTCTGGGACAGCTTACTCAAGATGATCCTTTCCAGTTCCCACCATTTACCTGAAAATTTTGTGATTTCCTTATTTTTCATTGCTGAGTACCTTTTAAGCAGATGCTGAAAACAAATAAGGTAAAGGAAAGTTATCTGCAAAAAGAGCATTCTGGGAAGACAGGTGGATGCATGAGCATGTTCTATTAAGGTAAGAAAGATTAAAGAACATAGCCTGGAACAAGTTGAATAAGAGAGATAGATGAGATCAAAAGGCAAGATGGTAGCACAAATTATTCAGACAAAATTAAAAATTATTTTCTCCAAGGTAATTGAAAGACCATGCTGTGTCTTTCACTAGATAAGTTTCTAAATTATTCAGACCACTGTATTGACATTTTTCTCTGCAATACTCACAATGGCTATGATATGAAACTAGATTAGATGTTCATCAACAGATGGAAGAATGAAGAAAATGGGGTGAAAACACTCTTAGCCATGAAGAAGAATAAAATAATAGCATTTGGAAGAGAATGGATGGAACTGGAGATCTTTATGGCAATAGAAATAGAATAAGTTCATAAAAATAATTCTCTTATATGGAGAGTTTAGATTTAGGCCAGAAAGTTGTCTCAGTGCATAAAGGCAGTTGTTACAAGCTTGATAATCTGAGTTCCACCTCCTGGACCCATGTAATTTTAAAGAGTAAACTGATTTCCACATGTTGTCTTTTGAGCTCTTCACATGTGCTATGGCACATGTACTACTTCTCTATCATAGACACACACACATAAATACATAAATAACTGTAATACAAATTTATATTTGTATACATACATGTAGACATATAGGATATGAAAAGAGAAGAGAAAATATAAAGAGAAAAACTGAGGTCTAAAGAGAACAAGAGCAAGTAATGAAGGGAAAGAAAGACCACATGTTACATGTTTTCTTTTTTTCTAGAAGAATCTAGATTTGGTTACATACATACACACACAGCAAGAAAATAGAAATAGACTATTTTGGGAGAAAAAGATAAGCAGCAAGATTATGTATATAAGTAAGTATGCGCATATGTATGTGTGCATGCTTGTTTGTATATAAAGAAGTAGGTGATGAATGAGAAGAGGGAAAGTAATTGAACATGTAAGTGCAGCACAGGTGACAGGAGATAGAGCAAAGTCAAAAGTGAAGCTAGGAAGATAACGGTAGCAAAGGATGTCTTTTTCTTCTACTGCGATTGGGTAGGTAAGATGAAAGGCTTTGCCTTAGATCTTTCTTCCACCTCCCCATCTGAGCAATTAGCAAACCCTGTCAATCAACTTGCAAATATACATTGAATTTATTATAGTTTTATGTATAGCCCCTAGGAAAGAGTTACCAATGTGTCAGCATTGGCTGAGACCAAATTTAGTTTCCTTCCTTGCTCATTCATGGACTGATTGTTCTGGCTAATCTTTACAATGAATGTTTTCTTCATAACTGTGAGTTAGGCCTTAAATATTCCCTTAAGCTAAAATTCCGTTAAGTAAATGCATCAATGGTAACCATGCTTAGTATCTGTTTTAAGTCACACCTCTTGGGTTGTCAATAGGATAACAGAATAAATGAAAGAATTTTGAAGGGAAAGAGTAAGGAAAGAGGGGATTAATATTTTTCTGATTATCTTAGTATTTTCAAGACACAATGAACTTTAATATCTGAACCCATTACAGATGAAAAATGGGCCCATATTTAAGATTTGAAAAGTATGAAAAGCTCTGTTCCATCCTCAGGACCAAATGACCTCTCAACTCCTTGATAAATAGATCACTCTTTAAATATCTTCCAGGACAGTTTTATCTATCTATCTATCTATCTATCTATCTATCTATCTATCTATCTAT
>NW_026592118.1:5534492-5599683 GCF_907164565.1 Psammomys obesus | reverse complement strand
TATCTATCTATCTATCTATCTATCTATCTATCTATCTATCTATCTATCTATCTATCATCTATCTATCTATCTATCTATTCATTTATTTACTTACTTACTTCCTTTACAAGCCATATTACTTTTTAAATTTAATTTTATTTTTTATAATTTATTCACTTTGCATCCCAATTGCAGCCCCATACCTCTTCTCTTCCTGGTTCCACCTCCTTCCTCCCCCCATTCCCCTTCTCTAGTCCTCAGAAAGGGGGATCCCTTATTCCCTACCATCTAACCCCAGCCTATCAAGTCTCATTAGGACTGCCTGCATCCTCTTAGATTGTGGCCTACCAAAGCTGCCCCTTCAAGGGGAATAATCAAAGAGCTGGAAACAGAGCCCATGTGAAATGCAGCCCCTGTTGCCATTCCTAAGGGACGTACAGAGAAACTAAGCCGCCATGGACTACATCTGAGCAGGGGTCTATGTACTCTTCATGCATGGTCCTTGGTTGGTGCATCAGTCTCTGTAGGTCCCAATGGGATCAGATTTGTTGGCTCTGTTGGTCTTCTTATGGAGCTCCTCTCTGCTCTGGGTCCTTCTATTCTCCCAGTCTTTCCTATGACTCCCTGAGCCCTGCCCAAAGTTTGTCTGTGAGTCTCAGCATCTGCTTCGATCTTCTGATGAGTGCAGTCTTTCATGCTGCTTCTTTAAAAAGTAGGCTGGAAAAGTGTTGGGAATAGGAACTACAGCAGGTTAGGACTGATGCTATATAAGGTAGCCATTGAGGTACAACTCAATTCAAACCACTGGGGCTCTAACAGAATGTTAGCAGCTACTGTGTCAAAGTTTAGAGTGTGAAGTAGAAGAGGTGACCAGATGAGACAAAAGTATACCTATAAATTTTTTATCTGACATCAAGAACTGCCTACATTAGAAAATCATAAGAAAAATCAACGAAATGCAACAGATAAAAGGCCAAAAGAAACATAGAAGAGTGCAATTGTCCTTTTCTCTTATAGGAGATATCTAAATTTAAACTTTATTTTACTATCCAGTTTTATCTTCATAAAGTTCGCTAAATAAGACTGTGTGATGGTAAAACAGGGTCAAATGAAAGGGGAGGAGGTCCTCCCCAAGCACTAGACTTGGAAAGGGGCAGGGAGGAGATGAGAAAGGGAGGGTGGGATTGAGAGGGAATGAGGGAGAGGGGATATAGCTGGGATACAGACTTAATAAAATGTAATTAATAATAAAATAAAAAAATTATTAAAAAAAGACTGTGTGAGTCTCTTGCACTAAATACCACAATGAATTATTTTCCATCAAGCTACTTCATATGAAAATAGCTTTCATTGATTACAGATGAAGTTTTTGGTATGACATAAATAAATTCTTACCTTAAAAACAAGCTCTCCTACTAATCCATTCCATGTCCCATCTTCTTGTGGGCTTCCATATTTGTGATCCGGTGCAACATAAATTTCATAGTTAAAACCCAAGTAGTTAGAGAGGGCATCCAAAACGTCAATGGAGAAGCCCTGGTACTTCTTCGGCTTTCCCAGGACATTTTCAGAGACCATTACGAAAGGTTCCTCCTACATAGAGAAAAATCCTAATGTCAATAAACATTGCTCCCCAAAGACAACAGTTCGTTCTTTAAAGAGTCTAGCTGACAAAGTTTAAATGCCATTTCATGCTTCGAAAAAAAATTAACTTGGGAATAAGGTTTATACATTATTGATGCATCACGTTATTGAAATGTGCTTAATCATGAGCTTCATGTCATCTCTCATTTCATCACTGTCAGAAAAAAAGCTGAGATGAATGTAACTAATCTCTTCAAGAGCATGATTTCCTGTTTCTTGCTTTATGGGAACAATTCAAGATTCATCAACATTGCAATTGATTTTAAGAAGCTGTGGTTTTACTATTTCCATTAGACATTTTCTCTTCCTATCTAAAAATAGATAAAAGCATTAACATATGTGCAACTCTGAAAATAGCAAATATTCAAAAGATATATACTTTGAATAAAATTTAGAATATTCCACATATGGGAAATTATTTGGCAAGTAGTTTTATCACTTTGACGTAAACACATTTCATTACAAAAACAGCTTCACTACTATAACTACTATTTCAAAAAGTCATCTTTCTAATGAATGATTTTAACAGATTTGACAAACTAGTTCTATACCCAACCTCTTTCATCTTTTCACATGCTTTCCTTTTTACTTTTATGTAATTTGGTACAGTTCTCATGTATCCCAGGATGACCTTGAATTTATCATCCTCTTGTTTGACCTCCAGGATGTTGGGGTTACAGGTACGAGCTTCTCCTCCCAGTCTATGTGATGCTGCAGACTAGACCCAGGGTTTCCAGAGGTACCCTCTCCTAAGTCTCACTTTGGATAACGTTGGAAAATAGGCTACTTTCACTTTAAAACGGCTGTTAAGACTGTGGTTGTTTTGAAACATGTTGGCAGATAACAGAAAAATTCAGTAGTTTATTACTTAATTTTCTAGACTCTTGCAGAAATAACTCAGACACATTAATATTTACTAATAACCATTGTTAGTGTAGATAGACCACGGAGCACTTGGGGCAGAACAAAATCTTCCTTTGGTTGGAAGCCAACATATACAAAGATTTCTCCTTTGAATCATCTTTCCATGGAGACACACAAAGCAGCCATCTTTGATAGCCACAATATTTTTCTTTTGGCCTTTTCACGAAGACCCACGTGAACACCCATAAACTGGCGCCTTTGCTTGGGAATACTATCCACTACAAGACTAGCTTGTTCACTCCAATACTTACCCTGAGAAAAATGTTTTCATTCTCTGGCTCAAAAAGCTTCATTTAGTGGAGGAAATGTCTTTTAAAATGTTGAAAACAATATAAGAAGCTATTGTGTACTCAGAAAACCAGCACTAACTTCAGTGTTCCCAAAGAACTTGGATACCTTGGCATCTGTGCTTGCTTTGCCATTGTGGTGTCTGAAATTACTCATGTGTTGCTCTTTTAAAGTTTTTTTTTATTTTTAAGATACATTGTCTTAGTGTCAAATCCATCAGTAAATGGACAATAAGAGTAAAAGATTAAGTGTCTCTATTAGTTATATGTACTTAAACGCTAAGACTTTAGTGCCACTAAGAATAAATGCAGTCTGTGGCTCTTTGTAATATAGTTCAGTGAGACTATCTGACTCACTCAAACTAGAGCTCTATAGGCTGTGATATTTGCACCAGTTTTTGCTGTCTCTTCTGTGGCTGGTGCCCTGGTAATGAGCCCATCTGCTACAGAGAAATAGACAGAGGGCTGTGTCTCTGATACTAGAGCTGTTGTATGAGACTAAACTCCCTTTTCTTGGATTACATAATGTATTAAGAAAATTCCAATCTTTTTGTTGAACTACTGAGGTTTTTTTTTTGTGTGTGTGTGTGTGTGTGGTGGTAATATTTCATTGTGATGACTAATGATTGATTATTAGATCAATAGATAAAACATTCTGAGAATGAATCCAATTCTCATATTACTGACCTGTTTACTGTTAATGGTGGTGTTATATAAAGCATGAAGGTAAAGTGTAGATTCAGTATGTTAATGTTACATGCAAAATAAAACCCATCTTGATAGAAAGGCTCTACCCTGCAAGGTTATTGAGGCAGATGCTGAGACTCCTAGCCAAACTTTGGGCAGAGCTCAGGGAATCTTATGAAAGAAGTGGGAGATAGTAAGACCTGGAAAGGACAGGAGCTTAACAAGGAGAGCAACCGATTCAAAAACTCTGGGCTCAGGGGTCTTTTCTGAGACTGATACTCCAGCCAAGGACGACTCATGGAGATGGCCTGGAACCCCTGTACAGAGGTAGCCTATGGCAGTTCAGTGTTCAGGTGGCCTCAATAGTAATAGGGACAGGAACAGTCTCTGACAGGAACTGATTGGCCTGCTCTTTGATCACCTCCCCCTGAGGGGGGAACAGCCTTACTAGACCACAGAAGAAGACAGTCCAGCCACTCCTGATGAGATCTGATAGACTAGAATCAGAGGGAAGAGGAGGAGGAGGACCTCCCTTATCAGTGGACTGGGAGAGGGACACAGCTGGGGAAGAGGGAAGGCGGGATTGGGAGGGGAGGAGGGAGGGAGGTACAGGGAGGATACAAAGTGAATAAAATGAAATTAATAAAAATGAAAATAATGAAAATTAAAAAAAGAAAATTCTTTATCTTCTAAAGTTCATGATAAAACTCCCAGGGCCTGTGAAATAGCTCAATAGGCAAAGGCCCTTGCCTCTAAGGCTAACAACCTGAGATCAACCTTCAGGACACATATGGTAGAAGGAGGCAACTGTTATGCGGTTTCCTCTGACTTCCTCAATAGAGTTAAATAGTGTATGTTACCTTCCTCACCCCAAAATAAATCAATTAATAAAGGTAATGAAAATAAAATACAACTTCTGAAAGATCGTTAAAGCTTTACACTTTCACTTGGGTTTAGGACAGGATAAAGAACTAACCAGTCACTACATTTGGCCAATATTCTGAAGTAGCCGGTGAACTCATTAAAAGCAGAAAAGATTATAAAAATTTGTAAATAAATATAAAATTGAGAAACATACATATGATGAAAGTCTAATAATTAGTAAGGACTAGTAATCTTATATGATGTTTTACATGATGCTAAAAAGAAAAAAAACAACAAACTTATTTAGTCATTTGCACCTTTTCCAGGTTTAAGTTATAAGCAAAGAAAACTCATTCAGGAAAGATGGTGCCTGACTCTCTTACCAAGACTACTTGTCCCTGAGCATTCTCTATTCTCAGGGACCAGCATAGCATGAAAACCTTAGAGGTGAAGGAACAATTTAATCACTAGAAAATGAGATAAATTTTTACACCACTGGGTTCTGAAGCTGTGTTAAACCCCACCCAGTACCTGACATAGAACCTTCCATTCTAATACCATCTCCTGCCTGCCCACTTATAAAGCACCCTATCCCCTGCAGAGACCTGGGATTTTTTAAGACTCTGAACTTGCAGTCCAAACTAGGATTTTGGGTAAAAAACTCCCAGAGCCATCCACTGGCCTGCCTGCCTACTGGACAGCCACTGCACAGCCCCTCTTCCCTGCAAAGCAAGTCACTCACCCCTGCCTGTCTGTCACCTTATCCATGTGCCAAACTGAGCCCATGGGTGGTCCTATCCACAACCTGAGTGGCCCAAGACTTGAAAAATAAGCAACATTAAGCTGATTTATAAGAGCAGAGGTTAGAGTAAATGCAAGCAAAGACACAGACATAAAAGAAACTAGAATAAATGCCCATACCAAAACATACCATAAATGACCGAGCTACAGAGCCTAGACCACACCACAAAACACACCACAAAACACAAATGACAGGAACAAATGCCCATACCAAAACATACCACAAATGACGGAGCTACAGAGCCTAGATCACACCACAAAACACAGATGACAGGAACAGCCAAGAAATTGCACTGTTTTCGTATTAATAACCCAATAATGTTCTTGAGAGCTTTAAAAATCAAGAACAAATAACACTGAGAGCAGATGGGAAAATTAATCAAACTCACAACCGATGTCAATGATATAGAAATGAAAAAAATACAGAGTCAATGAATAAAGAGTTGACTCTTTTAAATTTAATAAGATTGATAAATTTTTAAGCCAAATTAGCTTAAGGAAAGATGGAGGTATCCAAATTAGTAATATTAGACATGAAAAAAAGAAGTGTTACAAAGAACACTTAGGAAATTGAAATAGTCATAGGATTATACTTTTAAAGTCTATATTCTACCAAACTGGACAATCTAAAAGAAATAAACAAATTCTAGGTATGTATGAACTATCCAAGTTAAATGAAGATGAAGTAAATAATTTAAATAGACCCATAACATCTAATGAGATAGAAGCAGTAATTTAAAATCCCCCAACTAATAAAAGCCTAGGGTAAAATGGAGTCAGTGCACAATTCTACCGGACCTTCAAAGAGGAGCTAAAAACTGTATGCTTCAAATTATTTCTTAAAAGAAAAGTTGAGGGAATATTTCTAAATTCTTTTTCTGAAACTGGTATCTTACTTTGACAAAAACTCAACAAAAAATTAAATTATCCATTATCTCTAATGAACATAGAAACGAACAATCATTCAAAACAAAAGAAAGTTAGTTAGAATAGTTAGAAACTAAAGTCAAGAACACATAAAAATGATTATCTAGTATTACCAAGTTGGGTTAATCCCAGAGATGCAGGGATAGTTCATCATAAATAAGTCAATAAAACATGATCTTTCACATAAACTGACTGAAAGACACAAACAAATAAATAACCAAAAAACCACATCAATGTCTTATTAGAATCAGAAAAAGCCTTTGACAAAATCCAACACTTGTTCCTGGTAAAATTCCTAGTAAAATTCTTACAGATACTAGGAATACAAGAGATCTATCTAAACACACTAAATTAAATTCATAGTAAGTCCACAGCCAACAGAGTAAATTGAGAAATACTGGACATGTCTTCTAAAATCAGGAACAAAATTAGGATGTGACTTTCCATTCCTGTTCAAAATAGTATATGAAGTCTTAGGTAGACCAAAAAGAAAACTGAAGGAGATAATTGGACACAGACAAGAAAGAATAAGTCAAAGTATTTACTTGCAAATGATATGGTTTCTTGCAGAAAAGACACTAAATACTCCACCAGGAAACTTTCTATACAGAAATGATAAACATACCAAGAAAGAAATCAAGAAAACTATTCTTTGCATAATAGACCCCCAAAAAATCTTGGAATAAATCTAATAATGTGAAAGATTTAAACAGCAAAAACTTTATGATAATGAAAAATGAGTTGAAGACAACAGGAAATTTAAAAATTTCTCATGCTCATGAATTGGTAGGATTAATATTGTGAAAATGAACATTCCACCAAAAGCAACATAGAAATTCAATGCAATTTCTATGAATTTATCAAAAAACTTTTTCACAGAAACTATAAAATATTCTTAAACCTCATTTGAAAAAACCAACCAGACCAAAAGAAAACAAAACAGAATAGCTGAAACAATCTAGAGTTACTGCAGAGCTATGGTAATAAAAGCTTTGTTCATTTGTTTTACAGCAGCGGTTTTCAACCTTCCTAATGCTGCGACCCTTTCATACAGCTTCTTATGCTGTAGTGACACAAACCATACAATTATTTTGCTGCTACTTCACGACTGTTATGACCCATAATCTAGGTATCTGATAGGCAGGCTATCTGATATCAGACCCCAAAAGGGTCATGACCCACAGGTTAAGAACCTCTGTTTTAGAGGGCATTGTTTTTCAGCTCTCCCCTATTCTCTCTGCTTCCTTTTCCATAGGGCTCCCTGAACTCTGAGAGAGGGATTTGATGAAGACATCTCATTTAGAACTGTTTCAAGGTCTTTCTCTGTGTGTAATATCTGGCTATGGTTCTCTGTATTTGTTCTGCTGCAAGAAGAAGCCTCTCTGATGATGCTGAATAAGGTTTCAATTAATGAGTAAGCAGAATATCATTAGGAGACATTTATTGCACTTTTTTTAAGGCAGTGGTATTTGGTTTTATATAGGTCTCTGGACTATCTAGACTCTTGCTGGTCACCCAAACAGTGCTGGGGATGGGTGCCCTCTCACGGAGTGGGCCTTAAGTCAAATCACACTTTGGATGGTTACCCCCACAGGTTTGTGCCGCCATTGCCCTTGCGCATTCTGCAGGGAGGAAAGAGTTTAGCTCGAAGGTCTTGTGGTTGTATTGGTGTTTACTTTTTTCTTTTGGTGGGTTGCAGAGTACCTTTCCAGGTCAGAGGCCTAGAACACTGGGCTGAAGGTTCTCTGTAGGCGTCAGCTCAATCTCTCCAAGCTCAGCGAGTTGTGTGGGTGTTATCTTTAGCAGCAGGGCCTTGCTGTCAGTTTGTGGAGAGCTAGCTACTCTTTTGGCAACAGCCTGAGTTGTTTGGGAGTTTCCCAATATATTAGTATATATATTTTTGACTATGATAAATTCCTTCTCAAAAGTGTCTTTAATTTTACTTGAAAGTAAATACCTATAAACAAATGGATCTATTTCACAGGTGTGTTTTCAAAATCTGTTGCTAGTAGTGGCAACTAGAATTAATTAAAAGTACTGAATAGAACTGTTTACACTAAGGATCCTTTTAGGGAGAGTTAATGAATTATTGATGAACATGCCTTTTAAATTTTATACCCTAAATAAACCTTTATTACATGCTATCATTCCTTATCCAGATCAATGTTTTAAAAGCTTTATTCTTCAGCTCCATTACAGATTTGGATCACTATTCATAAATTCTAACTCAGGCCAGTTGCTCTCAGTAAGAATAAGCAGTCAATATATCAGAGAGGTAAACACAAACAGTGAAATTAGATTGAAGCTCTGGGACATACTTGTGATCTGCTATGGCAATACCTAGCTTGAGTGAATCATTTTTATATACACACCTATTTCCAAAATTTATTAACTCATTGACATATCTATTTAATATCCATTGAGCAGCTACTGCTTCAAATCTTGTACTTAACAGAGTGGGCTAATGTAAGAGGTCATGCATACCACCTTCAAAGAACTATAACCAGGAGAGGGACAAGTGCTATATGCAAATAAAGTTCAGCAGAACTGGTGCCAGGAGAACAACAAAGAAAGAAGGTGGGAACTGCTAAAAAAGAATAATTATGATTTGGACATTAATAGTTCCTCATTTTAATAGATGAGAAAACAAAAATAAATAAAGATTATTAGCTCAAAGCCTTATAGTAGGTTACAGAAAAAAAAGATGTCAAAACCTGTTTTCTTAAACTTTACTTGTCTGGAGTTCATATTTTTCAATTTTTGTTCAAAATACAAGATTATGCGCTTATGTAAAAATTTAACACAGTAATAGTTCCAAATGGAAGACAAAGAAGACCAATAAGCTAACAACATCAAACTCCAGATGATAGTCCCGTTAGAGGAAGCATTTCCATTTTAGGTCTCATACTATTGCATCTCATGAGTTTTAAAAACAGTGTCTAAACAAAAACAACAAAACCTGAGACTTGAGTCAAATGATATGATGCTTCAGACAGTAGCACTAACAGGTCTACTGAAGGACTAGAGGACTCTGGACAACATTTAAAATTCCTAGTTGTGAGTTAAAAAGAGTACCTTTGCACTTAAAATAGAGAGAAAACATTTTTGCTGCCAGAAAACTGGAATCTATCTGAAGTGTCATCATAGTTTAGAAAAAGACTGTTCAGAATTTTGAGAATTAGAAAAGATAGTAACCACATTAAGAATACAATGTTTGCATTTCTTATGAGGTTAGAATCAGACAAAAAAAGAATTAATGGAATGAAATATGTCAGAACCAACAAAATAAAAAATAAAAAAAGAAAATCTCAAAGTGAGAAAATATAAAGAAGAAAAAAAGAGAAAGTGTCTGAGGTCTTGTAATACTGTGAAGCAGGTGAAGAACTAGGAACTGCCATTCACCCTTGCTGGCTGTGAAAACTAGTACAACAATTTTTGGGGAAAAAATCACACAGCTTGTAGAGAATTGAGATACTCACAAGTTAAGGTCACCTGCTAGTGGGCAACCTATAGACATATGTCTCCTATGAAGGTGTTCAGTTTTATGGCCTGGGTGTATGCTAGAAGATACTCTGGCCAGACTGTGTATCTAAGAATGTCAACAGGAATATTAGAATAGGCATATCCGGAAGTAATCTAAAAGCCCCAATACCCATCAAAATGGAAAAGAGAAATACATTGTGGTGTACTGATACAATAAAATATCGAATAGCTTAAAATGTAAGGAACTGGAATTATACATGAGCAGGAACACATTTTTTAAAAAGATGACTTAAGTCAAAAATTCCTAAAACAACAGAGCTTAATGCCATTTATAAGACATCTCTCCAAGGTACAACTACATTATTTAAATACTTAAGCTTTCATAATAGACACACTTTAAAGAAAGTCAACTATCTGGTGGTTAAGCATGCTGTGGGAAAGCTATCAGGGTAGTGCAGAAGAATAAGTGATTCTTGTCATGATGAAAATTTCTCCCTTTTTGATCTGGGCAGACATTAATGGCCATTTTCTTGCACATATGTTTCTTGTATTTACTTATTCTGCTTCTGTGGTAAAATATCCTGACATTATGTCCTCATATTATAGTTTAACTCTGGGTAACTTCAAAAAACTGATTATACTAAATCAAAAGTAAAGAAATATAAAGTAATAAGAGTTTTTGCTCAGGTAATTTTGTGTGTGTGTGTTATTTACAACTGCAGCCCAGGGAATGGTCCTACACAGAGTGGACAAGTCTTCCCCCTGAATTAACCCAATGAAAATGAACCCTACAGGAATGGCAGAGGGCTCTCTACCTGGTGATTCTGCATGTCCTCTGGTTGTCAATTAAGGTCAACCATAAGTATCTTATATTGTTCAATAAACAAAAGCAAGAGAAACGTGTGTGAAGATAGTGGGGTATGTATAAGCTTCATTTCATTGCTTCTTTAGCAAAAAGTGTCTGTGGAAGAACGAGTTAATATGCAATAGTGAGAGTACACTGGTGGCTGATTTGGAGCAGGAACAGATTAAGGGATCTTTTGCGATTGCCCAGATGGCTGGAGTCTGTGGCCTGTTCTGATTTAACACATATTGTCAAACTCTTAAGTATGTAGCTCTGAGACCTCTACTACAGGGATGGAGGGGGAAAGAGGAAATCACAAATTTCTGCTGTTATATTTCATTTTCCAGCAATTATTTTCAACAAATATTAATCGGACTTGAGTCTAAATCAGTGCAAACCTGCCTGTGTTGAGATGAAAACAAATTGCAGGACCCAATATGCTGATTATTTGTATGACAGCTTCTCTAGGTGTAGGGTTCTGTGACTAAAATGACAGCTTCCACAGAACGTCAGTAGTTTATGATTCTGAGGACATTAGCTTCATGATCCGTAGACCTGCCTGTAGAAAAGGGTGCTACAGCGCTTGAGCATTTTTATATTACCAAAGATTTATTCACATTGCTTGTAACATCATTTGATAATAACTTCCTAATTCTGAATTTGTATTCAGACACTTAAAAATCTCATGCTAATTGCTTAGTTGATTCACAGCACTGCATGTGCCTTGCAGATTTTGTAGTTAATTCTCACTTTAATTGTTGCTGGTGACAGAGGTTTGTTTTAAGTGTGGTATTTTTGATGAGTACAATCTGCAAGCTCTCCTGCCAAAGCTTTATCAAGGATTATTAGGAGTCTTCATAATGCATGATTGCACAGAATGTCAGGATGGTCCAAACCAGAGACGAATCACTAGAAATGCCTTAGAATTCTGCTCACACACAACTCAAAGCCATAATGGAGAAAATGAGAATACTTCTTAATGGCTTCTTCAAAAATGTTTGGCCATAAAAGGCGCTCTTGGCTGTAGCAAACAAAAGATGTCTTTGTGCATGGCAGGAGCTCACATTTTGGTTAGTGATTCTGCTTTGATATATGAAGAATTAATGACCACTATTCTCTTTGGAGGGAAAGAAAAAAACTCATTGTCTCCTATAGAGAATACATGAGTATTTTTTGTTGTTCAAAAAAGCAGGGATATAGAATTTGTTATTAAAGAGATCAGGATACAAAATCAAGGGTAGGGATAACTGTAATACAATTCACCTACCCCAGAAAAAACTAAGTAAGGAGGAGGGTTCAAGCAAGGATGCTTGAATTTCACCCAGAAGAGGAAATAGAATAAGCAGCAGAAGTGGTTGAAGAGAGGGAACAGAATAGGAGAGGGAGCACAGAGGAAAACAAAGGTGGGGAAACAAGGGTGGTGAGCAGATGTGGGGAGAACAGTGGTGGGAGGACAGAGATCTGGCAGAGAGATTAGAAAGTGTGGGAAGGGGCATTTCTGAGAAAAGCTGGAGGCCTAGAACAGGGTAGGCTCCAGGGAGGATATGGGGATAACTCTAGCTGAGAACCTAGCAGTGGGGATCATGGAGACTGAAGAGGCCACCTCTCACTAGAGAGGACTGCTAGTGGAGGCAGCTGGAACACCAACCCACCCACAAAACTTCAACCCAAAATTTACCCTTCCTACAAGATGTGCAAGATAGAACAGAGGTGGAGAGAATGTCCAACTAACCCCTGTCCCATCCTGAGACCCAACCCCATGGGAGAGAGCCAACCCTGACACTAACAATGATGCACTGCTGTGCTCTGAACCTAGCACAACTGCTTTCTGAGAAGTTCCACCCAGCCAAGGATCAAAACAGATGCTGAGACTCACAGCGAGGATTGGGTAGAGCTTAGAGATCCTTGTGGAAGAGTTGGGGGAAGGATAGAAGGACCTAGAGGGGACAAGAGCTTCACAGAACACCAACAGAGCCAACTAACCTGGGCCCATGGGGGCCTGCAGAGATTGGGAGGATATGGGGTGACTAGTTTAGACTCCTCGGAGCAGGGGACATGGAGACTCAAGTGGTCACCTCCTAGCCAGGTAGAACTTTCAGAGGAGGGAGGGGGACACCAACCCACCCACAAAACCTTAAAACCAAAATTTACCCTTAAATTTATATTTACAAGACATGCAAAGATAAAGATGGAGCAGAGATTGAGGGAATAGCCAACCGACAACTGGACATTGAAACACACTCCAGGGAGAGAGCCAACCCCTGACACTATTAATGATCTCTGCTTTGCTTGCAGCCATGAGCCTAGCATAACTGTCCCCTGAGAGGCTAAACAGATGCTGAGACCCACAGCTAAACATTAGGCAGAGTTCAGGGAGCCTTGTGGAAGAGTGATGGGAAGGATAGAAAGACCCAGAGGAGATAAGAACTCGTCAGGAAGGCCAACAGAGTCAACTAACCTGGGCCCATGGGGGCTCACAGAGACTGAAGCCCCAACCAAAGAGCAGGCATGGACTGGACCTAGGCCTGATACACATATGTAGCTGATGGGCAGTTTGGTCTTCATGTGGGTCCCCTAGCAAGTAAAGTGGGGGATGAGGGGAAATGAGTGGAGGGGGTGGGAAGGATGGAGTGGAGGGAGGGGCTGCAGTTGCAATGTTAAGTGAATAAATCAATAACATTAAAAAAAGAGTACCATCACTTTCAAAAAAGATTCAGTTATAAGTGGCAAGTGTATTTAATATATACACATTTATTTTTATATTTATAACATATTATTTAAGTATTTATATATTTATATACATGTATGTAAATATAAAATACCAACTATTATATATATATTTTCTATTTTGTGCTCAGTTATTTAAATTAAAAAAAATTTAGGTTGAGGTGAAAGGTTTCTCAGGCCTCAGGACAATTACAACAATGTCCAGCTCATTGCTGATCTTGACTGACTTCCAGGCTTTACAGGGAGTACATGGTCGGAAAGTAAGGGGTTATAAGCCATGTGCTCATCACATATAAAAACAGCTTTCTGGGTTTGCTTTTTGAATTCAGAGCTGAATAGTAATTTTCATTTGATGCAAGGTCAACACTGAGTTTCTGCACACCTTCCTACATGCAGAGTTGACTCTGAGGAGTCTGCAAGGCTATCAGAGCAGGTAACTGTGAGAGACCCTGATCTGCAGGTCAACGAAGAGGAGCTCCTTCTGAGAACCAGCATCCGCATCTGTGCAAACAGGAGGGCAGCACCAGATGACAGAAGCTGGACGCTCATCTGTGAAGACCTTGACAACTTTTGACTTCAGAATGGCAGTGGGGTTCACAAACTCTAGCCAATGATACTGTGTTCTCATTATGACAGTGTACAGAAAAGGTGGTGAACACGACTTATGATAAGACCCATTTTCTGTCAGGATACAGGAACACTTAATAAACATAAATCATGGATAACTGATTATACCAAAAATACATGCAAGTATTAAAATCAAAATACAAATAAAAATTTAAAAGTATCCTGGGAATAGTGACATCTCTAACCAAAACCACAAAAGGTAGAGGGAAATTGCAAAAATTCAGTTATTTATTTGACTAGTCATTTGAGTGCTAATTCCAAATATAAGCAAACAGTAGAACAGTAAATAATAAATATATTAGCATCTCCCTTCCTATAAGCCTACTCAATAGTTGGAAGGACATACAACAATCAAAAAAATCTTATGCGGATTATATGGACCACACGCATAAACATATTATTGTCTGCAGTGCTTTGCTGTGCTTTCTATTACTGTGTTAAAGACCATGACCAAAAGAAACTCAGGGAAGAAATGGCATTTTTAGCTTAAATATCCCAATCACAACATATCATGAAGAGAATTCAAAGCAGGGACTCAAGGCAGGAACCTGGAGGCTGGAATTAAAGCAGAGACCACAGAAAGAATGCTATTTACTGGCATTTACAGTCGTACTCAGCCTGCTTTCTTCTACAACACAGGACCACATGCCTCAGAGTGGCACAAACTCTAGGGATCTGGTTTCTTCTACATGAATCATTACTCAAGAAAATGCCTCACAGATTGGCCCACAGGCCAATTTGATGGGGGCAGTTTCTCAACTTAGGCTCCTTCTTCTCAGATAATTCCAGTCTTGTGTAAAGTTGACAAGAGAGAACAAGAAAACAACAACAATTCAACCAGCATTCATGGTAACAAGTTCTGAGAAAGAAAACTGAACAAGCACGGCAAGGCATACATGAGAATGGGCAAGAGCCTCTACAAACTCAGCAGTCGCCGCAGAGGATAATTGCATGTACTCTGTGTGTGAGTTTCTGGGATATGTTTGAGGGAAGAGATGTTGTGTGTTTGGAGCTAAAGGAGTAAAAGTAATGTGTCTGTGTAGGTCAAAGCTTAAATGGGGTTTGGAGACCATTTGATAAATGTATCTGTTCTTCAACAGAGATGGAAAGCCATGGAGATGTACAGATGGTGGAATTGACTGGGAGAAGCAAGTGAAGAATCTCCTAAAACAAGCATGACTTGCCAGGGAATTCTGGGTATTTTTCTGGAGACAGAGATGTTGGGACTGGCATTTTTGAGAAAGGTTTTAAATGCTTGAGAAATTACCACCCCAAGCTCCTAGAGATCCACCACAAAGCTCAGTGTTGAGAAGAAAGTGGGCGTCTGAGAGTCTCCATCAATGTTTTGTATTTGGAGTGTGTATCAGTAATTCTATTAGAGGAACTAAAATTTTGAATCAATTGAGCAAATTCCTCAAGGTGAACGTTCAATACAGAATCAAAGACAGTGTTTTGTAAAGACCCGGAGCGCTGAATACAAAATTAATACACATTTAGAGTTAATAGCAGAAAAGAAGAAAATATGTACTTGTACAAAACCCTGACACCATCACTATTTATAACCATTTACAAAAGAAACAATATCTATTACAAAATATTACTTTTTTGGAGCTTATATACTGAAAAGACAAAGTTTAATAGCAAACAGTGACAGTGAACTATTTATTTTTATTCTCTTAAAACACCTCTGGGAAATTCAAATTAGAATAAAAAACACTTTATCATTTATCAGATTGGCAGACATGAAAGGGAATGCTAATCTTTTTGAGCAACATGTGAAGCAGGGGCTTGCTAGACCCTAGTTAGCTGAATTCAAGTCAAAGCTCGTATACTGGCTCTCGACAGTAAACCCTACTCTTGCAAAACTGAGACAGGAGGATCATCATGAGTTTGAGGCCAGTCTTGTACAAAATGATCTGTCCCCCCACCCACCCACCACATAGCCCAAAATAATGAAGGTAAAACTTTTCCATAACCCAAATTTACAATCCGAATGCTCTCTAGTTTTGGCTACAATTCCACATCCTAGGGGAAAAAAAAATCCCACACAAGGAACAAATCTCAAACTAGCTTAAGAATATACCTGAAAGATAACTTACTTTGAGTGTCCTGGGAGAGGGGATGGGTGGAAACATCCTGAATGTCCCATGACTTAGATTAAAAAGTTTAGAAGAGTGTAAGGGACTTTAGGAAACTCTATTGTATGACTATTTCTTCATTCCAAGTTTCCAAAGCCCTTACACAGCCACCTGTTCAGAGTTATAGGTCATTTTTATTATAAGGGAGATTCTCAGCGTAAGAATTATTTGTGTCTCTTTGTGTGATGAGAGGTTCAAAATATCACTGTAACAAAATTGTTTTTGATTGCATCACTACAGCTTGGTGAATGGAAAATAAATATATCAAGTTGTAGTAACTAGAATTGTAGCAACTGAATACATTCCTGTGATAAGCTAATGGATGTTTGAATTGATATTAAAATACATTACAGTAAGTAGACAAAAAACCATTGCTCACATTTCTTAGCTGAAAATCTTTCATCATGTTACAAATTTAATGTTTATATTGGTAAATTGGAACAAAATATCCAAAGGTACCTACAACATTACATATGATTTAAAATGTAATAAGTAATAATATTGTAAATAGTAGCATCAACAAATATCCTGTAAGATAAAATCTGCAGGAAGTACTTTAAAATGATTTTGTATATTAATGTCAAATGGTTCTATTATTTTGAGATTCTGTTTGCCTCAATTTTTATAGATAAGGTAACTTAGTTTAGCTCGAGACAGATATTGAAATACTTTGTGTGTGTTGTATTCAAATCTACCTGTTTGCGTAGGTGAGTGCAATTGTGTGTGGGGAGGTTAGTGCATACCGAGGTCAGAGGTCCACATCGGGTGTCTTCCTGGGGTGCTCTCCACCTTATTTCTTGAGACAAGATCTCGTACACTGGTTATCTAATGGGCTCCAGAGGACCACCTATCTCTGTCTCTGTAGCACTGGAATTACTGCCATTTGATGTTGTACTTGGCATTTAAATGAGTGTTGGAGATTATTTAATTTTTTTATTTTCATTTTTTTTAATTCTTTATTAATTACACTTTATTCACTGTGTATCCCCCCTGTGGTTCCCTCCCTCTTCCCGTCCCAATCCCTCCCTTCCTTCACTCTCTGCTTGCATGCCCCTCCCCAAGTCCACTGATAGGGGAGGTCTTCTTTTCTTTCCTTCTGACCCTAGTCAATTAGGTCTCATCATTGTCTTCTGCATTGTATTCTGTGTCCTGGTAATGCTGCTTCCCCCTCAGGGGGAGGTAATTAAAGAGCAGGCCAATCAGTTCATGTCAGAGACAGCCCCTGTTCCTATTACAATGGAACCCACTTGGATACTGAACTACCATGGGCTACATCTGTGTAGGGGTCTTAGGTTATCTCCATGCATAGACCTTGGTTGGAATATCAGTCTCAGGAAAGACCCCTATGCTCAGAATTTTTGGTTCTGTTGCTCTCCTTGTGGAGCTCCTGTCCTCTCCAGATCTTACTGTTTCCCACTTCTTTCATAAGATTCCCTGCACTCTGCCCAAAGGATGCCCATAAGTCTCAGCATCTGCATTGATAGTCTGCAGGGCAGAGCCTTTCAGAGGTCCTCTGTGGCAGGCTCCTGACTTATTCCCTCTTTTCTCCTTCTGATGTCCATCCTCTTTGCCTTTCTGGATAGGAATTTAGCATTTTAGTAAGAGTCCTCCCTCTTGATTAGTTTCTTTAGGTGTACAGATTTTTTTATTTTCATTTTTATTAATTACAGTTTATTCACTTTGTATCCAAGCCTACCCTCCCTCCCTCTCTTCTCCCATGCTTCTTCTCCAGTCCAATGATAGCGTAGGTCCTCCTCTGACCTCAGTCTATCAGGTCTCATCAGGACTGGCTTCTTTGTCTTTCTCTGTGGGCAAATCAAAACGACCCTGAGACAACACATTCTGGAGAGGTTGTGGAGAAAGGGGAACCCTCCTCCACTGCTGGTGAGAATGTAAATTTGTACAGCCACTTTGGGAATGGTGTTTTCTCAATTAGGAATAGTGCTTCCTCAAGATCCAGCTACAGCACTCCTAGAGTACTGGAGATTTTAACTAAGGTTCTCTTGCTTTCCTGGCAGAACTTTACCCACCAAACTATCCTCTTGATCCATACACAGTGAATCTTATTTTATCATCAGTTACAGGACTTTAGAAGTCTCATGTCCTCTAGAAAAACTGTACTTGAATATGCTAATGCTTGTTTTCTACTTTGTTTACATTTTCGTCATTGAATGTGGAATCATTTTTGCACTAAAACATGCAAATAAACTAGTCTTTTTTCTTATTTTTTATTCTTTTTTTTAAATATTAGAGTTTATTAACTTTGTATCCCAGCTGTATCTTGCTCCCTTATTCCCTCCCAACCCTCCCTTCCTCATCTCCTCTCTGCCCCTTTCCAAATCCACTGATAGGGGAGGACCTCCTCCCCTTTCATCTGACCCTAGCTTATCAGGTATCTGCAAAGTCCTCCTCTGTGGCCTTTCAGGGCTGCTCCTCCCTCGGTGGGGGGGGGGAGGTGTCTAAGAGCCCGCCATTGAGTTCATGTCAGAAATAGTCCCTGTTCCCCTTACTAGGGTACCCACTTGGATACTGAGCTCGCAGAAAGACACACATGGTATATACTCACTCATATAGTCCTATAAGATATGATAAACATACTGAAATCTATACACCTAAAGAAGATAAACAAGAAAGAGGACCCGGGGTAAGATGATCAATCCTTACTTAGAAAGACAAATGGGATGGACATTAGATGTAGGAGAATATAAGTAACAGGACAGGAACCTACCACAGAGGGTCTCTGAAAGATTCTACTTTGCAGTGCATCAAAGCAGATACTAAGACTCATAACCAAACCTTCGGCAGAGTGCAGGGAATCATAAGAAAGAAGGGGGAGTTAATATGACCTGGAGAGGACAGGAGCTCCACAAGGACCAAATATATCTTGGCACAGGGGTCTCTTATAAGACTGTTTCTCCAACGAAGGACCATGTATGGATGTAACCTAGAACCCCTGCTCGGATGTAGCTCATGGTAGATAAACTAGTCTTAAGCATGAAGGGGAGAACAAAAAACTACAAAACCTTCATGTTATGTGTCTTCTCGTTCTGAGTGCTTCACCCCTGTTCAGTCTTAGAATAATCTTGTGTTTTTATTGCTACGTTACAAGTGAGAGAGACAGCTAGAACTTGAAGACAGAATAACATGAATCCATGTGCATGGTGCTAAAATCTGAATTCTTGTCCACCCGTTAATTTACACTGCCTCCATCACTCCTCCAGCTATCTCCATGCGAATGCAAATACCTAACCTGGGAAAAGGGGTAGAAAAGACATGGGACAAAAAGGACGACCTTGGAATAGTCTTTTAGCTAAGGGTAGAATTAGAGTCCCTACTTTGTACTTTTATGCATCAAATTTAAAATACTGCCTATATTTCTACGTCTTTCAGGTCACAGCTCAAATGTAGTTAGTAGTTTGAGAATAAAGGCTATTTTACAGTGAAGTTGTTTGAAATCTTGTCTGTACCTTCCTCATTAAATCGGAGCAGAGGCTCTTGAAAATACAACTGTGTTGACCCCTCCTCTAAGAGTCCTTGGCAGACACAGGCAACCTGCAGCCTGAACCACACCTGTCCCTTTTTTTAAAGATGTACCACCAATCTTTACTTTGGTGTATTCTGCAAGTTTCTTGTCATCAAGAGACTTCCACTTGGATGATGTAGAGGCAATGTCTGCCTCTCCTTCTGCTCATATCTGCTTGTCAACTGACTTGCAGCCCCATAAGCACTGGCCTGACTGGACAGAGGAAAAGTTTCTCTTGCTACAGCCATTTTTTTTTTTTTTGAGCAAAGATAGCCTTTTTTTTTCCCCCTAAAAGGTGACTGAATGGGATGAAGTAAATGATAATTTTGCCAGGCCCATTCTAGATACTTTATAAAAACTACTCTGACTATGACAGCTGCTGGACTGCCTGATCTAAAGGCTTTCAGGGAAAGGTGACAGGTTTTCTATTTCTGGTGAGCTAAAGGCCTCTTCCTTTTGATTCTATTATCAAGCACAGTGTGAAACTTTAAAGGGAAGCTGCTCTGCACAGAGGGTAGAAACAGCAGAGTGGAATCCGGATATTTAAAAGCCAGAAACAAATTTGTAGGGATTCCCGGAAAGAAAAAAAAAAGTGTAGTCTCCAACTTAAAGTTACAAAGACAATATTCTCTTACCAAAATGAAAAAAAAATATTAATAAAAATGACATCAAAAGTGATAATAAGCTACGTAGAACAACAATGTCTTTGACATTCATATAAGAAATTATGTGGAAATACACTACAGTATTGGATTAATTATGGGAGTTGCATCTTAGAAATTTAGAAGAACATTCATATAGTTTTACTGGACAATATTAAGATGAGTAGACTCTGGTCTCATTACTGTGGCTTATTTCAATCAGCTGAAATGTTCAGCCTCAAGCCAGTCCTAACACTTAGCCTGCCCCTTAGGTTATTTATTATATAAAGTAAATACCTTTAATGATGATAAAAAATGTTTATGGGTCCTATTTCTTCCTGTATTTCTTAAAATATATTTTAAAAATGTCCCCAACCAAGGACCATGCATGGAGAGAACTTAAAACCTCTGGTCACATGTAGACCATAGACTCAGTCTCTAAGTGGGTTGCCTAGTAAAGGGAACAGGGATTGTCTCTGACATGAATTCAGTGGCTGGCTCTTTGATACCCTCTCCCTGAGAAGGGATCAGCCTTACCAGGCCACAGAGAAAGACAATGCAGCCAGTCCTGATAAGACCTGATAGGCTAAGGTCAGCTAGAAGGGGAAGAGGACCTCTCCTATCAGTGGACTGAGGGAGGGGCATGGGAGGAGAAGAGGGAGGGAGGATGGGATTGGGAGGAGACAAGGTATGGGACCACAGCTGGGTTACAAAGTGAGTAGATTGTAATAAATAAAATAATCTTTAACTACAAAAGAATAATGTCCCCATATGTGGCAGTACATATATTGAAAGATATCTTCAGTCTTTGGAGTGATGATCAAGATCATTCTTAACATTATGAAAAGACTGACAAAACAAAGGTGGGATTTTTTTTCAACCCCCTTTTTCCTTAATAGATGGTCATTCTCCTTTAAATAAGCCAAAGACTTTGCTTCAGATGCAAATTGGTTGCTTCTTTATTTGCGTTTGGCCTCAGACCATTTATGGTCAATATTTCATTTCCTCGAGTGCTTTATTGATCATGATCTTGGAGATTATAATTGTCATTTTTAATTGAACTTCAGAGTACATTCCTCAATATAAAAATCAATAAGAAAAAAAAAAACTTAGTCTGAACAATTAATTGTCCCAATTCAAAACACATACCTCAAGTAAATATTTTAACAAAGAAAGAGAAAAACCCAACCTTCTGATCATAAAAGCAAGAGGGGCAGGGAGGCTAGAAACTGCACCATCAGGGCTGGAGAGATAAATCAGAGGCTAAGAACGTTTGTTGCTCTTGTATAGGACCAGGGTTTGGTTCTCAGCACCCACGGAGCGGATCACAGCCATCTACACCACCCAGGGGCACACATACATATGTTAATAAAAAGAAAGAAAGCTATAAGTTTGTGCTCTCACAGCCATCACCTAGAGCTCCAGAAACCTCTTGTTGAAAGGTTTGAAACATGCAAGAAACACAAGCCTAATTCAAGCACAGTGGACTCTTGGCTGCTAAGTTTAAATGATTATTCAGAAGCTTATGTGAAGAAGTGGCAGGAACACATTAAATTCCTAACTTGTTGTGTTTCAAAACATAATTAAAAGGCCGAGAGGATGCTCTTCTGGGAATAAGTACATTTGCTTTCTCTCTTTGATCAACTTTTCCATTTCTAAGGCCTCTAGGCAAGAAGGCGATTCTCCTGCCTCGTGTCTCTCCAGCAAGAGCTGAATATTGATTGCAGACACATGGGGCAACTATGGTCAGATTGTTGTATTTGGGGAGCATCTCTGTTCACTTCCCAGAACCCTGGGGGACCAGTTAGTGTAATGGGAAGTGTTTTGATACATGTTTCACTACCTGCTGAACTCAGTTACCATAACTTAGAATGGCACAGGATCCTACCAAGGAACAACTTTCTCTTTGGGAAAGATGTTTTGTCCACTTGACACAAGCTAAAGTTGTTTAGAAGAGAGATTCCTTATTGAGAAAACGCTCCACCAGAATGGCCTATGGGCAAGACTGGGGTACATTTTCTTGACGGATGAATGATGTGGTGTGCCAATGCATTATGTTAAAATATTTGTTACATTCTCAAAGACTGACAGTGTTGCTGGACCTCACAGCGAGAGTTAACAACATACCTTTAGGTCACTTGAGCCTTTAGACAGATTTCCTACTGTGTACTTGGCCTGATTGCTTAACCTGCCTTTAAGAGAACATTGTAAGAGTCAAGGTTACTTGCCTTAGATTTTTCATGTAATCAACTTTTACAACCTAAACAAATACATAGCTATAATCTTAAGTTATAATCTCTTCCATGTCCAGAGTAATGTAGGTATATTTTCAGGAGCGGTATCATAATAATTTTCTAGAGACAGAAAATAGGCTAAATGCAGCCTTATAAAATATACACCATAAATGCTGAAATAAGCATTCAGATATTGTTTGATAGTGTTTGTTTGTTATCTGGGTCAAATTTAATTTATTATAAAAACTCTGTTAAAGATTTCTGTAAAGTACCTTTATTCCTTCTCCCTTTATGTTTCCTTTGTTCAATAAAAAGAGAGGGCAAAGACATTTATTAGTGCCAGACACATCCAGAGAGACAGACACAGACACTGGGGTAGATTTAAAACCAATCTTCAGGCAGATTCATACAACAGACAGGAATGATGAAAGACATGGGGAGAATGAAGTAAAGAATTCAAGTCTGGGCTTGAACTTGGTTAAATGACCAGGAGGGGAAGTCCTTTAATTTCTGTCCTCAGTACATTGTTGATGACTCTGAGTTTGTTATCAATGAGTTCAAACTGACCACAGTGCAGAAGGTGTCAGCTTACTGTGGGTGGTGTCCCTCCTGGGATGACAGTGTGTGTGCTTTAAGAAGATAGCTTCAGCAAGCCGTGAGGAGCACGCCAGTAAGTAGCACTTCTCCATGGCCTCTGCTTTAATTTTTGCCTCCAAGTTCCTACCTCAAGTTCCTGCACTGAGTTCTCTAGCTGATGGACTGTGAGGTGTAAGTATATGAACCCTTTCCTCCTCAAGTTGCTTTTCGTTAATTGGTTAACACAGGAGTGGAAACCCTAAGTAAGACAGATGTGTGCTAAGACTGTGCTCTCCGGTCGCTTGTTGAAAGGGAAATCCAGTTATTGTATCATCATTTTAAGGTTGATTTTGCAGACTGAACTTGACTAACAACAGTATTGACGGGCACATGGAGAGCTGAGATCACCTTCGGGTACCTGGCCCCGTTAGAACTGACATGTACTTTTAACCCTTATATTTGGCCTAATGTTCAGATGGCTGTTGGGTAAACCTGAAGGAATGCATGGGAAGCTTACTGGACCATGAGCCTCTACCAAACATTCTGCAGAATATTTGAAACATACAGAAAAAAAAAATGCTTTATTTACTGTGGCTTGGATGAGAAAGAAGCATTATTATATCAACTGAGTGCATTAGTCTAGGAGTCTGTAACTTCAAATTTCTTCCACTTTGAAAATGTTTTTGTTTATCCATTTAGACAAGGTTTCACTATGTAGTCCTTGCTGACTTGAGAACGCGTGTATGCCAGACTGACTTTAAAATCGCAGAGATTAACCTGCCTCTGCGGGTTTAATCCCTGTGTACTGGGATTAAAAGGGTGCACTACCACACCTGACATTTCTTTCCCTTTGGAGCAAACACATCAGTCAGGGTCACTCCTGCTTGTGCTCCCAAATCACAGCACTTTTTACTCAAAATGAAATATGTTGGTTTCTGTTAAAACAGAACTGTCATTTTACACTGATGTATAAAAGACATCTTTCTATAAATTTTTAAAATGTGTTTTCCAGTGCTTACTTACATTAGATACAAAAACAACTACCACATGTTTTGAGGGCTCAGAAGTAGCAGTAAGGCATGTAGAAAGCTGGACACTGTGAGAAGCCAGGGCGATGTTTAAGGCTCTGAAACAGTGCAGAACATTCTAATTGACAGCTGCATAAATTTGCATGCATATTATCTACAAATTACTGCATAACTCAAAAATAAGTACAGACTTTTTTACGGCTCGCTTTACATTTTGGTGCAATGGGACCACGTTCTCTCCACAGGTGAGCTGTCTCCAGAGGCTGTACAACTATGGGAGACTTCTGAGGGCCGGTCCGCTGCCTCTCACTCTTTGAAGAATTCTTTCCAGAAATAGATGATCCAGCACTCAGCTGAGAGTCAAGCTTCCATGTAAATTCTGAAACTATTTTCTTATGTAGAGTTGGGGCTCAGGAAGTAGCACCCCACAGCTTGGCCCTCTGGCATGCTGAGTGCTTTGAACTAAGGAGGCTAACCAAGTTTCATTCCCAGCACTTGCAAACCAAAGGCCAATAAATAAATAAAAGGATGAATAAATAAAGCCCCTTTTGGTCCTTTCTCTTCAAGACTTAGGGAAGAGCTATCTCTGAAGTTTTCTTTAGGACAGTGAAAAAAAAAAAGACAAAAAGACGTCAGTCAACATAGACCTCTTCCCAGCTTTTATCAACCAACGAAGATTAATTCATATCTATTATGAAAATAGTAAGTAAAAGTCACCCACCCAGAGAGACTGTCACAGCCCATAACCTCTTCTGAGTGTGGCTTTCTGGGATGACCATCAATCTTACTTCCCAGACCCTGTCACCACCTTTTTTCAGAATCTTCAGCCCCTAGTTTCCTCAGTAGCTCTGAATTTTATTTAAATTCTAACCATATGGCTCTTACTTGCATTCCATTTGTCATTTTGTATGGCTCCCATGTGTATGTGTATGCAATTAATATATTTGCATGCTTTCCTCATTAACCTGCTTATCATAGTTTATTTCAGGGACAAAAATATTAAGTATTCAGAAAGTAAAAGAAAAAGTCTCTTCTTGCCTAAAATTTACATTTTTTCTATAAAAATATCTCTAAACTTTCATCTACCTTAACATCCTTATGTGTGGATCTCTTTGGATCTCCATCTCTAGTCCTTTGTGTAAACTGCCAGCAGTTGAAAGCTGGGAAAATTATTAGCTTTTATTTTTTTTTAAGCTGTCCCAGTGTCTTAAGAATCGGTCTATAGACAACTGTTGAATACCTGAAAGGTTTTCTTTTTATTGTTTTTTTTTGCAGTTTGATAAATTGTCAAGCTGTTTACTGGCAGCTTTCATCCATTGTTGATACTCCTTCATCAATGACAAGAATTAGACACAGAGACACTGTTTATTTTTTAGCTCACATGCAACTCTATAATAGCTGTAAATCTCATCTACACCGACAAAGTGAAAAGAATCTTGAAGGTTCCATTAGGAATTAGAGATACTCAAGTAGGAAGGACAAGAGTAATTACTGAGCTATCTCTCAACTCTGAAAGCTACTAATCTGTGATACAGTCCTTTGTAATGACGCAAAGCAACACAGCAGCCTGCCAAGTTTCAGTGTTTGTGCTAATGTTCTTATCTGAGGGGTCTTGTGATGAGCTGTTTTGTGTTGTGGCCATGTTGGGACTACCGCATTACCGAATGACAATTCAGCTTCAAAGTCACCTGAATGTTTAATTTTCTTTCACGCATATGGCACATCACATTTTCAAAAGCAAGATTTAATATCCAAATGGCTTTGCCTTGAATATCGCAGAAATCAAACCAACTTTTTATATCTCTGATTTTGCAAATGGCTCTGTCACTCTCTAAACTTCCAGAGACAAGTAGTGAGTCTGTGTTTCAGAGGTAAATTTTTATTATATATTTCCAAAACAGTCTCTCGTTGCTCATTCTAAGAAATTCGATTTCACTGACCACACAGGGTCGTGTACATTTACCTTATGGGAAACAGCAGCACTGACACATCTGCATGACAGCTGCCATCTGAACGGAAGTGAACTGATGTGAATCAGAATAGGAAATTGTTGCAGCATTGTTACATATCAATTCTCATGATGATTTTATTCAGTCAGTACCGATGCAAACTCTATTCTGGTGTTGCTACGAATTACTCCATCTGCATAGACCATTTTCCTGAAGTGTCTGCTTATGACAATCACATTTTCCCATTTTTCTCTCACATAATATGGGAACAATCAGTAGCAGAAACAAAACAAAATCCACAGACATTATAGAGCCATGACTACTGATTACATTGTATCAGTGTTAAAAAAAAATTAGAATTGTCTGTTTGAATTCCAGGTTAGATTCAAATTGTTACAATGATGTCTTCATCTTGTTGGAAAATATCACTTTTATTATGCAACTCTGCCTTCATCTTCTCAAATACATTTTATATAAAGTCCTCTCTGTTGAAGTGCTTAAAAGAGAACATTCCATATACAGGTGCTAAAATTTTCGTTTCAGTTTTACGTTAGTCAGATGATGTGTACCTGTTTATACTGGAATACTTTACATTCTTGGTAGACTTCCATGTTTCTCTTTGAAAGCTCTTCTACACAGATATAATTTGTATGCTATGAGGACTGCCCATGCAACGGGCAGTCAAGTGACACAAGTCCGCCCACGGGTCCAATCATCCTTCCCAACAGTTTGAAAGCACTGTTACCCTCCAAAAGAGATCTTCCTCCAGTTCCCTATCTCCCCCAGCAATGGGCACAAGCCTTATCTGCTTTCTGTCCTTGTAGCTTTGTTTATTCTACACATATTTTTTATTTGTAGAATCTTACATAGTCCATGTAATCTGTAGTGACTTGCTTATTTCCTTAACATACGTCCAAGGTTGTTCTGTGTTGTAAGTATGGAATTTAATTATATTGCCAACTAAAAGATTACTTTTGGACATTACACATTCCAGTTGTCTATGCATGAGTTGACAGACATTTGAAATTTTTCCGGCTGGGGCTGTTATCAATACTATTGTTATAAAGATTTCTGGTTAAGTTTACACAAGAGAATTTATTTTCATTTTTTTAAAACAATATCTAGAGTAGAACTCTTGTGTGGAAACTGCACATTTGGTCATTTGAAGAACTTCCAGATAGTTTTCTCAAGTGACTGTGCCATTTTACATTTTCACAGTGTTGTTTGAAGACTCCAAATTCCTTACATCTTTGTCAATACTGGTTGTTCTGTCTCCTGGTGGGTAATGATACCATAGTTGTGGTATAAGCCAGGGTTCTCTAAAGCAGTGGTTTTCAACCTGTGGCCCATTTGCAGATATTTACGTCACTGTTCATAATAGTAGCAAAATTGCGGTTGTGAAGTAGCAACAAAAATTATTTTATGGTTGGGGGTCAGTAAAACATGAGGAACTGTATTAAATGGTCACAGCAATAGGAAGGTTAAAAACCACTGCTCAAGTGACAATGCATGCTGGAGATGATGTGGAGAAAGGGGAAGCCCCCTTCATTGCTGGTGGGAATGTAAACTTGTACAACCATTTTGGAAAACAATCTGGTGCTTTCTCAGAAAATTAGAAATAGTGCTACCTCAAGATCCAGCTCTACCACTCCTAAGCATGTATCCAAAATATGCTGAAATATACAACTAGGACATTTGCTTAACTGTGTTCTTAGCAGCTCTATTCATAATAGCCAGAATCTGTAAACAGCCTAGATGTCCCTCAATGGAGGAATGGATACAGAAATTGTGGTACAATTATACAACTCAGCTATTAAAAACAAGGAAATCATCACATTTCTAGGCAAAAGATCATATTGAGTGAGGTAACCCAGAAGCAGAGAGACACACATGGCATATACTCACTCATAAGTGGTTATTAGACATATAATATAGGATAAACATACTAAATAGTCCTAAAGAAGCTAAACAACAAGAAAGACACTAGGAAAGATGCTCAAGCCTCATTCAGAAGGGCAAATTCAATAGACATAGGAAGCAGGAGAAGAAAGGAAACAGGACAGTAGCCTACCACAGATGGCCTCTGAAAGACTGTTGATTGAGGTATCAAAGCAGAGGCTGAGACTCAGCCTAATTTTGGGCAGAGTGTATGGAATCTTTTGGAAGAAGAGGGAGATAGCAAGACCTGGAGGGGAAAGGAGCTCCAAAAGGAGACCAATAGAGAAAAAAAAAAAAAAATCAAAAACCAAAAAACAAAACCTGAACCCTGGAGGCCCTGCAGAGACTGATACCCCAACCAAGGACCATGCATGTAGAGGACCTAAAGCTCAGATGTAGCCCATAGACTCATTCTCCAAGTGGGTTTTCTGGAAGTAAGGGGAACAGGGACTGTCTCTGCCATGAACTCTGATCACCTCCACCTGGGGGTTATAGCTTTGCCAGGCCACAGAGGAAAACAATGCAGCCAGTCCTGATGGTACCTAATAGGCTAGGGTCAGACAGAACTGGAGAAGGAACTCCCCTAACAGTGGACTAGGGGAGGAGTATAGGAGGAGAAGAGGGAGTGATGAAGGGATTGGGAGGGGTTAAGGGAGGGTGCCACAGCCGCAAAACAAAATCAATAAATTGTAATAAATAATTAATTAAAAATTTATAAAAAGAACTAAAAAAAAAAAGAACAGAATTAATAGGTGAATTTATTACAGCCTTACAGGCTGGCATTTAGATACTCCAACAACAGCTGTCTCCTGACAAAAACACCGCAAGTCCAGTATTTTTTCCGTCAATGAGACTGGATCTCTCAGCAATTCTAGTCTGCTGCTGGAGTCCGAGAGAATTCCTGAAGTTACCAGTTCTCAGTCTACACTGGAATCCTGAAAAATTAGGTTCTAATACTTTAGAAACAGGATCGATGGACTTGCCAGCAAGAGAGTGAAGACACACAGGCACAAAGTAAAAGCTTCCTCCCTCTACATGGCCTAGAGTTTCGATGGGTCATCCTGTCTCTAATGATCCAAACAAGATGGTCACTCACAGGCGTGCCCAGGTGCTTGGGGCTTAGTTTATTTCAGATACGGTTAAGCTGACAACCGAGATTCACCACCAGAGTGCTGTCAAGTGGAAGTTCACTGTGGTCCTGGCTTGTATTTTTATGCTGTCATGTTAAATATGTTTAAAATGCTTATGGGGTGTATCTTTTGAGAGAGCTATCTAGTTTCTTTGTTTATGTCCGAGTGGTTTCATTTCCCTTGTAGAACTGCATTTATATATACTAAATACAAACCCCTTATCAGTTTTGCATGCTTTGGGAATTTTTCAGAGACTTGGTTGTGCTGTTTTCCTTACTGGGCTCTCCTTGGGTCAGCTCTGCTTATTGAATTTGTGAACTGGTCCCTAGACTGTTCAGCAATGCCATCCGAAACATGGGATTCCTCCAGGTACTATCTTTTTGAAAAAGTTATTTTTTTAATTATATGTATGGTGTATGTGGTTGTAGGTATGTACACTTCCTTGAGTTTAGGTGCCCATGGGGCTTAAACAGGGTGTTGGATGCATTGGAAGTGAAGTGAACGCTAGAAAATCGAAAACCACAGGCATTGCAGATTCAGCCCTCCCTGGCACCTCCCTGCAGCCTGACCTCAGTGACTCAGCACCAGCAGCCACGTCATCACCAGCCGCCCAGTGCCACACATTTCCCCTGTCACCACGAGGATTCTCCCTATGCACACGCACCATACCCCGTGACAAAGCTCACACCTTCATGGCCTCTTTCTCCTCCATCCTCGCTCAGAGGCAGCCTTTGAATACCACTCTTGCTCCCAATAAATGTCTCTTGCATGTTTTGACTTTGTGATACTCCTTGGCCCTCTGATCGCCACAAAAGCCCTAATAGTTACAGTTGACTGTAAACTGCCAGATAAGGGTGTAGGGAACAGAACTTGGGCTCTCTCTAAGGACAGTGTGTGCTCTTAATCTTTGAAATAGCTCTAGCCCCCGGGAAAAGTCTTTTTAAATGTACTGTTACAGCATATATTTCCATTGTGTTGTTTTGCTTAGAACTAACGATATTTGATTATGATTGACAAGTCACAATTTATATGATCTGCTGGAAATTGCCCCAGCCAGAGTTCCCATTCTTGCCTGGAGCCCCAAGTAAACTTCTTCCGCAGAGACCCTCCCTGAGGTTGGAAGAGGACCCGTGGAGCTCACCAGCCTCTCCCACCAACCTCTTATTACCCAGAGAGTTCAAGTGTAGCACTTTGTCAAATTGACGCCACCACCCCAAACTCTTAACAATACTTCTAGTTTCAGGAGTCTCCAAAGTAGAAACCAGGGAAAGCTTCTCTCTGCAGTATTGAAAATGCTGACTCTCCAACTGCACAAACTCAGCCCATGTCGACTCTAAAGATTAAGTGCGGTGATGTCCAGGGCTTTGCCCGTGGCGTACTGTTAAGGCTGTGGGAGCATGAGTGCCTACTTAAGGCTAGTCTGGAGCCAAATGCAATACAATCAGACTCTGCAATTTATTGAAGGTTTCTCCTGACTTTGAGGGTACACAGTGTTTTCTTTCCTGTAGGAAGTACCAGCTTCAGCAGCAGCAGAGTTTGTGAGGGATGAGGTTCCTCCTCTAATTTATAAATTGATATGTCAGTAGCCCGTGCCTATCCTTCTGACATTTGTCTTTCAGCCTTAGAGTCCTCTACAGACCTTTGAAAAAGCTCGCTTGGTGACCATGGTCGCTAGTATGCCCTATTGCGTTTTCTTTAGCAAAGTTCTGCACCTGTGTTCCACAGAGATAAAATACTGCAAGTTAGAAGTATTTCATGGGGTTGGAAAGATGGCTCAGCAGTTAGCACTAGCTGCTCTTCCAGGTGATCTGAGTTCAGTTCCCAGGACCCACAGAGGAGCTCACAGCTGTCTGTAATTCCACTTCCAGAGGCTCTGACACCTCACACAGACAGGCAAAACACAAATGCACATAAAATAAAAATAAATAAATCATTTAAAAAATTAGAAAAAATACTTTTGCATACTTTTCTCTGAGAATTCACTTTTGTATTCAGTTTTATTACTCCCTCTAACAGACAGGAAATCCATGTTCAAGCTGGAATCTTGGCTTTTATAAACCTTTTAGCTGATAAACAGAAATAGCTAAACATTACCTTCACACTTTCATGTATTCATAGAAATTGTAAATTTGCTGCTTATTTGTCAGTCCTAATGCCTTTATATGAAAATAAATACAAAGTTGCTCCCAAACCCTCTGTATTATAAGCAGGTAATATTTATGAGATTTAAGAAGAGGCATATTGCAGAAAAAGGAAAGAGGGGAGCTCTTTCTTCGAGTCTCAGCTGCTGTTCCTCACAGGATTGCCAATCCACACTGGTGAGCTGTTTTTTTTTCTTTTCTCTTTATCTATTATACTGATTTGTATAAATTCATATTTTTACAAAATTATAGTAAAATGAATTGTAAAATATCATACACACAGAAAAGAAAATACAAGCAAAGGAGGCAGACAAGACTAAGACTAAATGAAAATCTAATTTTACATCATTTGTACCTTCTCATGAAAGGTGGACTTGCTCTCTCAAGGCACAAATGATTCCTGCTGTTTAAAATTACAGGTTTCTTTTCTTTTAAACTTTATAAATATTAGTTGTTTGGATAAAGAATGAAAGTACTAAATCATTTTTATATTTTCACCCATGTTACAATATTTGATAGTCCTATAATAGGTGAAAATGGAGAATAATTGTTATGTTCATTGTAGTCATTGCTGAGAATAAATATAAAATATTAAGTTTAGGGTCAAATTATAAATCTTGTAAGAAAAAACAAACTTGTTGCTCAAAGGCAGAGATTCTCCACGATTATGTTACTGTCATTTCAAGTTTAAATACAGACTTTATTTACATGTAAACCTCTTAGCTGTCCTCTCCTTCCATTTTCTACCCATTTTCTTCCATTTTTTTTGTTTGTTTGTTGTTTTGCTAGAAGGCATCTAATAAAATTGAAAATCTCTCTCACACTTCAAAAGACGTATGTCAAGCAGTTACCTCTGCAACAATTTTCCCAACCTCCCTCATCTAGCTACCCATTAGTAACTGCATTTACGGCTATTATTTTTCCCTAATGGAGTCTATGTTAGCAATGGCCCCACTTGTCTGGCTTACCTCTGCTTCACTCTTGTGTGACGTGAGCCTTCTATGTGGGGTGCTGGGAAGAGGGTGAAGATACCAGTGGATATGTGGGTAGCTTGCAGTTCATGAGGCAACACTACATAGGCTGGGAAATCCAAGTTGGGGTATATTGAGCATGGTTTCTGAGACAACTGAAAGGGTGGCCATTATGTCACTGACCCCACCCCTAGTCACCACACCCTTTTCTTAGACAAGTAAATAACTAAGAGAAAAATATTCTCAGATAAAATATAAACATCTTCTAAAGATGAAAAAACTGGAGGGTGAGCTTTTGGTAACTTGGGCTGGGTGAGAAGTGACAAATCCAGGTAGTGGGGTGTTAGGAGTCTGGGAAACCTAGATGCTCTCCAGAGCAGATCAGTAAAACTCATGTGTCTTGAGCATGTACTCAAGCGGTAAATTAAATAAAGCAGAGGGCCTCCATCAAGTCATCTGGCTGTGTGACCAGGTCCACCAAGATGTAATAAAGAATTAAGGATGACACACTATACAGTAAAAAAGAATACCTAGCAATGTGTCTTTGTTTCTACCTCCCAATTAGACTGAGCAGATAAATGGAAGAACAAATAAAACTAGATTTTTTTTGTGTGTGTGTGGGTGGTGGTGTTGGGATTTTTAGTTTTTTTTAGACAGGTTTCCACTGTATAGTTCAGGGTAGCCTGGGGTCCCCTAACCATCATGTCTGGCCTAAAATTTGGAGTCTCAGTACACCTATTCTGCCATAGTATGTGTCCTACATAGATATGTACCTTTACTCTATCCTCTTCTCTCACATACAGACACACAACTCACACACATGTACTCACAGCACACATGTATACATGCACATATGTATGCACACACACACACACACACACACACACACACACTTCTTTAGGGTCTTTTCAGAGCATCAAAGGAGCCTAAGCTGCTCCACAGAATAAATATTAAATTGCTTCTATATTCCAAATGTTCTAAGTGAGAAAAATCACCGTTTGTCTTATTGTTTCTTTATAGCATAATATTGGAGTCTAACACCAGCGGAATTATTTAATAAACTGTAATGAGAAAGACAGTTGCAAATATACCTGAGTAAAATAGCACAGAGAAATAGGAAACAAATTCATACCCCATGTACTGATGTAGTCTTGGTGGACAACACCGGGAACATTCAGGAATGTCTGATAAAAGGTTATGATAGGATGTGACCTTTGTTTTATGCACTTTCTCCCTCAGTCTCTCCCTTTCCTTTGCTTTGTTGGGATACAGTGAAATACTTAGCTCGTCATACAAGCTCTTTTTGAAGTTTTTCTTTTTAAACAGAGTCAACAGTAATAAAGTATCATAACCTCAGATAATACATGGGAAGCTTCCAAGAAAACCCAAACACACCAAAACCAGCTTCAATCGTGGAGAGTTTGGGGGAAAGAGTTTGCTCTTTGAATGATAGCGCAGTGCAGCAACATCTGGCTCAGTGAGTAAGCAGCTCTTCCTGCTTCAGCGTGCTTAGGCAAACATTCCACACACGCGCCCTGGGTCCCACCTACTGTGCTGTCACTGCGCGCTGGCTGCCTTTTCCTTCTGTGACAGCAGCAATAGTTCTGAACAGTATTTTCTGTTGCTGGTGCTGCTCAGTGTTTGCTTCACTTGACTCCAATCCACACTGTTACATCTTCTGTTTTGAAGGTATTTTTATTGATTGATTGATAATTTCATACATTAAGACAATGTGTTCTGATCAAACTGAAGGTAGCCACTAAAACAGTCTTTCTCTTTGTGAAGATTTGTTTTGCTTTGTTTTGTTTGATAGAGGGTTTCCCTGAGTAGCCTTAGCTGTCCTGGACTCACTTTGTAGAGCAGGCTGGCCTTGAACTCACAGAACTCTACCTGCCTCTGCCTCCCAGAGTGCTGGGATGACAGGTGTGCGTCACTGCACCGAGCTTCATGAAGACTTCTTAACCAGTGTTTGGGGGTTTAACTCTTCTGGACTATTCATGAACTTCACTTCATAGAAGCGTATTATTTAATCCAACTCTTTTCATTTGTATGTCTTGCAACTAATTTTCACATCACTTATAAAGACAAATGTTCTGTCAATTAGACTCTCACATAACAATTGAAAGATTTATCTTAATTCAGAGATCCTAAAATATGAAAGACTGTATTTAAACATGTAAGACAGAGAAAAGTCATCATTATATCTTTATAGTAAACATCTAGTCACACATTTCTACAGGGTTATTAAATCATTTTATGGAGGATAGGCAGTAATGTGCTACATTGCATATTTAATGTAGATCAACTTCACTGGGAATATTTTTTTCAAAAACATTTTGAAAGCTTTGCAGAATGGTGTACTGCAGTGAAAGAAGCTTCTTACAGCAGATGTGTTAATGATAACAGTAGTTCTCAACCTGTGGGTCATGACCCCTGTGAGGCAGCGAATGACCCTTTCAAAGAGATTACCTAAGACCATCATCAGAAAACACAAATAAGGGATGTAGAAAAAGTGGGGAAGACCCTAGAACTCATTGGTACAGAGACAACTTCCTGAAGAAAACACCAACAGCACAGGCTCTAAGATCAACAATCAATAAATGGGACCTCATGAAACTGAAAAGCTTCTGTAAAGCAAAGGACACTGTCGTCATCAAAACAAAATGACTGCCTACAGATTGGGAAAGAATCTTCACCAATCCTTTATCTGACAGAGGGCTAATATCCAGTTTATACAAAGAATTAAAGAAGCTGAAAAGCAGCAAACCAAGTAATCCAATTAAAAAATGGGGAACAGAGAGAAACAGAGAACTCTCTGTAGAGGAATATCCAATGGCAGAGAAACACTTAAAGAAATGCTCAACCTCATTAGCCATCAGGGAAATGCAAATCAAAATGACCCTGAGATTTCACCTTACACCCATCAGAATGGCCAAGATCAAAACCTCAAGTGACAACACATGCTGTAGAGGTTGTGGAGAAAGGGGAACCCTTCTCCACTGATGGTGGGAATGTAAATGGGTACAACCACTCTGGAAAGCAATCTGGTGCTTTCTCAGACAACTAGGAATAGCGCTTCCTCAAGATCCAGCCATTCCACTCCTAGGCATATATCCAAAATATTCTCAAGTACACAATAAGGACATTTGCTCAACCATGTTTGTAACAGCCTTATTTGTAATAGCCAGAAGCTTGAAACAGCCCAGATGCCCCTCAGTGGAGGAATGGATGCACAAATTGTGGTATATCTATACAATGGAATATTATTCAGCAATAAAAAAACAAGGAAATCATGAAATTTTCAGGTAAATGGTGGGATCTGGAAAAGATCATCCTGAGTGAGCTGTCCCAGAAGCAGAGGGATGCACACGGTATATACTCACTCATATAGACATGTAATATAGGATAAACCTACTAAAATCTGTACACCTAAAGAAACTAATCAAGAGGGAGGACTCTTGCTAAAATGCTCAATTCCTATCGAGAAAGGCAAAGAGGATGGACACCAGAAGAAGGAGAAAACAGGAAACAAGTTAGGAGCCTCCCACAGAGGGCCTCTGAAAGGCTCTGCCCTGCAGACTATCAAAGCAGATGTTCAAACTTATGGCCAAACTTTGGGCAGAATGCAGGGAATCTTATGAAAGAAGTGGGAAATAATAGTTAGATCTGGAGAGGACAGGAATGCCACAAGGAGACCAACAGAACCAAAACATTTGAGCACAGGGGTCTTCCCAGAGGCTCTTACTCCAACCAAGTACCATGCATAGAGATAACCTAGAACCCCTGCACAGATGTAACCCATGGAAGTTCAGTGTTCAAGTGGGTTCCATAGTAATGGGAACAGGGACTGCTTCTGACATGAACTGATTGGCCTGCTCTTTGATCACCTCCCCCTGAGGGGGGAGCATCCTTACCAAGCCACAGAGGAAGACAATGCAGCCACTCCTGATGAGACCTAACAGACTAGGATCAGAAGGAAGAAAAAGAAACCCTTCCCAAGAGTGTACTTGGGGAGGGGAGTGTGTGGAGAAGGGGGAGGATTGGGATTGGGAGGGGAGGAGGGAGGGAACTAGAGGGGGGATACAAAGTAAATAAAGTATAACTAAAAATAAAAAAACACAAATATTTACATTATGATTCATAACAATAGTAAAATTGCAATTATGAAATACACATAAAGATAATCTTATGGTTGGGAGTCAGCACACAATGAAGAACTATTAAATGGCTGCAGCATTAGAGAGGTTAAGACCCATTGCTCTAGAGGAAGCTTCCTGCAGGCAGGGTGCCCTGAGGAAGGAAGCTTCCTGCAGGCAGGTGTTTTGTGTATGTTATTTCAGCCTCAGCACCTGGAAGCTTACTGCAGACATTTCTCTCAGGAACTGAGGAGTAAGCACATACTTCATTTGAGATGCCATCCACCACGTGAATAAGAATGACTAACAAATGCATGCCGTACAAATGATGATTTTGCTTCTTGAGCACTTTGTACTTCATGTATGTCTGCTCATGTTTTCCCATTTGGTTTTCTAAATTTTAGGTTTATATGTATACACAATGAAGTTTAAAACAATGTAAATTATCACATAAAAAATCAGATGGCATATTGGTCATTTATGACTACCTGCATTAATATAACTTAGCTTGTTAAGAGAGGGAAGAACATCTTCATAATTGCTTTGCAGTAACACAGACCACTTGGCATTCCTGGTAAGAAATTGATGCTGACTGCCAAGACATAGAAGAAAAAGTATCAGAGAAACAGGGGACAGGGTCTGCCTGGATGTCACGCCTTCATTTCTTTCACTTCAAGAAATAGTTCTGTGGCTCTTTTATGGTAGAAAACAAAAACACTTATATGTGACATCATTATGTAAAATGCCTTTGTGTTGCCAATCCAGGAACACACACCCTCACAGCTCATATTTAGTCTAAACCAACAAAAGTTTGTTTGTTTTTGCTTTTTGATTTTCTGATAGAGAAGACAGACTGGCAAAGCAGAGGCTTCTATAACTGAACTTTGAGCTGGAACTATCTAGCTCTTTTTAGCAACACGGGCATGGGAATTTAATTCACTTTTGTGTGCTGTTGTAAGCACCTGGGCTTAGTATAGCTCTTGCAGTATTTGATAGGGAGTAAATAAAGGATCATACTAGTTACTGTCTGCCTCTAGGGCCCCATGTAATGGAGTCTCAAATTACCTGATGCATGTTTGAGTGTTTATGTAAGGTCAATGAAATGTCATTAATAACAGTAAAAGTGGACTTTTCAAAACTTATGCAAAGTCAACCTCGTAACTTATCTGGATCTTACAGCACAAGTTTGCTAGGAAGTAAAAGTGGGGAAGTGGAGTTTCCAGATTTTGTTGTAATATCATAAAGGTTAAAAATCCTCCCTGGGGGACTTACATTGGGGCCTTTTTTTTTTTTTTTCTTTTTGGGAAAAGTACTGGAAATGCACTCCTGGAATAAAGATGAGTAGGGCAGCGCTCACATTGCCAGTTTGAGTACAACTGTAGATGAAGGCTTGGTTCTCTGGCAGCCTGGCACTTTGAATGCATCACGTTTAGGAGTAACAGAGGAAATAGAACAAGGCACTCTGTTTGGTTGCAGAGTGCTTGCAAGGCCACATAACAGAGTTAGACTTAGGAGCATGCATACAGGAAATAAATGAGGGCAGTTTCAAATTCAATCCCATGAGTGAATAAGCGTGTGAAGTTATTACACACTGGTTGTAAACGGTGAACATAATAAGAGTAATCAACGCTCATTCAACCGGGCAGCCAACTGGCAGGCGCATTGCAGGCAATGGGGAAAGCGACCTGTCTTTCCCGTCACTGCTTGCTCTCAGGATCTGTGCAAGGCTGAGTTTGCAGCAAACAGACAGGTGAACCTGGACTAGGCGGCATTACCACCACAGGAAGCACAACTGCCACAAACAAAACCACTTTATTTAGCCCGGAAGTGAATTTAAAATGATTGGTCCCATGAAGCTCTCCCCATAAAGCTCCCTTTTACCTCATTCAGAGTTTAAACGTTTCCAAATGCCCAGTCAAATGGAACCCCATAGATGTCTTACTTCTCTCTCTCATCACAGCAGGGGTGGAGAGATCCTGGTGCATCCCACGGGGAAGGAGCAAAAAGGTCTGGAGGCCAGGCTTCCTGGATTTGAATTTCAACTCTGCTCTGTCATCTGTATGCTCTTACACATACTTTTTTTTTTTTTTTTTACCTTGTGGTTGATTTGTTTTATATTTTCCTGGGTTAGAATAGTTTACACTATGAATATTACAATAACTGAAATATAAAATATACAGGGACTTCAGAGGGGACCTGACAAACAAATACTACACCTTAACATTTTCGCCTCATGTAGAGTCCACCTACCAAATTTTAAATCATACCCCAAAGCTAAGATTTGTATGTTCTCTACTCTATGTGTATTGCCAAGTCTATCATATGCTAAATACTAAATAAGTATTTGCTTAGCAACTGAATTAATTAATTTGCTTTAAAACTTTGTTTTCCTTTCTCGTAGAAAATCTAAGACCATGTACTAGCTTTCATAGTGTTTGTCACAGCGTTTCTACGCTAGTCACTAGAAAAAGGGATTAGTAATAGCTGTTTGTGCTTTCACTATCTCTTACCTATTAAGTTAAAACTATTAAGTGCAAATTGATATCTATACACTTAGGTTCAAACAGAAGCATATTCACATTTCAGTTGTAAAACATTGGTGAAATAATTATAAGTGAGAGCCTCATTAAAACAACAACTAGAAATAAATTATAGATGTGCCAAGAAGAGGGCATAGGCTACTCATTTAGATTTCTTTTGCAGATGGCTCAGATAATTTATAAGGAAATTATGTTTAGATCTGTTTAATTCATATTAAACAAGTATACAGAGAGCTTCTGGCACTGAATTGTAATGAGCATCTAGTTATTATCAACATCTCAAATAACCTCATCCATTCACTAATTCTGCAACCAATTTAGATGTGTCTGGGGAGGTTCCCTCTTCTTATAATATATAGAAAACTGTAGTAAATCAGACCTAAAGGTCTAAGGAAGATCTGAACAAAAGTTCTGTAATGAAAAGCACAGCCTACAGAAATCAGATTCAGATCACAGAGATGGGAGGTTGGGTAACAGGACCATTAAAGCTGTCTTAGAAATTCTAGTCAAGGCTCATGTAAAAGATCTTTTTAGATTATGACATTAGTTGATTAAAGAAAAAAAAAAGGCAGTGGAAGACAGAGGACACTCTGAGGTCTCAAATGCCATAAGACGGTGCTTACCAGAACAGTCACCACACGAAGGACCACGCCCCGCATGTTATTCTCCAGCTTCTTGTCAGTCAGTGACCCATTCAGACCCGTGACAGGATTCCAGCACCCAAGCTGCAAGGCAAAGTATCTTCGGTCACTTTTCTTACTCAAGAGCAGCCTAGTATCTCTGCGTAGACCTTGTAGAGAACTGTGCGCTACCTCATGGAATAACTAGTACAGAAAACGTATCTCGTGTAACAGCCAATGAAGCTATCAGAAAAGCCATGTCCTGCCTTTAAATACCATCCTATGGCATATGTCAGAAGCCAGCATGCTTTGCAAGGCTCACAGAGGATATCTGAATTAATGAGGAGTCACATATTCAGCAATAACCTCATATCCATAATGTGCTAATTGGAGGAATAAAAGTACACGTAACCCTTGCAGAATTTCTCACTAATGTATCAAGTTACTGCATTACTTAAATTCTCGCAGAGCCTGTCGTTTAATTGTATATTACTTTTAGTGGGAAAAATAACTTTAAAATATTAAAAATATTTAGTATGGACAGAACAGCAACTGCTTTTATGTAGGAGATAACATGAAGTGTGTATGTGCGTGTTTGTGTGTGTGCGTGTGTGTGTGCTTTAACAGCTCACAGAACACAAACACTTAATTTGGGTTTTGGTCAATGCTTATAATTTTCTTGGAATATTTTGACAACACTTCCATGAAAAACCATCTGCCTCTTGTAGTATCCAAATCTTAGGGTTACCAGTTTTTAAATTACTACCTTCAAATGTCAGAGGAATAAAAGTTGATTAGTCTCAACTAAAACTAAGGAGGAAAGAAAAGAAAATGGTGAGGCTCCAGTTAACGAATGACTTGTCTGGAAACAGAGCTGTTGAGAGAACAGGGTATGTGCACTGCGGGAATGGTGTCAGGTTCTCATCCCAGGGCCAGCTCCATGAGCATTTACACTGAAAATTTTTCTGTAAAAATTTAACAAGGTAAAAATGTAACTCAGCTTTCGTCATATTTGGAAACAATTTGATTAATTGAGTGATTAAAGGGGCATCTGGTTACTTGTGCCATTTCCTTCAGTGATGATTTATTTCTTTGTACTGAGTTTTGTCTGTAGCTTCCAAAGTCATCAACATACTGGCAAATCTTCCTCACAAACAAACAACTTAGGTGCTTCTTATTAAACCTTAAGCATCTCTTTGAGCTCCCAAAAGGTGTTTAATTAAGAAAACTGAAATGTGCTCAATATATTGTGAGAGACAGAGATGTCACAATATGATCAACAAAGCCAGGTTTTTCCTTATTAAAATAATTTGGAAAAGCTTGATAATTGTTGGTTTCAACTGTAAAAGCACATTAAATTCATACCATGATATGTCATTCTTAGTTACATAAAAGTCTAATTAGAACTTAGATCCAATTAGCAAATCCAAATGTGTTGAAAAGTCTAATTATCAGAGATTGTGCAGCCCTCTTGCCAAATTTACAACCTTGTGGAAATTCCTTTGAGCTTTTGTTCTTTTATGAGGTCACCCAGAGTCTATCCTCAATTGCATTGTTTGACAAGCACTTCTCTAATTACTTCAGGAGGATTTTATTTTCCTAGACCAAATATTGTGAGGAAAGGGAAAGGATGATGTTATTGAAGTCTCGATTTCCAGCCTAACAAGTGGCACTGAAAGACAGACATGAAGGAGAATACCACCGAACTGCTTCAGACACACAGGCACTTATTTTGCCTCCAGAGGTGTGTTTTGAATTTGATCAAACTGTTGTCAGTTTGCCCACCATTTGACCCACCATTTGACCTTGACCTTCTTACTGCTTTGTTAGCAGTGAGGTGGGTAGAACAATACATGCCAGGGTCTGAAAAGACCACTCACCCTCAAGTTCTGAGTTTCTTTCTGGGTCACGACCTCCTTTGAATACAACTAAACACAGTCAATAAATTGTAATTACAATAAATTGTAATGCATTCTCTCGTGGAAATGTCAACAAAAAAGTAGAATGGGTAGAAATAGGTAAATATTTGTTATCTTGACTTTAGCAGTTGCTTGGACATTATTTGTGCTGTACAATGTTTCTTCCCATGTTGCTCTTTAACTTTCTTTTTTTTTCAATTTAAATATTATTAATGAAATAAATATCTCTTATACGTAACTATTTTTTTTCTTTATTAATTACACTTTATTCACTTTGTATCCCCCCTGTGGTTCTCTCCCTCCTCCCGTCCCAATCCCTCCCTTCCTCCACCCTCTGCATGCAGGCCCCTCCCCAAGTCCACTGATAGGGGAGGACTTCTTTTCCTTCCTTCTGATCCTAGTCAATTAGGTCGCATCAGGAGTGGCTGCCTTGTCTTCTGTGGCCTGGTAATGCTGCTTCCCCCTCAGGGGGAGGTAATTAAAGAGCAGGCCAATCAGTTCATGTCAGAGGCAGTCCCTGTTCCTATTACAATGGAACTCACTTGGATACTGAACTGCCATGGGCTACATCTGTGTAGGGGTCTTAGGTTATCTCCATGCATAGTCCTTGGTTGGAATAGCAGTCTCAGGAAAGACCCCTGTGCTCAGATTCTCAGATTTTTTGGTTCTGTTGCTCTCCTTGTGGAGTTCCTGTCCTCTCCAGATCTTACTGTTTCCCATTGAAAGACCAAAGGATAAAGTGGCAGCTATCCTTAAAACCTAGAGTATGTGCAGTAAAATAGTTAGTAATGCCCTGAGGGGAGAGCTACCTCACTGCATTCTTTCCCCACCCACTAGAGATATGGTTGCTAGGAAACTGGACCTAGGGAGGGACACCTGGTCATTAATGGCCTGGGAACCTTCCTATAGCCAATAAATTCAAAATGTAGCATTTTGACCAATAGATGCTTGCCAGGCAGGAATTGCCACTGCCTTGGGTATGCTGGGAGGGACCAGAATCTATAAATCACCCAACTAACCTGAGCACTGGGCGCTCGGCTCCCACCGCTTCGGCGGTGGGGCTGTGTAGGCCCAAGCTGCAGCTTGTAATTTACAATAAAAAGACCCTCATGTGTTTTGCAATGGAGTCGATTCCTGTAGATCTTTTGGGGGCTCGCGAACTGGGTTTAACATTTGGAGGCCCCACCGAGATTCTAGGGCCCCCCAAGACCTCAGGACTGATCTGGAGGGTCTCATACCAGCTGGTAAGTGTCGTGTCTGTGTCTCAGTCTGTTGTGCGGTGTGCAGTGTTCACTTTGGCGCCTATCTTCTGTATTCTGTTCTACCTCAAGGCATCTGTATGAGTGACTAAATGTGATTTGGACAGACGTGTCAAACAATCACAGTCACTGAAGTTGGGAGAGACGTCCCCCAACTTCATCAGTATCTAGAGGTGGTCTAGAACCACCCACCACTCAGGCTTCTGTGGCACAGGAGTCAGAGCGGGAATCTGAAGGTCTGTTTTTACAGTACCTTACCCAGGAAGGGACTTGGGCCCTTCCTGGAGGAATTTCTGTAAGGCCTCAGTTTTGGTTCTGGGAAATTTGGCCAGCTGGTGGGTTTTTTTTTTTTTTTTGTTGTTGTTGTTGTTGTCGTCTCAGTGTCTCTGTGCAGTATTTATTTGTGTTTACCTTCTGTTTTCTGTTCTGAAAGGTCTCACAAAACTTGTTTAAAATGTGTGCCTATGTGTTTATTAGATCTGTAAACGCATATGTATAGTGTATCACGTGATATATCAAGTGCCTCAGTGCCTCACCTCCATCTTGACTTTGCCATGTGGGTTGTGGTGTGACTGCCATCTTGGTGTGGGTAAAAAAAAAAAAAAAAAAAAAAAAAAAAGGAACCTTGGTCATCAATTTTACTAAATGAAACCCAGCCCTGTGGTTTGTGCTAATTGAGAAAATTGCAGTTTTTAAAATGTATCTTATGGAGAGCTGTTTGTTTGTTAAGCTGCTTTGTTAATGAAAAAACATTTCCACCCTGTTCTTTACCTTGAGACAGAGAAAAGAGGAAGTTTCACCAAGTTCCTTAAAACTTGTTCGAAGTTCCTTAGAGTTTATGTGACCTTGGACCATCTTGTCTCCTACAGGGAAGTTATTTTAAAAAGAAGTTGGCAGTTTCAGAACTCCTCTTTGTAGTAATGTAACTTGTTTTTGCTTTGCCTATAAAAAGCAAATCATAGACGCTGGGCTCCAGCAGGATCATGTCAGAATGGAAAGGATTTTGATGAGAGTTTTTATGTTGTCTGAAAAGCAAAAGAGAGAGAGCAAGAAAGTAAAAATGTCTGGTTAAGCCAGAAAAAGGAAGCTAGGAACCTGAAGGTATACAGAATGTTGCAGAAGGTTAGTAAATGTATGTATAAAATAACCAGAGGGTATTAAAAAATAACTGTATTTTAAAATATGTTGTACTTCATTTAAAAGGCTGGTGATTCCTCATTGCAAAATGTTTTCTTATGCTCTTTTAAGGGGAAAAAAAAATTCTGGCTGATAGGTTTGGTATGGCTAGAATAATTCATACAGTTTAAAATTGTTCTGTATTGTTCTGTTATGCAGTTGGTTCTAAAACTTATTTAATCACTAAGTTAAAAACTCTTGGTTGTGGGGGATTATGGATGCTCCACAGTGTTTGCTGTATCAGCAACACCTAATGGCTATGTTTGGTATTGTCAGTCGCAGCCTGTGCTAATGCTAACACATGGTTAGCCGCCATGATGGTTCAGGGATAGAGAGCACGTGAAGCTGTATTTTTGCTGCCATATTTGTTTAGGGCTTCCAGCTGAGTTCAGTTACACATGGCCAGCTGCCATGCTGGTCTAGAGATAAAGACGGTGGAGCCACCATTTGGTTCAGGTATCCCAGTTATGTTCAGTCATCTGATTAGTGCTAAATGCAAAGTTTTTTTTACTGGTCAATTTTAATACAAGTGGTAGGAGCAGCAAGATTTACTAGCCTCTCTATGAACTGTATCTGATTAAAAGGTTTGCTTTGATTTTAGTTCAGAAAGAGCAGATTTAAAGTCATGCTAAATGCTGCAGTTGAGCCTTACCTAGTCTCTTTGTTCAGGTTTTTTTTAAGGTTAAGCCTAGGATAGGTAACTATAAAGTTTGCCTATTTGTCTTAAAATATATAGTTCTATAACATGCATCTCAGAAATATGCTAGAATTAGAGATCATAGCAATCTGTTTTATAGGGCACAGTTTAGAACAGATGATAAAGACAAAGAGTAACTCAGATATGCTGGTTCTCAAGCTTGTCAAAGACCTGATGAATATGGCATTTTAACTGTGTAAGCTTATTGTGACAGAAAGTCCCGAAATCCTGGCAGTAGCTCCCCCAAGGTCTCCGAGAAGATTTGGGCACAACAGATGACTGTGACTCTGGATTGTGGTATGCTAACCACTGGGCAATACTGCCCCAACTGGCCCACTGCTAGGGCCCAGCCTAAACTGTGGACAAAGCGGGGGACACCTGAAGAGCCATTGTCTCACATTGTGAGAGGCAAGGTGAGGTCAATCACTTCTGTTCCTCTTTCCACAGAAGCAGTAGAAGCAGTCTCTCACCTTCTGTGCCTGGCTGGACAGCCTCTGTTCAGGATGCTGTGAGACACAGGAGCCAGGGACACTGTCTAGGTGATGGACTAACTAGTCATCTCTGTCATTTTGATCGGCACATAAATTAGTATATTTATTTAGCTTATAATTTATCCTTCTCAGGTCTCTGAATACCTTAATGGCTATGCTAAGCTTACAGTAGCTTTGCAGCTAGAGAGAAGACAATTAGATCCACTGTTAGCTCATTGATCAGTTCATTAGCTAGAATTACTGGTTACTAGATCTCTTATTTAGAAAGGAAAACAGGTTTGCCTTGCTCACAGAATTCATGTTAGTTATCTGTGTCTTAAGATATATAGCTGGATAAAAAAAAATACAGAGCCTATATAGAGTCTGAGGATATAGGAGTTTAAGTTGTAAAAATCTAGAGAGTGTTGTTATTTAGTCTGAGAAAATGTTTCAGGGTTGATAAATACAAAAAATTGGAGTGACTAAGTTGATGTTTTAAGGTATATAATTATAAGTTATAATAATATAAAAATAGTTTAAAGCATGTTAAAAATGGGAGATACTTTAGATCTCTCCCCCCTCTTTGCTACTGTTGTGCTTATGTTAAGAGATTTCAGAAGTTCAGAGTTTTGGCATTAATCAATAGAGTTCTGATAAGTTGATGGAGCACTGACTGCTTATTATTCAGTCACCAGGTTGAGATTTTAATTTCCTTTGGTTGGCTTCTGGAGATAGACTTAAAGGTGCTTCTCGTTATGTTAAAAACATTTGTTTAATGTGTATATCTGACCCAAAAGTCATAGTTTTTAGTATGGTATTCTTAATATCTGCCATTTCTGGGGTAGATTTTGACACAGGAATATCTTAAACCTATTCCTTCTAGTTGCTTTGTTAAGAAAAATCCAAGCATCCAGGGTTTAGTACTAAAGCCAGTAATATATTTCTGCATAACTTTCCAGTGTAAACATGAAGATGGGGTCTAAAAGTAGATGCTGAGTGTATAAAAAAATTGCCAAGCTCCATTCGTGGCTAATTACCAACAGCTATGCCCACAGAAGAAATGATACCACGGACACACTTAAGTTGTTTATAAAGGTTATAAAACAAACAGCTAACTGATTCAGTGGGATGCAGTTTTACCTGTTACTCTCAGAATGTTATATTAGCTTTACTGAATATATATTTCCTTTTGTGTACCAAAAAGTTCATATGAGTTTCAGGATGTGACCTGGATCTTGCATAGCTCAAAAGGATCACAGATGAGATTTTCCCTGATCTTTCCCATTTAATAGATAAATTTTAACAGTCTGAATTTGTCTCAGCAGATTTTCACCTGTTTAACTCTGTTCTGGGATCAGCTGTGGACTGCAAGCTGAAATCTGGACTTCCTGGAAACTGACCTGATTGCTCCCTGCCTCTTCGGGTAGATCAACTAACCAGATGCTTGGGACTGCCCTATTGCCCAGCCTTTGACTGGCATTTCAGCCTCCCTAGCCCCTGATGCCTACGGTCCAACGGTCAGCATTGAAGAAGCTCCAGAAGACGGTCTTTGCCCAAATCCCCCCTAGCAGGCTGAAATGCTAAGTCAAAAGGGGCTCCCTGGCATTAGCTATTATCTTGGGCATCTGCTTAACTGAAATAAAAACTAATATTGCAGCAACTTGGCTAAAAGCCTAGAGAGACCCTAGGAAAAAAAAATAATAGTTCTTCTTGGCTTACTACCACTGAAGGGACCCCCTACTCATTTTGATTTTTATTTTGGGGCTATGTATTTTCAATTACTTAATGGCTTTCATAAAAAAAATGCTTGAGCATTACACTAATGGTATTAAGATCCCATTATAAAAAGGTAAATCTATAAGATACAAGGGGTCATGTCTGGAAGACCTTAGATTGGGACTTCAAATGATCATGGGAAAGGGGGAAATGAGAGACCAAAGGATAAAGTGGCAGCTATCGTTAAAACCTAGAGTAGGTGCAGTAAAATAGATAGTAATGCCCTGAGGGGAGAGCTACCTCACTGCATTCTTTCCCCACACACTAGATATAAGGTTGCTAGGAAACTGGACCATCCCCGTAGGGAGGGACACCTGGACATTAATGGCCTGGGAACCTTCCTATAGCCAATAGATTCAAAATGTAGCATCTTGACCAATAGATGCTTGCCAGGCAGGAATTGCCCCTGCCTTGGGCATGCTGGGAGGGACCAGAATCTATAAATCACCCAACTAACCTGGTACGGGCGCTCAGCTCCCACCACTTCGGCGGTGGGGCTGTGTAGGCCCAAGCTGCAGCTTGTAATTTACAATAAAAAGACCCTTGTGTTTTGCAACGGAGTCGATTCCTGTAGATCTTTTGGGGGGCTCGCGAACTGGGTATAACACCATTTCTTTCCTAAGATTCCCTGCACTCTGCCCAAAGGTTGCCCATAAGTCTCAGCATCTACATTGATAGTCTGCAGGGCAGAGCTTTTCAGAGGTCCTCTGTGTCAAGCTCCTGACTTGTTCCTTCTTTTCTCCTTCTTCTGATGTCCAGCCTCTTTGCCTGTCTGGATAGGAATATCGAATGGCAGAGAAACACTTAAAGAAATACTCAACCTCATTAGCCATCAGGGAAATGCAAATCAAAACGACCCTAAGATTTCACCTTACACCCATGGCTAAGATCAAAAACTCAAGAGACAACACATGCTGGAGAGGTTGTGGAGAAAGGGGAACCCTCCTCCACTGCTGGTAGGAATGTAAACTACTACTCTGGAAAGCAATCTGGCGCTTTCTCAGGCAACTAGGAATAGTACTTTCTCAAGATCCAGCTATACCACTCCTAGGCATATATCCAAAAGATTCTCAAGTACACAATAAGGACATTTGCTCAACCATGTTTGTAACAGCCTTATTTGTAATAGCCAGAAGCTTGAAACAGCCCAGATGCCCCTCAGTGGAGGAATGGATGCACAAATTGTGGTATATCTACACAATGGAATATTACTCAGTAATAAAAAACAAGGAAATCATGAAATTTTCAGGTAAATGGTGGGATCTGGAAAAGATCATCCTGAGTCAGCTATCCCAGAAGCAGAAAGATGCACACGGTATATACTCACTCATGTAGACATATAATATAGGATAAACCTACTAAAATCTGTACATCTAAAAAAGCTAATCAAGAGGGAGGACTCTTGCTAAAATGCTTAATTCCTATCCAGAAAGGCTCTTTAACTTTCATGTGTGTAAGACTGTCTCAAACACATAAATTTACATGTATACAGATCACAAGACATCTGGGCTTTCCCGAATGATGATTTTCAGTGCATGGTGTAGTTATTTTATTGTGTGCCATCTTATGTGCATTTTGACAATAACATTTTCCACGTTGTTCCAGTCTCTTAATAACATTAGACTGGACTTTAAGATTGGTGAGTCTCATGAGAAGCAGGAAAAAACAGGGAACAGGACAGGAACCTACCACAGATGACCTCTGACAGACTCTACTGATAGAGGTATTGAAGTAGAGGCTGGGACTCATAGCTAAACTTTGGGCAGAATGAATGGAATTTTATAAAGAAGGGGGCGATAGAAAAACCTGGAGAAGAAAGGATCTCCAAAAGAGACTAACAGAGCCAAAAACTGGGTCCTGGGGGCCCTGCAGAGACTGATGAATTTGTCTCATGCCTTTTCACAGCCATGGCTACTGATGTGGTATCTTTCTATGTTAAAGAAATTAAGGAACTCAATGGCAGGCTCTTTGTCCTCTCCATCCCCAAGGGAGGAGCAGTCCTGTTAGGCCACAGAGGAGGACATTGCAGCCAGTCCTGAAGATACCTGATACAACAGGGTCAGATGAAAGGGGAGGAGGTCTTCCCTTATCAGTGGACTTGGAAAGGGGCAGGGAGGAGGTGAGGGAGGGAGGTGGGATAGGGGAGGGAAAAAGGGAGCAGGATACAGCTGGGATACAGAGTTAAGACAATGTAACTAGTAAGAAAAAAATTAAAAAAAAAGAAATTAAGGTTCAGAGCTATGAAGTGCTTTGCTCAACATAAAACTTACAAAGCAAAATTATTCTCATAATTTATGACCGTAATTATAACAGTTACATACTGTACAATGTGTCAAATAACTGAAGGTTTTACTTTTTTTTTGAGTTTTACTTTTATTCACTCATTTAATTATCAAACCCCTTGAAGGAAGGAACCACTGTTGTCACCATTGTATAGAGGGATCTGAGTACAGAGAAATTCTCTGTAGGGAGAGATCAATTTAGTTACAATAAATGCTAAACTTGTTTCATTTCCTCTAAGTTCTAACAATGTGTCCTAAACAGTGTAAGATGGATGGGGAAATAAGCAACAGGGGCACACAGGGACAATGCTGAGATGGATTTCTCAAATACTGAAAGCTCTTGTTTTGGGTTCAAACACAATCATCTCTCTGAGGTTCATTTCCAGCTATTCCTCCTGATTATAACAATACTTTCAAATAAAAAGCAAGAAAAAAAATCAGTGATGTTCACATGTATTCAAAATAAATCACTGTCTACAAGTAATATTCCTTGAGGCAGAATAGCACTGAGAAGAAAAATTTTGGGGGGGCCCTGAAGGAATTTCACCAGGATCAAGTTCAGGGCTTTTCAAGCTGCTTTTCTGCTTCTGTTGTTTGAAATCTCCTTAACTTCACTTGTCTGGAAGTAATTGGAGAGTTGTCTGGTTATTTTTTGTTTTGTTTTAAGAAACTAGAGACTAATAGTGAAAATATGCAGTCACATACTCCATGGAAGATTTTAAAAGATTTATTTTTGTATTTTGTGTGTGTGTGTGTGTGTGTGTGTGTGTGTGTGTGTGTGTGTGTATGTGTGTTTGCGCACACACACACACACACACAAATGAGTGCTGATACCCTTGGAGCCTAGAGGAAGGAACTGGATGCCCTGGAGCTGGGGTTACAGACAATTGTAACTTCCTTGATGTAGGTTCTATGAGCTGAATTTCAGTCCTCTGCTAGAGCAACCAGCACTGTTAACTGCTGAACATCTATCCAGCCTCTCCTATAAACTCTCTACTCAGCCAAATGCTCTCCAAATAAAATGAAAGTGGCTCCTGCAGTCTATGAAATTTTCAGAAAGTCTCCCTGCTGATAGTGGAAAGGGTTTGCTATCTAGGAACTGTGGAGCAGCTTCTGTGACTCCAGCGCTTGATGCACAAGCGTGAGAATGTGAGTTCTAATTCTTCAGCACATGTTAAAGCATGCACAAGGCGTGCACAAGGCGTGCTCGCACCTCCATGGTCTCTGTACTAGATCTCAGGGATGTACTGTTCGAGCAGCTTATCTAAAGCATGGAGATCAGGTTCAGCAAGAGACCTGGTTGAAAAAAAAAGAATAGAGCGAGACCCTTCAACTTCACCTCTGGCTTCTACATATGTGCGTACGCACACTCACTGACACACACACACACACACACACACAAACACACATTGTTCAGGACCTGGTGGTCTTGAAAACATTTGAAAGACCAAAAGAAGTAAAGACCCGATATTCAACATCTTTTCAGCTGCAGTATATAGATTTCTTGTATTTTGTGGTTGTTTGTGGCTAAAGTCATTTCAGAACCTTTAAAATACTTAGTGCTCTAATTATTTCCTTCATTGGAGCTTTGGCAATAATAACCATGTAGCCTCAGTTAAATCAATGGAATAGCTTGTGTTCAACAAACTGGCTGATGCATCTGCAAGAGCAAGTAGTGCTCTGAACATTATGCATGCTAACGATCACGCTTACGGATTTACTCTTTTCTCCTCAACGCTTTCACTTTTCATTGGCCACAGGCTGCAAAAGATGACTTTTGACTCTGGAGTTTCACCATCACTGTTTTCAAACGGTGTTCGTTGTCAGAAAGAGCTGAACTGTTCAGCTTTAATTTTATGCTTAATAGTTTGTGGACTTTAATAAGGGAGTCAAGAGAGCTCTAATTGAATCTGAATGGAATGGCCAGCATTTATGAGCTGTACTCACATGGAACAAAGGAATTCTGGCTCTATCATGAAAGCACCAGGGAGGACGTGACACACCCTGTGCTGAGAACTTATGCTGCCTGCCACTGTTGTTCAGCTACTTGCTTCCCAGCCTTCAGGCTAAAGAGAAACAGAAAAAATGTAGTCAAGCTAGCTTTAAAGGCAGCCATTTAGAAGTGTGCAGGGTTTATTTGGTAAGTATTGCACTGTAATGGTCTGGGGAAATACATGTGGCATATTGAATCAGAAGCAGCATTTACAAAGCTGTATGGTGATGCTTCCCACTCATGCAGGCAAGGGAGTGTGGTGGCCAGGTGACCGTTCCAATATTAATTCTCTTTATGTCCTGTTGCACAGTTCCAATTCGTAAGACTTGCTCCCTGGGGCCTGGCTCTGTGCTCCTGTGGGTCTGCTCCTACAGCTGGCCCACTGCCATAGTGCTTCTTTGAGCTTACTGGCAGTAGCCTGCGTGCTTGAGTTTCTGGCAAGAAAATGACTTTACAAAAAAACAAAACAAAACAGAAGAATCAAATCAAATGACTCAACTATTTATATATGTGTGTTTGTGTCTGTCTGTCTGTCTGTCTGTCTCTCTCTCTCTGTGTTACTTTAAAAAACCAGAAGTGGGCCAATGAGTCGTCCCAGAGCATAAAAAGTACTTGTCACCTAGCTTGAGAATCTGAGTTCAGTCCCCAATAACCACACAGTGAGAGGAGAACTGACTCCTCGAGGCCCTGTGACCTCCATGCATGTGCCCTGGCATCCACGCACATATACCACAGCACATGCAGATGCACAAACCAGTCGGAAGATAAAAGCTTCAACAATGCAAATAAGACGAGCTTATTAACTAATCCCTACAGATGACGAATATAAGAAACAGCACACACACAGGTACACACGTGTGAGTGCCCCCACAAACGTATAACAACAGGAAAGGCTCAACCACATTAGGTAGTCACAATAACCACTTACAGCTACCAACTGTCCTTTAACCGCTTTAATACCATCGCATACTGATGCTTTCCTTTCTTTCATACTTTTCCCTGGTATCAAATCACCATTACATCGGTCTTACAGGCCGTATGTAGTAGCAGTTAACATATACTGACCAACTAGAATTCTTATGTTTGAGCCTTTACCCAAAATCCAGTGGTAAACAGCGCTGGGCCTGGGTTTCCTCTGCTCTTTCAGGGGGATTAAAATGACTTTGTCCCAGGGCTGTTGCACATTGTGCTGATGTCATGTGTCAAGTCAATTGGGGTGTGTTCTTAACATACTTGATGTCATCATCCAGGCTTCTCTGGTTCCCGCTCAGTCCCATACTCAGGGCGTAGTCTTAATTTAGCAATAAAACACATCTTATAGATGGATTTCAAAACTTATAAAGTAACTTAGAAAATTTTGAAAATTCATGACAATTCAGCCAAACTCTAGAACAATTAAATCAGAATCTCATGGTGGGTTCTTCAGTCCTCAGAACTGTATGAGCTTTTCGAGATGATTTCTGCTCACAGCCAAGACTGTTCTATCTAAAACACGCTGGAGCACTCTGGAATGAATCTCATCAACAGATTATTTTACACCATGATTCTAAGGTCTCTCCTCTCCTGGCTTCTTTTGAAAAAGCACACAGGCAATGCTTTCTTAAGTAAGCTATATGTGTTTCTTAATTGAAATTTGATGTGAATGTAAAATCTCTGCTAAACCAGCTTGTTGCCTACATTTGTTGCCTACCTTGCCCATGGGTGTGCCTGGGTTGTCAGTGTGGTTATATGGAAACCCAGATAAGTCCCCATAGATGATAGATGAAGGCTGAGTTAAAACGCATGTTTTTTTTTGTTGTTGTTGTTTGTTTTTTTTTTATTGTTCATCCACCTTTCTGGTTCTCCAATTAAAACTGAATTTAACAAGAGCCAGAAAGTCCCAGTCTGAGACTGGGTGCTCCTCCCTCACTGCACCTCTGACAATTCTCTTGGGGTTTCATGACGGTTCATCTCACTCAAGTCACGTGTGATTAGCTTTGTGTTTCTATCTCAACAGAATCATGTCTTCTATCATATCTGAGTACTTAGTGCCTCCAGCCATATAAAGCTTGCTGGATTTCCTTTTTGTTTAGTCTTACACTGAAAGCACCTGGCAGCTCAGCTCACCCTAGCTCATCTCGGTCCTTGACATTGTTCATTGAGTAATGTTCATGTTTATTGCAGACTTCTTATGAGGTAGAAATGGGGCCAAGCTATAGCTATAATTTAATTTATGTTTTTGATCTAACTGTGTCAGGAAAGTACTAAATTATCTTAATTTTAACAGATGTGGAAATGGAGGATTAGAAAGATTAATTAACCTTTTTTGGGTTAGCTAGCTAGTGGTCGGGACCAGAATTTGAACACAAGTGGTTTAGCTCTAGAAACTGTTAGGACATTCTTACCTTAGTCACTATGATGGTTTTTCAGACTTAGGTGAAAACAAGATGTATATAGGCAGATCTGACAGATTTTTGAAAATTGATTTTCCAAGGTTAGACCTTAAGGAAATGCAATATCCTATACTACAAACCCCTTGCTTGTCTTCTGCTCTGTGAAGTCAAAGACTTGTAGCTAACATACACGAAGAATGCATTATATTTTGGAATGGGTTCTGTAGTATGTCGGTCTGAGAAAAGTTGGCTTATAATGACTGGTGAGGAAGACAAGAACTATGGAACTGGACTTTCAAGTTAGTTTTTGCTTCCAGAAAAATTAATGGTTTTCAGTTCTTAGTTGTGTTTACTGACATGTAATGGGTTGTTAATAAAAAGAATTCTGTATTTGTCTTTCCCAGATCACAGCTTATTAGTAAGAAGATCAATTTTGTAATTTTGTGGATGGTTTTTCTTTACTACATTTTATTTGTCTAGCCCAGTCATTCTCAGCCTTCCTGACGCTGTGGCCCTTTAATATAGTTCCTCACGTTGTGGTGACCCCAACTATAAAGTTATTTTTGTTGCTATTTCATAACTGTAATTTTGCTACTGTCATATATCATAATGAAAATATTTTTAGAGATAGACGTTTGCCAAAGGAGTCACTACCCACTGTTCGAGAACTGGTCTAGTGTATGTATGTGTGTATGAACAAACCACAGTGCACAGAGGACAGTTTGTGGAAGAGGTTCTTTCTGTCTGCCATGATGGGTTTAAGGATCAAATACAGGCTGTCTGGCAGCAAGTGCTTTTGCCTACTGAACCATTCATTAGTATCAGAAGGCTTCTTATATTATCCACAAACCAAATTAATACACATGGAAACATGCTGATTGTAAATGCGATCATCAGCAAACACTACTGTATCTATTAAAGGGAGACTTACAGTTACATCTGCAAAACCCTCAGCCTAATTTTACTTATAGATATGTATCCAGTACCTAGAGTTTTATTTAGCACATAAGTAAAAGATAGTTGACAAATGAATTATTTGGTTTTATTTTTGTCAAAGAACAAAACAACTTTCAGCAGTGTGGAGGCATTTGGTTACATGAGGGCTTTGCCATTAAGTGGAGGGCTGAATCACCTAATCTTGTGAAAGCTGTCTAGCAATTGCTCAATATGATTAGGTTCCAAACCAAAGCCATTCTTGTGAGGAACAAGAGGCTTATTGTTTAGGCTTCCCTGTCACACTCATTGTGGAATGTGTAATCAACATTATAATCAGTTTACCTCATGCATAGTAATGTGTAGATCTGCATAATCAGTCACCCATAGGTTTTCCTGTCAGGCTGCTCTTGCTCACATGTCTGCTCAGACTCAATATGCAAATAAAGAAATTGACTTGCACCGGTCACCGTGAACCATCAAATGACCGGCTATGTCTGTGAGTATCCTTAGCCCCTTTAAAGACAGTTCTTACTTCACCGCAGAGCATTACAAACATTTAAACAGTGAGTCTTCCATAAAGAATTCTACATTAAGTAAAATGTAAAATGCTAACAAACACATAGAGAATTACCACGTCTTTGTGGATTTGTTTCCTTATCATTCTTTTTATCAACTATTTTAAATATTCGCTATATACATCCATTTTTAAGGAATCGATAGAAATACTCATATCTAAAAAGCAAGAGAAGGAGCAGGAGGGATTTGGAAACGAAGGCATGGACTCATCGATCACAACAATGTTTACTCACAGCTGTCCGTCCCTCACCCCGAGATCACCGGCCTGTAGCCGCATGTGCATCAGGTCTAGCTCAGACTTGACACACTAGTCTGTCCGCACTTCTAGAACCTCAGCCAGCAGGAGCACATGCCTCTACTATTCTCATGTCCCCAATTGGAACCACGCATTAAAGACTATGACATTTAAAAGCAACCATATTTGCAGTATAAATTAGAAAGTCACGAGCACACTGAAATCCTTGGGAAAAAAAAAAAAAAACTAAGAAGAACTTAATTTTATGTCTCAGTTTGATTATTGGTCCAGAGGCATACAGTGAGAACATGAGAATCATAAGAACAACAACAAAAAAGGCAGCAAACCTCGAGGAAAAAGAAACTATCTTCTAGTAATACTGCATGATTGTACTCAAAAATCCAGTCCTCAAAAAAATTAAAAAGCATTAAAAACAAACATGAGGGGTCCCTGACACCCCACAAAGACCATAAGGCTATTGGTTGCTCTTCATAACCTTATGGCAAGTCCTTGTTGCTGAAGACAACACTTATGTTATTGAACATAGAAAAGTTGAGCTGGTGCCCAGCTGGAAGCCTCGCCGCTATTGACTAACATTCAGAGCACTGGACAGTACTCTGCATGCTACTAGAGGAGAAAATAATCACGAATATCACCAAGCTGCAAACCTGAAACCTATAACCGTGACCTGCCTGCAAAATATCTTGGTAGCATTTTTTTTTTTATTAGATTTAAGGCCCACTCCACAGGATGGATTCTATACCTTGCACTGATAAAGTGACAAGAACCTGAGACTAGATGGCTCATGGGCCCTAGGGGAAAACCTATTACTATAATGACACATCGCTATGCCCCTAGATCAGTGCCTTACTTAACCCATAATGGGAATGCTTCCTTTTGCAGCAGGTAGAAACTAATTCAGAGACCCCAATTGAACAGTAGGCAGAGTGAGATATTTTGGAGCATTCAATCCTAAATGGGATGTCTTTATCAAACTTTCCCTCTCAAGGCTCAAGGATTTATGCAGAAGAGGAAGGGGAAAGATTGTAAAAGTCATAGGTGGTAGATGACTCCGCAGAAATAGTATTTTCCAGACACAACAGGACTAATTGCACATATGAAGTAATAGAATCTGTGACCCAATGCAAAAGGCCTGCACAGAGTCAAACCAGAAAAGGTGCTAGCCGGGAGAGGGGGAAGGGAACACAAAGTTCCCTCCTTAAATAAAAAGCTATTTGCAACTGATAGCTACTGGGAAAGGTGAAGCCAGTTTTCTCCAGTAGAGCATTACTGGGAATATCAACCAACTCCACATCAAGCCCTACACTTAGGAACAGTTAACCAAAAAGAGGGATTTGTGGTTTTTGTATGTGCTTTTTGTTTTCTATTTTTTGTTTTGTTTTGTCTCCTTGGTTTTTGTTTCTTTTGAATTTTAGTTTTGTTTTGTTTTAGTTTTTGAGAGAGATGTGGGAAAAACAAAAACATCAGGTTGGGTAGGTAGGGACGTAAGGAGAATCTGGGAGGAACTGGTAGGGGAAGAATAAAATTAAAATGCATTAAAAACATTTTAAATTATTAAAAAAATAAAAAAACACACGCATGGTGGCACTGGCCTTTAATCTAAGCACTTGAGAGGCAGAGGCAGATGGACCTCTGTGAGTATGAAGCCATGTTGGTCTACAGAGCTAGTTCCAGGACTGCCAGGAAACCCTGTCTTGAAAAATAAATAAATAAACAAGAATGCACAGCCCATCCAAAGAGAAACAAAAAATTATTAAGATAGGTATATTAATAATTAATTAACAATATAACTTTCCTCATTTTATGCGCATAATCCTAAAAGAACATATGGAGAAAGTCAAGAAATAATGTGTAAACAAAACACAAATATCCACAGAGACAGAAAACTTGCAGACACTAAGAATTTTTGCTTTTAAGAAGTACAACTGTGAAGAACAGGTTTTTGTTTTATTTCCAGATGTGGTGATGGGGGCTATGCCATACTGCAGCAGCGGACTATGATTTGCCTCATGCTTTAGTAGAGGAATGGTTTGGCCAGTTCAGATAGTTTCTGAGATTGTGTAACATTTGGAATTCTGGGAACTTTTCAGAGTGTATACAAATGCTAGGGTCCCAAGGAGTGGGGGTTGCTGTGTGGTTGGATGTGATTTGTTAGTAATCATACTCAAAGAGAAACAAGAAGGAAAAAGATTAGATTCAAGGATTCCTCCTCTTTATCCCCTCTCTCTTTCTTTCTCTCCTGTCTAATGATAGATGAAACCAGGGTGATAATGAGTGGGACAAAGAAGAACCCATAAAGAAGCAAAGTCCAGCCACACAACCGAAATAAACATTTTATCACCGAGGCTAAGAAATGGGTCTGTGAACTCAGAATAAAGATCCAAACTTGAAGACCAGATGATGGCAATTACTGAGTCCATGAAACATAAAAAATAAAATATAAAATAAAAAATGAGCAGAGCATAAAAGGGCCTTTGGGACATCAGCATGTGAATCAACACAGAAGTTATGAGGTTCACAAAATTAAGTGAGTCAGAAGGAGAGGAAGAGGAGATATTTCAAGGTATAATGGCCCAAAGGAATATGCAAATGCTCAAACTCCAAATTAGTGAATTCCAAGAGCCCATACTACGGTGGGGAATCTACTGTTCTGCTTGATTTGCAGGAATCCAAGGTGTTTCATAAAATACCCCTCTAGGGACACTGAGAACTCTTCCAGAAAGAATTCATTGCTGTGGGCTCTGACCTAATCAAAGGTTTAAGCCACTGACTATTCAGCATCTGAACCCACTGTTGTGAAGTGTGCAGCTTGTGGAAGAGCCTGAAAGAAGAAGTTGGGTACATGCAGTCTCTTGAAGGGTGTAACCTGACTCCTGCTTCTGCTCTCCTCTGCTTGCTCACCACCGGGTGAAGCCCTCTGCTCCCACGCACTCTTTTATACCCAATGACCCTGAAACTGTGGTGACAAACAACCTCAGATGGAAACTTCAGAAACCAGGAGTCCAAATGAATGCTTCCTCTTTTTAAATAATTTCTCTCAGATATTTCTCATAGTTTGGAAAAGAAAAACCTGATTACAAACAGATTGTTCACATTTTGTCTACTTGCTATAACTAATATTGGTTTATATTTGGACACAAAATATAAAAATACTTTATGTGGACATTAATTGAAAGACGTTTTTTCCTTTCTATTGCATATAGTCAATAATCATCCTATCTTCAAATTTTTTGATTTTTCTAAGCCCCGAAGCCCATTTTCAAACCTTTTGTTTCATAAGTAAGACAAGATAATCTCCTAAGTGAAGGAAAGGGGTGGAATACTCAAAATAGAAGAAAAAAAGTGAGGAGAGGGAGAAAAGTTATCTCAAGGGGCTGTTGATAAAACTATCAGTTTTTTAAAATATGCTTATAAACAGGAGCCTAGCATAACTCCTCTGAGAGGCTTCACCCAGCAGTTGATGGAAACAGATGCAGAGACCCACAGCCAGACATTAGACAGAGCACAGGGAGTCACATGGGAGAGGTGGAGGAACAACTGAGGGAGGATCTGGTGGGGTTGAGACTCCACAAGGAGACCTACAGAGTCAACTAACCTGGGCCCATGGGGGCTCATAGAAACTGAACAACCAAAGAGCGTGCGTGGACTGGCCCTTGGACCCTTGCACATATGTAGCAGATGCGCAGCTTGGTCTTCCTGTGGATACCCCGTGTCATTGAGCAGGGGCCCTCTGGAAATGGCCTGTGATGCCTCTCTTCTGATCCCATCCCTTAATTGAGCTGCCTTGTCTGGCCTCAGTGATACCAATGCCCTCCTCCCCCTTCTCTGAGGAGAAGGAAAGGTGAAAATGGGGGGGAGAGCTGCGGGAGGGAGGACTGGGAGAAGAAGACAGGGGTTACAATCAGAATGTAAATTGAATAAATAAATAAATAAATTAAAAATTAAAAATTTTACCCAAAACTTGGGTGGCAGAATGGCATAGTAATGATTCGAGAAACAAGCAGAAGCCTCAGCCAAGAGCTCTGCATCTGGTACAAATAGCCTTTGAGCTTTACAGAGAATGTGGGCTATGTTTGCAGTGCTGAAAGGATCTTGTTATCTTATTTTCAACTGTAAGGGATGTCAAAGGGAGTAGTGCAGGTAGAATGAAAGACTACAACATAGTGAATATGTGGGCAATCACTAAAGCTGGAATGGTTGAAAATGCTTTATAAATCAATCAACAGTATTCTCTACATATTTTAAGAGACTAATATATTTTTAATTCACTATGTTTTCAACACATAATGTAAAAATATATTACTTGAGGACATTAATTGAAAAAAGGAGGGTAGAAATGTAAAGCAGAGAAGTTTTATGAAGTTTAGTAGCTATAAATATAAGCTCCACTGTCAGCTGCTCTTCTCTGTGGGACGTAGCTGACCTTGAAGAGGTAACGGTTGTTTGACCATTGAGATATTTCTGGGAACATCAACACCCAGAACTATCCCCCACTCTGAGCTTCCCAGTTACTAGGAGGAAAGGACACCTCTCTGGTACAACACACACCCTTCACAATATTGTCTTCCTAGAAGCTCAGGAATACTGGGCCAACCGGCTATGGTCCCACACCTCTTGAAGAGCGAGCCCAAATGAACATTTCATCCTGTTGATTCTCTCAGGTAGCTTATCACAACCGTAGAAAGCTAATGCAGCCTTTTTCCAAAGTGCTTCTTAAAGTGAAATGGTGCTGTGGGAGCTAAAAGAGAAACTGAATTTTGAGACTCATTTTGATTCTGTCAAAGCTGTTTTCCAACCCACAGGGAAATGAGTCTTGAAACACTTCAAACATCACTGCAGTCCTCAAAAGCATTATTTCAATATTTTATGCAGTCAAATTAACAGCTGGATTGGACATATTTTGAAATATACTTGAGACAGAAGGGTAAAAATGACAAGTATTATTGTATGAAGTCTAAATTTATCAAGCTGAACATTATCACAGAGACATCTGGACAGGTTACCACAGGTGACTAGAATATTGTGCTAATGAAGATGGCATCAAAGCTTAATAATCAAATAGGATGTTAGTCTGTCAAGCAGAAATATTGTCTTTCACCCAGAGCTTGATCTCCCAACCTCAGCCAGTCCTCCAGTGCATGCAATTAACCTTAGGAAGAAAACTCTAGAGGCACTGGATTGACTCATCAGAAGTCATCGTTACCACAGGCAAGCGACGGAACAGATGTGCCATCCAACACTCACTGAGCATTTACAAAACTTAAATGCCAACATCAAGCTTTTCAACATATTTTATGGAAGATTCAGACTTCTATGGAGAAAGTGAATTGTTAAACCAAATATTTATCACCCTGCTCAAGTGATAATGAGCCATTTTTCACCTTGTTAATGTATCTGCCTACCTTTTCTTGCCAAAACCTTTGTCGGACACGAGTTAAAGCAAATTCCAGGCATACAATTTTATTTCTAACTATTCTGGCGTGCATCTCTAAAAAGGGAAAGGTCTTTTCAAACATAACCGTGGCATACTTTAGATTACACATCCTTAAAGTGTGTCAATTATAGCATCAGATAGTCAATGTGCAAATTTTTCTAAACTCAGCTTAAGATCCATATTTCCCAAAAATAAAGTATCTTACTCATTTTATGTAAGACTTCTTTATTCATTTGTTTTCTTTTGCTCTTTTAAATTATGTATAATAAAAAAAGCTGGCCACATTTTATGCATTTTCCCAAGGATTAGATCCTGCTGACTGGATTCATCTCCTAACATTGCTGTTTTCATTATGTTATCTGAAAATTGGTAGGGTCAGAGAGCTTCTCAATAACATTTATTAATAAGATATTTTTGTGTTTATATAATTGTACTTCTATTTAAGTACTAAATATAGTAAATATATACTATATTTTTATACTAAATATATTATAAATATATAATAAATACATTGATTTAAGTAGAAGGCATATAACGTCTGTCTTGTCCTTCCTCATAGCAATGGAATGGAATCACCGATTGGTTATCATTTATTCCTTTATTAGGATAAATGGCATTCCTCAAATCCTTACCCCCTCTTACCTGAAAAGGTACTGTATTTGATAAGAAGGTATTTTAAGATATAATTCTTATTCTGCCAGCTCATGAGGATTGTTCAAACTACAATCAGACTTTTTGAGAGATGAGATTATGTCACACATAGTTACCATTATGGCAAAGAAAGATAACATGAACATATAGGGGAAAGGGTGGCCAAGGAGCGAGTTCTTAGGGAAAAATGCCTGGTGGAACATCAGAGTTTGGCTGTCATCCTTCAAATGTCAGAAAATAGATGTTGGTTTTGTTGGTTTGTTCACCCAACATGTACTGTTTCTTTTTTTACAGTAACCTTCACAAACCAACACAACTAGTCATGTCAAAAGCTTTTGTGTCATTTTAAACAAGGTCTCGCATTGCCTAGGCAGCCTACAAGAGGACTTTGAGTTTTTGACCTGTCTCTAGGTCTCATTTGGAAATGTTTCTGTTTTAATTATATCATTTTTTATTTGTTTCAAAACTAAATTATTTCAATAAAATATTTTCATCATTATTTGCTTACCTCAGATTAATTTTTTCATACGAAAAGACAATTGTTGCTATATGATATACCTGCAACCCTTAAGTGATAGCATTCTGTGTGGTGTCCAACATGATCGAATAGCAAGTGTTCTGACTGCCTTTAAAATTGACCGTGAAAAAATAAAGAAAAATAGACTCCAGAAACCTCCAGATATTTGGTGTGGAAACTCTGGCCATTGTGGCACATGCTTGTAATCCCAGCCCTCCTGTCCCTCTCCCTCTCTTCTTCTCCCTCTCTTTCTTCCATCTCTCCCTCTCCCCTCACTCTCCCTCCTCCCCCTCTCTTTCCTCCCACTCCTTCTTTCTCCCTCTCTCCTTCCTCTCCCTCCTTCGCTTTCCCCTCCCCCTCTTCCTCTCCCTCTGGAGCTACTTGCTTTTTCCCATATTGAATTGGCACACCATTCTATGCTATTTTTTTTGGAATCTCTGAGGTGGTTACCCGAGGAAATCCAGGCACTGCACCCTGGATGATCCCGTCCTTCTGGGTGTAAGGGAAATGGTTCTGCAGACAAAGGCTGAGAAGCTAGGTGACTTTATATCTCCATTTTTTCCCTCCTCTAGACATTTATACTAAAGGGCTGCAACCTTCCTATGTTCCTGTTTAACTGCTATTTCTTTCTTAAGGGTTTTAACAACTTACTTTTGACATGGAACAAAGAACAGGAGTGGAATTTTGTGGTGCGCAGAGTTCTTTCCTTACCTCTTCTGCAGTCCAGAGTCTAAGAACAACACCAGCTAAGTTATTCTCCAAGTGTATTCTGAAATAGGTGTATTTTCATGTGGGTATGAGCCGGGGGAGAGGGGAGGCACAATAAATACAGCTGAGGCTTTAGATGAAAATAGAATAATCTGAACAATAAATGCTAGAAAAGATGGAAGAGCCCCATATGGTAACCTAGCTAGGAAATTACCTTTCCAGTTTTAGATTTTGAGCAGAAGGCATGAGTCAGGTAGGTCACAGATGAGCTGTTCTATTTCCTTGGTGATTTAGAATCTACACTGGCTTTGTGTCTCTAAGACCAAGCGCCCACACAATGCTACAGCAAGACCAGATAGCCTGTATAGGCCTGTGGTGCATTGTGGGAAAGAAGCTCTACTGAAAGGATTCACGCCTTTTATAATGGGCAATAGCTCACCTGCTCCTTTCTTCTGAGGGAGACTATACCTTTAGTATGCTGAACAGTCCTTAACTCGGACGTTTATGGTGAAGACATCATATTCATATTCCAAGGTGTTCAATATGTAAACATCTTTGAAAGGTTAATTTACAACAAAGGCAATCATTACCATTGTGCAAAAGACATATATGGAGCTACTAGGTAATTGTCTCTTACTCTGTACGTGGTAGCAAAGATTTAGCTAGAATAAAAATCACAGTCATGAGGGATAATTTAAGATATGAGAAAACGTAAGCTATTATATAAAAAATGGAAAGTTTTAAGAAGTAGAAATACTATATAGGACAGTGTATGGGGTGTGTATGATACATGTGGGGGTGTATGTGCATGTGCTGTGTGTTTATACTCTAGTTTTCTATATGATCACATGTCACACACATGGTATATGCTTCTTAGGACTTTGTCAGGCTTGGAGATGAAGTTAAAAGTAAATTAGCAATTAGATATTTTGTGGTTTCGTGCTGAAGCTATAATTACCTATGAAAATTTTAACAAGAATGAATGTTTCTTTTCAGGCTCTTATTAGTGGCAGGCTTGACTTATGAAATATATTCTGTGTTTACTTTATAATACACTACAAATGATACATTTCTGAGCTTAGAGAAGACTTCTGAGCATGCTTAGATAAAAACACAACTGCTAGTCAGCTGTGCAGTCAATAAAAAATGTACTAATGAGTTTTAACTAATGAGAAAGGAACTCATGAAATTATTAAAAAATGAAACCAAAGAAGCATGAAGTTTGCATATCTGGGGTGAAAGTTAACTCCCTATACATTCTTCATTTTCTATACAATTATTAAACCATGTTACAAATATTAACAGTATGCTGTTATTTAGCAAATTACTCATGAAACAGAAGGAAGCAAACAGTTTCTAGTTAGGATATTCTCCAGTGTGGACAGGGACAGGGGTTTATTGTGAAGGGCTCCAGCTGGATCTTGAGTCAGGTGGCAGGGTTGGTGTCATGCGTGGCTCAGTGGTTAGGGACTTGTGGCTAATCCTGCTGATGTGAAGACAGATAGCAACCCATGGGCTGGTCTGTAATTTTTACACAGTGCAGTGGAGTGCATACATGCATACACACACAGGCACACACATTTTAAATAAGCTATTAGATTGAAGCTGTTGCTTAGAAGATGCCAATGGAATACATGTTGATCTGATGACATTTGCATGCTATAATTCAAGACAAGTACAGTTTTTTTGCTGTGCTACTTACTAAACCAAGCTAATTATTTCTTCATAGCTGGATGATAATATGAAATGTTATTATTATTTTGAGATGAGGACACTGCATGGTGTGTATACTGTTTCTGTATCCTCACATATGGTCATCGTGTTCGTGCTTTGACTCTGAAATGGTCACATGGATCAACCATTTCTGGTACTCTGACTAGAACCCAAATCTGCAGAGCTGATGTGACACAGCATTGCCTCCCTGAGGCACAAAGAAAGCACACTCTAAAAACGTGGTCACCTAAAATGAATGTTTTCCTCATCTACACGACAACATCTGTTGGAGTTACAATGACCTAACTTGGCAGTACACTCTACCTGTCCTAAGTAGAATAGAACAGAAACATGATGGGTTTCAAATTACAAGCTGACATGGAAACAATAATTTGCTACTTAAGGCAGTACATAACCGAATTAAATGCCCTAACACACATTTTGTGGCATATTAGGTGCAGAAACATCTTGGAGCCTTTAGTTCTTATTTCAATGCATGCTATACCTATTTTACTGTAAATATTTATGTTATTTAAACCAATCTAACTGACTAATATTCCAGCAGTTTCACAGAAAGCCATAAAAAACCAAAAATGACTGTAGTAACCATTTTTTCCAATCCCAGCAAGAATGGGAAACAGGACCATATGGGGAAGAAATTAACTGATTTTATTATTTTTTTCTGGTATCAAGGCTTAACTCCTATACATAACAAAGATGATAGGACAAAGGAGCAGAGTAATGAATCATTTGCAGAAGACTTCAGAACATATGTCAGCTCCTGTTCTAGAGGGGTGAACAAGAACCATTTTAGAAAATGGCATTTCTGTATTTTTTTATACTGAAGGTAGATCTCCAAAACAACAACAGCAGCAGCAACAAAAAGCTATGTGTGGGTCACACCTTTAGCACCAGTACTTGAGTGGCTGAGGCAAGCAAATCTCTGACTTCTAGGCCAGCTTAGTCTACAGAGGGTGCTGGGATAGCCAGGGCTACACAGAGAACCTCTGCCTTGAAATCAAATAAAAACCAACAGGGAAGAAAGAAGAAAGAGAAAGAAAGAAAGAAAGAAAGAAAGAAAGAAAGAAAGAAAGAAA